>NC_092627.1:5000-334000 GCF_047663525.1 Anas platyrhynchos | reverse complement strand
CCTGTGCCGGGCACTGCCCAGCCCAGCCCATCCCCTGCCCACCTCTCCCCACTTCAATACCCTCTCCTCAGCACAGTCCAGCCCAGCTCAGCCCAACCCATCCCAACAGCCCAGTCTGGGCTGGCCCCAGGGCAGTGCCCACCACAGGCTGGTGGGCATGGCCACCACAGCTGCAGCCTCTCGCAAGGCACCACAGCTGCTGGGACAAAGGTGGCTCTGGGCCTCCCCAGCAACCCCAAGGCTGGGACCAGCCATGGCTCAGGTTAATGGATGTCCGTGAAGCTGTAGGAGTCCTGGTCTCTTGCCTGGGAGATCCCCAGCACAGAGTGCCTGTGTCCCGCAGGGCCAGCCCCACTCCCCAGGACAGCACAAGAGGCCTGGCCCAGGCACAGGGCAGCTCCAGATTCCCCTCCAGGATGACTTTTGCCATCAGTCCCAGCACCTTTGGGACACTCACAGGCCAGTAAAAGGACAGCTACTATTTGCTGGCACCACAGCTGCTGGGACAAATGCAACTCTGGGCATCCTCAGCAGCCCCCATGCTGGGGCCAGCCATGGCTCAGGAAATGGACGTACATTAGGTTGCATTCTTCTTCACCAATGTTATAAGTTGCCCCCTTAATTTTCAGAGAGCATTGGATTAATCATAGAAAGCAATTTATTGAGTAAGCAAGCAGAAAGCAAAGCAGCGCTGGGTGGCCGGGGAGTCTCTGCTCCGCCAATGGTGCGCACCTCACCCCCGCCAGGGTCCCTTTTTATATCTTGGTAATTCTGGGATTACGCAGCACATCCTGGTATGTTCTGCGACTGCGCGCGCTGTTGCTAGGGGGTCGTCTCTGTCCCTCTGGTAGTCATGAAGATGAAGGCTGTAGTCTTCCTCAGCGTTGTGGTTCAACTTCTTTTTTTTTTTTTATTTGGTCATGTTGGCCCAGCATGAGACAGGAAGGCAGGATGTTGATACAGCAACTTATCAGGAGGTGGTTACATGAGCTTTGTAACAGTGTCTTTGAACACAAGAGGCAACTGAGATGCAGAAAGAGAGAAGGAAAGGGGGTTCTCTCTTTTGTTACATTAAGCAAAAGAATTTTCATAGTGTCTAGCCAAGCATTACAGAGCTCACTTCAGCAGGGAGCTTTCACAACTCCCGCTCCTCAAACAGAACTCCTTGTTTTTTATAATACAAAAGACAATGAACAAACATTTATGGTTTGTTCATAAACCCCCTTCCTCTCTGCTCAAGTGTATCTAGCGACTCACCGAGGCTGTCCCTGTCCCATCGTCCTCATGGAGCAGTCACTGCCCTCCTGGCCCGAGCGTGTCACCTTCCTGCTTGCTGTTAGAGGCTGGTGGATGTGGGTTGGGACGATCTTACATGTACATGCCCTGGAGAGCGTTGGCAGCTCTACCGTCCAGCTGAGTGCTCAAGGGCAGAGAGGCAAGGATTGTGCCGTTTCTGGCTGAAAGAGGAAAAGCAACAAATGGAGCAGCAATCCCCTGTGAGCATGGGCAGTCCCTGCCTCTCTGCTTAAGAGTATCTAGCGACTCACCGACGCTGTCTATATCCCTTCTTCCTGATGCAGCATTCCCTGTCATCCTGCCCCAGTCCTGTCAGCTTCCTGCGTGGACCATCGCAGCTGGAGGTTGGGGCGATCTTACCTGTCCTATAGAGTGCTTGGAGCTCTTCTTTAAAGCACATTTCTCAAGGGGAAGGTAGCCAGGAGTGTGCTGTGGTTTGGTCCCATCGCTGTGTGAATCTGTCTGCAAAAGGAGAATCACGAAACAGAGCAGCATCCCTCTGTGAGCACAGGAAGCCCCTGCCTCTGTGCCCAAGGGTCTCTAGCGACTCACCAAAGCTGTCCCTGTTCCATCATCCTCATGGAGCAGTCACAGCCCTCCTGGCCCGAGCGTGTCACCTTCCTGCTTACTGTTAGAGGCTGGTGGGTGTGGGTTGGGGCGATTTTAATTGTCCTAGGGAGCGTTGGCAGCTCTTCCTCGCCGATGAGTGCTCGAGGGCAGAGACGCCAGGATTGTGCCGTTTCTGGCTGAAAGAGGAAAAGCACCAAACAGAGCAGCAACGGCCAGCCTGCTGGGCTTTGGTTGGGCAGATCTGAACTGTCCTAGAGAGCGCTGCAAGTTCCTAACAGCTGACTTCTCAAGGGCAGAGAGGCCAGGATTGTGCCGTGGTCTGGAGGCAATCCTGTGTGTGTCTGGCTGAAAGAGAAGAAGCACAAAACAAAGCAGCACCTCCCTGTGAGCATGGGCAGCCCCTGCCTCTCTGCTCAAGAGTATCTAGCGACTCACCTAGCCTGTCTGTGTCCCGGCTTCCTGATGCAGCATTCACGGCCATCCTGCCCCCATTCTGTCAGCTTCCTGCTTGCTGTGGACCATCGGGGGTGTAGACTGGGGGGATCTTACCTGTCCAGGACTGCGTTGGGAGCTCTTCCTTCCAGCTGATTTCTCAAGGGGAGAGTGGCCAGGAGTGTGCTGTAATTTGGTCCCATTGCTGTGTAAATCTGGCTGCAAAAGGAGAAGCACCAAACGGAGCAGCATCCCCCTGAGACCACAGGCTGCCCCTGCTTCTGTGCCTGACGGTCTCCAGTGACTCACCGAGGCTGTCAGTGTTCTGTCATCCTGATGGAGCGGTCGCTCCTGTCCTACCCCGATCATGTCACCATCCTTCTTGCTGTTAGAACCTGGTGGGTGTGGGTTGGGGCAATCTTACCTTTCCTGGAGAGAGTGTTGGCAGCTGTTCCTTACAGCTGACTTCTCAAGGGGAGGGCGGCCAGGATTGTGCCGTGGTCTGGTTTCATCGCTGTGCATTTCTGGCTAAATGACAAGCACCACAAGACAGAGCAGCATCCCTCTCTGAACATGAGCATCCCCTGCCTCTGTGCCCGAGTGTCTCTAGCGACTCACCAAGGCCGTCCCTGCCCCATCGTCCTCATTGAGCGGTCACTGCCCTCCTGGTCCGAGTGTGACACCATAGTGGGGAATGGCTTGGGGCTGTCTTATGTGCCCTGTAGAGCGCTGGCATTTTTCTGGCTGAGTTCTCAAAGCGAGAGAGGCCAGCAGTGTGCCGTGGTCTGGTTTCATCGTTAGGTATGTTTCTGTCTGAAAGAGGAAAAGCACCAAACGGAGCAGCAACCCCCTGTAACCATGGGCAGCGCTTGCCTGAGTGCCCAAGGTTCTCCAGCGACTCACCAAGGCTGTCCGTGTCCCGTCATCCTCATGCAGAAGTCACGCCCATCCTAACCCGATCATGTCACCGTCCTGCTTGCAGTTAGAGCCTGGTGGATGTGGGTTCGGCAATCCTACGTGTCCAGGAGAGCATTGGCAGCTCTTCCTCCCAGATGAGTGGTCGAGGGCAGAGAGGCCAGAAGTTTGCCATGCTCTTGTCTCGTCACTGTGTGTGTCTGGCTGAAAGAGAAGAAACACCAAACGGAGCAGCAACCCCCTGTGGCCATGGGTAGCCCCTGCCTCTCTGCTCAAGTATCTAGCGACTCAACGAGGCGGTCTGTATCCTGTCTTCCTCATGGAGAGGTCACTGCCATCCTGACCTGATCATGTCACCTTCCTGCTTGCTGTTCGAGGCTGGTGGGTGTATGTTGGGGCGATCTTACCTCTCCTGAAGAGCATAGCAAGTTATTCCTTCCAGCTGAGTTCTGAAGGGGAGAGTGGCCAGGAGCGTGCTGTGGTTTGGTCCCATCGCTGTGTGAATCTGGCTGCAAAAGGAGAAGCACCAAACGAAGAAGCATCCCTCTGTGAGCACGGGCAGCCCCTAATTCTGTGCCCGAGGGTTTCCAGTGACTCACGGATGCTGTCATTGTTCCGTCATCCTGATACAGCGGCCACTCCCATCCTACCCCGATCATGTCACCATCCTGCTTGCTAATAGAACCTGGTGCTGTGGGTTGGGGCAATCTTACCTATCCTGGAGAGCATTGGCAACTCTTCCTTACAGCTGACATCTCAAGGGTAGAGCGGCCAGGATTTTGCCATGGTCTGGTCCAATCGCTGTGTGATTCTGTCTGAAAGAGAAGAAGCTCCAAATAGAGCAGCATCCCTCTGTGAACACGGGCAGCCCCTGCCTCTCTGCCCGAGGCTCTACCGCGACTCACCGAGGTTGCCTGTGTTCCATCATCCTGATCCAGGGGTCACTCCCATCCTACTGCGATTGTGTCACCTTCCTGCTTGCTGTTAGAGCCTGGTGGGTGTGCGTTGGGGCAATCTTACCTCTCCTGGAGAGCGTTGGCAGCTCTTCCTCCCAGATGAGTGGTCGAGGGCAGAGAGGCCAGAAGTTTGCCGTGGCCTGGTCCCGTCGCTGTGTGTGTCTGGCTGAAAGAGAAGAAGCACAAAACAAAGCAGCACCTCCCTCTGACCATGGGCAGCCTCTGCCTCTCTGATCATGAGTATCTAACGACTCACCGAGGCTGTCTGTTTCCCATCATCCTCATGCAGCATTCACTCCCATCCTGCCCCCATTCTGTCAGCTTCCTGCTTGCTGTGGACCATTGGTGGTATAGGTTTGGGCGGTCTTACCTGTCTTGGAGAGGGTTTGCAGCTCTTATTCCGGGTGATTTCTCAAGGGGAGAGTGGCCAGGAGTATGCTCTCATCGCTGAGTGAATCTGGCTGCAAAAGAGAAGCACCAAACAGAGCGGCATCCCCATAAGACCACAGGTTGCCCCTACTTCTGTGCCTGAGGATCTTCACCTACTCACCGAGGCTGTCATTGTTCCATCATCCTGATACAGAGGACACTCCCATCCTACCCCGATCATGTCACCTTCCTGCTTGCTATTATTTGCCAGTGGGTGTGGGTTAGGGCGATCTTACCTGTCCTGGAGAATGCTGGATGTTCCTTCCAGATGACTTCTCAAAGGGAGAGTCGCCATGATTGTGCCGTCGTCTCCTTCCCATCACTGTGTGTGTCTGGCTTTAATAAGAGAAAGAACAAACAGAGCAGCATACCCGTGTGACCAGGGGCTGACCCTGCCTCTGTGCCCAACAACCTCGAGTGTCTCACCACGTCAATCTGTCTCCCGTCATCCTGATTGAGCGGTCATTCCCGTCCTGGCCCAGTAGACCCCAAGTGTGTCACTGTCCTGCTTGCAGTTAGAGTCTGGTGGGTGTTAAAGTCTTGCCTGTCCTGAAGAGTGTTGGCAGCTCTTCCTTACAACTGACATCTCAAGGGGAGAGCAGCCAGGATTGTGCCGTGGTCTGGTTCCCACTCTGTGTGATTTTGGCTGAAAGAGTAGAAGCACCAAACAGAGCAGCAACCCTCTGTGTAAGCAAACAGTGCTGGGTGCACCGGGAGTCTCCGCTCCACCAGGATGCACACCAGCCACATCAAGTAGCTGAGTTTTATGCTCCTAGACTAATACATATTCATTACTACTTATAAAAAAACAGGTTATTATAATTAGCTTCCGGTGTCCAGTCCCTCCTACTGGAGCATGCGCATCAGTCTCCTCTGAGGGTCTCTAGGGGTCTTTCATGCTGAAGGCTCGTAGTCTTCCTCTCCAACTTTTTTTCTCATCCTTCTCCTTTGTACTCCTTTGGTACCGTACCAAGTTTATAGAACATTTTCTGCAGGTCTTGTCTCCCAGCCATCCTTCAGCTTCTTTTTTCTTCTTCTTAATCTCTTGGCCACCTGGCCAGATACCAGAGGTTTGCATAGTATCCCATAACAGTCACTAGTTGTTATCAGTTGTTCTGAAACCCCCAGACATCAAACACAAATAGCTTTCTTATTGACACTTCACGAGTAATTTAAACATTCCTCACCAGCCATTCACAGGGACAGTCACACCTATAGCAGTGTTAAGTTAATCTCAAAGAAGACAAAGACAAAGAAAAGGCTGTATCTGTTAGAAATAGAGGTTCGGAACAACTAAAACAGACAGGTTCATAAATTTGAGGAGTATTTTCTGAAGACTTGATAAATTGCCTAGAATGAGGGGGAGACTGGGACACACTGCATCTGTGGTTCAAGAATTAAATTGCCAGTGCAGGGCCCAGAGGCAGACAGGATTCAGACAGGATTGTTCTCTATGGACACAAATTGTTAAAACATTCCTCACAGCTTTCTACCTGTTTAAGATTTATTATAGAACCAGGCTTCCTGTGGAGATAAAGACGATAAAGAATACAGCAGAAATTCATTGGTCTCAGCTGCCATCTCTGCCCATCTCCTCTGGAGCTGCGGGAGCAAACCTTGGCACGCAGGAGAGGCTCTGGGCCCAAAGCCCAGCTGACACATGGAGGAGCAGCCCCGGTGGCCCTCAGGGCTGCCCCTCACTGCCCGCTGGGCTCTGCCTCTCTGCTGCCTTCGGGTCGGGGCTGCTGCTTCCCTGGAGCCATGGCCATGGCCAGCAGCAGGACGTGGCCTTTTCACTGCTGCTCTCTTTTGGCTTCCACATTGGTCTCTTACGTTGCTTGTATTTGGGTTAGACTTTACACGTATATCTCGTGTAATTTGGTGCCAGTCCTGTTGTCTCTGCAGTGGTATCCGTGTCCCAGCAGGCAGCAGCAGGCACTGTGCAGTCCTCTGTCACAGCTGGCCTCCCTGCTAGCACCAAACAAAAACCGAACAGTAACAAAAGGGGCTGTTCAGGGCAAACCAAGAAGCCTGGATGCCTCTTCCAATGCTACTGTCTGGAATAGAGAGAAGGGGTTCCTCCCTGCTCTTCTGTTTTCTGGGCCTCTTCATGGAGTAAAGAACACAGGCTGAAAATCCCAGGGTGATCTGTGAGGGATCAAGGACTGCACCAAGAGCTCTCTTTATGGTGGCACTTGCCAAAGTAGACAACTGGATTCATCTGCATGGGACTACACCCCCTGCAGCGGGGCTGATGGCCAATGCAGGCCTGGAGAGGAATCTGGAGCTGCCAGGAGAAGTCAGAAGATCTGCAGGAACAAGGTGTTCAGTGGGCAGTGATTAGAACCTCATAAAATGAGTGATCATCCAAAAAAGGTTTTGGTAAAGGAAAAGGTGAATCTGAGGAGACAATGGGCTAAAGTAGGGCTCTGCAATGCCAGAAGTGGTGGTGAAGAGTCATCAGGCAAAGGCCCATAAGACTGCAGAATAATTGAGAATAAGCATTTTGAAGTGCCATGGGCAAGGTCTGGTGCAGCACTTGTCTGCCCTTTGTGCCCTTAGAGACACCCCATGAATACCCCATGGCCAGGATGCTGTTGGCCTTCTTGGCAACCTGAGCACACTGCTGGCTCATATTTAGCTAACTATCAACCAGTATTCCCATGTCCTTCTCCGCCAGGCAGCTTTCCAACCTATCCTCTCCCAGCCTGTAGCTCTGCTTGGGGTTATTGAGCCCCAGGTGCAGGACCCGGCACTTGGCCTTGTTGAACTTCATGCAGTTGGCCTCAGCCCATTGGTCCAGCCTATCCAGATCCTCCTGCAGAGCCTTCCTGCCCTTGAGAAGATCGACACACACACCTAACTTCTTGTTGTCTGCAAACTTACTGAGGGTGCACTTGATCCCTTCATCCAGATAATTGATAAAGATATTAAAGAGAACTGGTCCTAGTACTGAGCCCTTGGGGACTCCACTGGTGACCGGCCTCCAACTGGATTTAATGCCATTCACCACGATTCTTTGGGCCCAACTACCCAGCGAGTTTCTAACCCAACGAAGCGTACGCCAGTCCAAACCATAAGCAGCAAGCTTCTTGAGGAGAATGCTGTGGGAAATGGTGTCAAAAACCTTACTGAAATCAAGGTAGACCACATCCACAGCCTTTCCCTCATCCACTGTGTGTGTCACTTTGTCATAGAAGGAGATCAGGTTCGTCAAGCAGGACGTGCCTTTCATAAACCCACGCTGACTGAGCCTGATCACCCAGTTGTCCTGCAAGCACCACATGATGACACTGAAGATAATCTGCTCCATGAGCTTCCCTGGCACTGAGGTCAAACTGACAGGCCTATAGTTCCCTGGGTCTACCCTCTGGCCCTTCTTGTAGATGGGCGTCATGTTTGCTAGCTGCCTGTCGAGTGGGGCCTCCCCTGACAGCCAGGAGTGCTGATGAATGATGGAAAGTGGTTTGGCCAGTTCCTCCGCCCGTTCTCTCAGCACCCTCGCATGGATCCCATCCAGCCCCATCAACTTGCATACATCTAAGTGCTGTAGCAGGTTGCCAACCATACCATCATGGATTGTGAGGTTCTGCTCCTCATCCCCTTCCACCAGTTCAGGGTTCTGGTTATACAGATGACAACCAGTCTTGCCACTAAAGACTGAGGCAAAGAAGGCATTAAGCACCTCAGCTTTTTCCTCATCTCTTGTCCTTAAGTTTCCCCCTGCATCCAGTAAAGGATGGAGATTCTCCTTAGTCCTTTTCATGCTAATGTATTTATAAAAACATTATCTGTTATCTTTAACAGCAGTAGCCAGACTGAGCTCCAGATGAGCTTTGGCCTTTCTAATTTTGTCCCTTTACATGCTCACAACATCAAGATTTGGAAGAGAAATTCAGATGCCACTGTAGAGAAATCACGACTGTCACCAAGCTACATGAGCTCTTATGGCTTATCCAAATACAAAAGCACAAAGAAACAAAGTGGAAGCCAAAAGAAAGCAGCAGTGAAAAGGCCACATCCTGCTGCTGGCCATGGCCATGGCACCAGGGAAGCAGCAGCCCCAGCCCAAAGGCAGCAGAGAGGCAGAGCCCAGCGGACAGTGAGGGGCAGCCCTGAGGGCCATTGGGGCTGCTCCTCCATGTGTCAGCTGGGCTCTTGGCCCAGAGCCTCTCCTGCATGCTGAGGCTGCTCCCGCGGCTCCAGAGGAGATGGGAAGAGATGGCAGCTGAGAAGAAGAAGGTTCTCATTGCTTCTTTATCATTTATTTGTATACAAGAAGTCCGCTAATATAGGTCCATGAGATTATTCATCAAAGAAAATAAAATTAACACATCAGATGTTAAGAATAAGACAATCAAAGCCAAAATAAATAAAGAAACTAAGAAAATAACAGAAAATAAGAGAAAACAAAGTAGACATAAGATAAAATGTAAGATTTTCCTGAGAGATTCCAAAATAACAGTTGAAATTTGAAGGCACATTATTGATTCTGAAGAAGCATGTATTCAAAAAATTTCCATACGGAATTCTTGAGCACCTTGTTCCTCATGCTGTAGAGGACAGGGTTCACTGCTGGAGGCAACACTGAGTACAAAAATGACACCACCAGGTGAAGGGATGGGAAGGAGAGAAAGGGAGGTTTAAGGTAGGCAAAAATGATGGTGCTGAGAAACAGGGAGACCACAGCCAGGTGAGGGAGGCATGTGGAAAAGGCTTTGTGCCGGCCCTGCTCAGATGGCATCCTCTGTACAGCCCTGAAGATCTGAACATATTTGAAAACAATAAAAAGAAAACAACCAACGGCTAAAAAAACAGTAAACATAAGTGCCCCAACTTCCCTGAGGTAGGCATCTGAGCAGGAGAGCTTGAGGATCTGGGGGATTTCACAGAAGAACTGCTCCACAGCATTGCCTTGGCAGAGGGGCAGGGAAAATGTGTTTGCCGTGTGCAGGACAGCATTGAGAAAGCCACTGCCCCAGGCAGCTGCTGCCATGGTGGCACAAGCTCTGCTGCCCAGGAGGCTTCCGTAGTGCAGGGGCTTGCAGATGGCAATGTAGCGGTCATAGGCCATGACAGTGAGGATAGAAAACTCCACACCCGCCAGGAAGGGAAAGAGAAAGACCTGTGCAACACAGCCTTGATAGGAGATGGCCCTCGTATCACAGAGGGCATTGGCCATGGCTTTGGGGAGAGTGGTGGAGATGGATCCCAGGTCGAGGAGGGCGAGGTTGAGGAGGAAGAAGTACATGGGGGTGTGGAGGCGGTGGTCGCAGGCTATGGCTGTGAGGACAAGGCCGTTGCCCAGGAGGGTAGCCAGGTAGATGCCCAGGAAGAGTGCGAAGTGCAGGAGCTGCATCTCCCGCATGTCTGTGAATGCCAGCAGGAGAAACTCAGTGATGATGCTTCTGTTGGACATCCACTTTATTGGGGATGTGGTCCTGCACATAGAAGGGAAAGAACAGTAATAATGTACAACAGACTTATCAGAGAATAACTCATCCATCCTTCAGTGAGTATAGACCATCTGTCCATCAGTGCTGGTCTCAGCTGCCCTGCAAGAGTTGCAGGAAAGTTTTAGTCAGTTCCCGTACTTTCCTTCCTCCAAGCACACTGAGGGCTCACTCCGTAGACATGTGAAACCCCCATCTCCAACCAGCCTGGAAACAAGAACAGCAGCAGCATGTCCAGGTGGAGAAGCCAGCAGGAATGCTACTGTGCTGCTGCCAGGGGAGGCAAGGCCAGGGAGGGACAGACAGACACTCAGCAGACCCTCCTGTGCTGCAGCTCTGCCTGCAGAGGAGACAGCTCCTGCTGGGGACACCAGGGGCTTGAGGGCAGAGGCTGTGCTGGTGGGAGAGGAGAGCAGGGGGTGTCCCAGGGAAGGCACCTGCCCTGCAGGGGATAGCAGAGAGGTGCCTGAGCCTTCCCTCGCATGGCATTTCTGGCAGCAGCTTCCTCTCACAACCTGCCCATGTCCCTTCTGCCGGCCCACGTCCTTGCTGGGAGCTGCTTCTCTCTTCCCATATCTTCTCCCTCTCCATGCTCACAGACCCCAATTCCACAAGCTGTGTGCTCAGCTCTGCCCTGCACAGGACTACCGAGTCCATGACATCAGCAGGGTTCCAGCTACTAAAGAGAAGATCTGATAACTACAGAGGAGACCACAAACTTGATATTGATGCAGTCTTCAAGATGAGGTGGCTGAAGGGACTTTATCAAGTTCATTGCTGACACACTGGTCTCTCAGTACAGTCAGTACTCTAGGATTCTCAGTCTCCTGTACAATCTTGAAAATCCGTTGTCATGAAACCTGCCTCCCCTCTACTGCAGGAATCTGAAAAGCACGGAAATGAAAAAGCCTTCCCCTTCAGATAAGCCAAGCCTCAGCCTTTCACTTGAAAGGCCCCCTCATAAATGCCATTCTCTAAAGCATCTTCTACTCCATATTAAATATAGAATAAGACCAATCCTGACAGATGCTATCAACTGTTGAATGTTCCAGCTGTAGAAGACCCCTCTAGCAACCCCACCTGGATTGTCCTGGCCACAGACTCACGGTGTCAAGAGCCTGCAGATGTGTCCTGCCACACGCTGCCCTCTGTTGTTGGCTCCTCAGTGCCTCCAAGCCCTCTCTCCTTCTCTGCTCTCCCCGTGCCACCTGCGGTCAGAGCCCCCAGCCCTGCTGGGCTGTGCAGAGGAGCTGCTCCTGGGCACAGCTGTCTCTCTGCAGCACTGCCCACTTGCCAGGAGCTCCCCTTGGGCCCAGGAGCACGGCACAGCTCAGCAGCACAGCACCCGACCATAGCATTGCTTGCTCTGTGCCATTGGGCTCCCTTGAGGTGTCCCCAAGGCCTCAGGGCTGACAGCTCCCGAAGGCAGCAGGGTCTCTGCTGGGGTGTGGTGTCTGAAGCATACCGAATTCATCACTGTCTGCCCTTCTCTGAACACAGGGGAGATGACTTTTACAAGGGCGATTTGTGTCCTTGGACTGTGGTTGTCAAACATGTCCTGTTGGGCAGTGAAACACCTCTGAGCTGTTAGCTCACACCCATTGTTCAGAAGCTTATTTGTTGAAATAGAGATGGTTTAAAAGGACAAAAAATGAAGATATAAGAATACCTGTAACAATATTAATAAATAATAATGCATTTTATTATTGTTATAATGACACATATAAAGCAAGTGATGCACAGTGCAATTGCTCATCACATGCTGACCAATGCCCAACCAGTTTCCTGAAGCAGTGTTCCCTCCTAAACCTGGATAGCATGCATTATGTTCTCTTGTGCAGGAGCCATGACCTTTCTTTGTTTGAGGGCAATACAAGCTTTCAGAAGGATTTGGAACATTTGCTTCCCTTTCTCAAATACTTCTGCTGCTGTGTTGCCCCATGGGATGATGACATCAGTATGTTGGAGGTGTTCAGGAGCTTCCCTGTGTTCCAGGGTAGTTTGGATCAGCCCATGGCAAAAGTAGGGCTGTGTTTTCAGCCCTGGGGCTGTTGATTCCAGGTGGGCAGGACAACCTTCCATGTGAAAGCAAAGTGTGGCCTTTGTATTGCCGCTGAAGGGATGGAGAAAAATGCATTAGCAATATTAATTGTGGCATAGCACTTGGCTGCCTTTGACTCCAGTTCATACTGAATGAAATTCTAGCATGCCTGGCACAGCAGCACTCAGTGGTGGTGGGACTTCATTCAAGCCACAGAATTGCACCGTTATCTTCCACTCACCATTAGAAGTTTGCACTGTCCATATGGGACTATTAAAGGGTGAGCAAGTGTTGCTGATCATTCCGTGGCTCTCCAGTCGATGAACCAGCTCATGGATGGGAATCAGGGAGTCTCTGTTAATGCAATATTGCCTTGGGCGCACTGTTGTGGTAGCGACTGGCACCTGCTGCTCATTGGCCATCAGCACCTCCACAGCAGAAGGGTCCTGTGAAAGAGTGGGCAAGGTAGACAACTGTTTCCTGTCCTCTGTCTCCAAGACAGCTATGGCATAAGCCCACTAATACCCTTGTGGACCTTTGAAGTACCTGCTCCTGAAGTAGTCTATGCCAGGGTTACAAAGAGCCTCCAGGCCAGTGCCAATGGGTTGCACTGCGACTGGCCTCCCACTCTATTCTGAGCAGGTGCAGCCTCACCTCGAGTACTGGGTGCAGTTCTGGGCACCACAGTACAAGAAGGACATTAAACTGTTGGAGAGTGTGCAGAGGAGGACAACGAAGATGGTGAAGGGCCTAGAGGGGAAGACGTGTGAGGAGCGGCTGAGTGCATTTGGCTTGTTCAGCCTGGAGAAGAGGAGGCTGAGGGGGGACCTCATCGCGGCCTACAACTTTCTCGTGAGGAGGAACAGAGAGGCAGGTGACCTATTCTCTGTAAACACCAGTGATAGGACCCGCGGGAATGGTGTTGAGCTGAGGCAGGGGAAATTTAGGCTGGACATCAGGAAGAGGTTCTTCAGCGAGAGGGTGGTTGCACACTGGAACAGGCTCCCCAGGGGTGTAGTCACTGCACCAAGCCTGTCTGAATTTAAAAAGCGATCAGACTGTGCACTTAGTCACATGGTCTAAACTTTTGGGCAGACCTGTGTGGTGCCAGGAGTTGGACATGATTATCCTTATGGGTCCTTCCAACTCAGGGTATTCTATGATTCTATGATTTCCCACTGTTCCCAGTTAGACTCACTTCAGCCTCCAGTGCAGTTAACTCTTGGGTTTGATGTGCCAGGCCAATAATCCTCAAAGTCCAATACACCCGATTGTCTTCTCCCTCCCCCAGGGTGGAGGCTGGGCCTCTCTAGTCCTGCTCATAGTATTCTTTACTGTGTTTGGAGGATTGCCCACTAGAAAAGGGAGCAGCAAGTTTCTCAGAAGAACCACTTTTTGACAATCTTTTTTTCCTTGAACTTCATGTATCTGTGCCTCTAAGGTGGAGGTCGATTTTTGCATCCCATTTTCTCATGGTCGACCATCAAAACCACAGGATGGAACCTGGTATGTACCCACTCTATCACCTTTCTTGAGCAGAGGGATGCTTACATCTGGTAGCTGAGCTATTGGTTCGTGCAGGTGGGGAGGAAGCCGTATTCTCTTGTAGTTGTTGAACCTCTTGGGAAAGATTCTTTCTGGACAAGACACAGGACCATAGGGAAGATGAGAGACTTGCTTTGTAATGCCATAGTTGGCTAGCCAATTCATCCACCATGGGTTTCTCTTTGTCTTTCCAGGTCATTACTGCCAATGCGTTGGCATATGATGATGGTGTGCTCTGTACAAACTCCTGCCCCATGGGTCATGTACACTTGACTTCATCTGTGTAATACACAATAAATGTTTGTTCATTGTCTTTTGTATTATAAAACCAAGGAGTTCTGTTTGAGGAACGGGAGTTGTGAAAACTCCCTGCTGAAGTAAGGAGCTGTATAATGCTTGGCTAGACACTATGAAAATTCTTTTGCTTAATGTAACAAAAAAGAGACCCCCCCCCCCCTTCTCTCCTTCTGCATCTCAGTTGCCTCTTTTGTTTAAAGACCCTGCTGCAAAGCTCATGTAACCATCTCCTGATAAGTTGCTAAACTAGTGTATCAACATCCTGCCTTTCTGTCTCACGCTGGGCCAACATGACCAAATAAAAAAAGAAGTTGAACCACAACGCCGAGGAAGACTATGGCCTTCATCTTCACGACCACCAGAGGGACAGAGATGACCCCCTAGCAACAGCGCGCGCAGTCGCAGAATATACCAGGATGTGCTGCGTAATCCCAGAATTACCAAGATATAAAAAGGGACCCTGGCGGGGGTGAGGTGCGCACCATTGGCGGAGCCGAGACTCCCCGGCCGCCCAGCGCTGTTTTTCTTGCTGTTGCTTACTCAATAAATTCCTTTCTATCATTAATGCAATGCTCTCTGAAAATTAATTAAGGGGGCAACTTATAACAAATTTGGTGCCGTGACTCGGATGAAGGCAATCTGATTGAAAGACCTTCGGAGGGGGCGCCCTGCTGATTTCAGCGGCCTTCGCTAGGATTACTTTCATTCAAATCCTTCACCGATGAACCCTAAATTCGGCAGCAAGCAAATAAAGCCGGCAACCCCTAGTAATCTTTGTGCACGAAGACCGAACAAAGACTCAGGAGTGAGTAAGAATAGGCCAGTGATCCGTTCGGTTGGGGTTGGGTATCCTGGAGCATTGTGAGACGTCCAATTGCGGACGAAGCGAGTGCGGACCCCTCGGTA
The DNA here is from genome assembly GCF_047663525.1 of Anas platyrhynchos. Classification (NCBI taxonomy): domain Eukaryota; kingdom Metazoa; phylum Chordata; class Aves; order Anseriformes; family Anatidae; genus Anas; species Anas platyrhynchos. The sequence goes on along the minus strand of NC_092627.1, from coordinate 319,160 downwards.
GTGCAGTTCCCACATCCCGCGAAGGACTGGGCCATGAAAAGGGGGAAGCGATTTGTGTGTGTGTGTGTGAAGGCGCTCCAGAAGATGGGACAGAAGAAGAGTAAGCCTTCTGGTCCCATGGGCGGGGTAACGTCTGATGTTAGGTTACCCCGGGATTAATGATTAAAAATTGGGAGGATTCCCCTTTTAGGCGGGGAAAGAATAAAGTAAAAATGATACATTATTGTGTTGAAGTTTGGGGTGGTAAACAGATTCGAGGAGACCACCTTTACTGGCCCATATTTGGGTCCTTTGAAGATTGGGTTTGCCAGGCCCTAAATATTTATGTAAACTCAAAGGAACCTTTTGGTTTGGAAGAAAGTGAATATGCACATTTGTGGATCAGCTTGGAAACTCGAGCCAATTTATATCCTCTAAAAGAAAAAGGAGGGGATGGGAGGCACAAGAAAAAACGAGAATTAGAGATCCCAGCCCCACTGCCTCCCTATATTTCACCACCACCACCTGCAGCCCCTCCGACTCCCGGGCTTCCTAATCCGCAACCCCAGGGAGACTCTGATAGCGACTCTGACTCTAGCGCTCAGGGACCAGTGACTAGGAATATGTGGCTGTCCCCATTAACTCCGGGGACGTCCGAGACTTTAAGAAAGACAGGAGGAGGGTAAGCGAGCTTTAATGGCAACTGGCATAATGTTTCCAGCTGCTGAGGAATAATTCTAACTGGAATAATAACTGTACATTGTATATTGTATATATAAAAGCCCGGGCATTTTTGTTAAAGTGTTCTTTTATACATATGTTAATATGTAAATATGAAAATATAAGAACTGCCATTGAGGTGTATGTCTAAGGAAACAAAATTTGCCCAGGCATATTATCGGCTCATCAGGTTTAAATGTTCCCAGTGTAATTGTCTACAAGCAGTTAATTTACAGTGGTCTGATTTTACTTGTGTATCTATATATTGTGGATTTTGGAGGGATTGGGATTGACTAGTAAAGAGCTTCTAGGAAAACGGAGGAATATTAACCACTGTAGATTACAATAGGAAAAGTTCAAAGCAAAGAAATCCCGAGGAAATGCCTCCTAGGATGAATACTAACACATTGGAGGGATATAGTGGGGTGACAGTGTACAGAGAGTAAAAGAACTCTTATCAAATATTGTAATCAGTGGTGGCCACTTTATAAACTAGAGGATGGAGCGGAGTGGCCCCTAAATGGAAGTATTAATTATAACACCATATTACAGTCAATGTTGTTTTTGTGGAAAGAAGGAAAACAGGATGAAATGTTGTATATTGATGTTGTTTCAGCATCTTGGAGGGAAAAGGTATGGAATTAAGTTGGCCCCTGACTGAGCCTTTGATGTCGGCATTAGAAAAGTAAAGGCTAGAGAAACATAAAGGAAGTGTTAAAAGGTTTGTTGAAAGTGTTAAAGGTATTCCAAGTTGAATGAGCAGGGAAAGGTGATGTAGGCATTATCTAAGTAACAGTCTAGAAGTTTTGGTATATTTGCATATTTGCTGTGGTGTTTGTTCATTTTCCCAAGCATCGTGGAGGGGGGAACAGCCTGCTCCACCAGGGGCCTCTCCAGCGGCCGCAGGGGGGCTTTGGCTCCAGCGCCTGGAGTGCCTCCTCCCCCTCCTTCTGCACAGACTTTGGTGTCTGCGGGGGGGTTTCTCGCTCTCCCAACTGCTGTTGAGCAGCAGGCTTTTGTTTGTTTCTTTGTTTGTTTGTTTTTGTGGATGTGCTCTCACAGAGGCATGGACTGTGTTGCTATGGCTTGGGCAGCAGTGGGCCTCTTTAGGGCCAGATGAAATTGTCCCTTATCTACCACGGGGAGGTTTCTGTTTTGTTTTGTTTCTTTTTTTTCACGGGGGCTGCCACTGCAGTTTCCCACCCCCACACCCGTCACACACCTCGAACCTTGCCATCAAACCCAATATACTGGGGCAGCTAAGTCATTACTGACTTGTAAAGTATCAGGGATTAAATTAACTAATGAAACCCTAAATGTGATGGAGGTAGAAGGGACTGGGATAACAGTGCCACTTTTGGGGGATACCAAGCTGAGACTAGGGGATAAAATGATCACTGGGCAATTATTGTATGTATCCAAGGCAGAGACTAACTTGTTGGGAAGGGATTTGATGATTAAATTGGGCATTCAACTAGTAAATTGTTAGACTGGAATAACAGTGTTATTAATGGAGTACTCTCTGGCCCTGAGAGCAAACATACATTTATATTCACCTCTGACTGGAAAGACCCTGAAATGGGGGCGGAAGCAACAATATAGGTGGACAATTTTACCTCAGGGGTTTACAGGGCCACCTATCTATTTGGGTAAATTCTAAAAAAGATTTTGGAGCAAATACAACCTCCCAAGGAGGTATTAATGTTACAAATATGTGGATCATTTTAAGGAAAATCGATACTCCCTGATGGGAGAGAAATGCTGAATAAAGTGATAATAAGGCAAATATTAACTGTTTTACATCAGAAGAGTCATTGGGAGGTGCAAGCAATGTGTGATGTTGTTCTAAGAAAGCATGTCTGTGTAGGAATATGTATTTTAGGGAAGCACACATGCAGAGGATGTACTATATGTCAATGTGTAAATAAAAAGGTCTTCTGTAACCTATTTAGAGGGGGACGGGAGCCAGGGTTTTGACCTTTCCAAAGTATACAGGTAGACTTTACTGAGTTACTTGTTTGTCCTAATTGACCACGTGACTGAATGGGTGTAAAGCTTTACTGCAAGGATTAAAGCAGGCCTTAGAGATTGAGTGGGATTTTCACAGCCCCTGGCACCCCTCCTCTTCTGGAAAGGAAGAGCGAATGAATGGTGAAATTAAGAAACAACTAACAAAACTTGTGCTGAAAACTAAGGCTTCTTGGGTAAAATGCTTACCTCTTGCACTGTTAAACATATGGACACAGCCCAGAACTGATGTAGGAATTTCTCCTTTTAAAATGCTATATGGTATGCCCTATGACTTGGAATTGCCACTTGATCACCATCAATTCTAATTAAGACTTGGAAAGAGACTGCTTTAACACCACGATGGGGAAGGCCCTTATGTTGTTTTGCTTACCACAGAAACGGCTATTCGAACTGTGGAGAAAGGATGGACGCATGCCAGCCGTGTGAAAGGACCAATCCGGGAAGGTAAATGGGAGGCAGCTCCAGGCCCTGACGACTTGAAGCTGACACTAAGATGGACTCGATAAGTATTGTATATTATCTGTGTATTGTGGGAAGGGGAGGAGGCCCCGTTTCAAAGGCTCCCTAGTAGGTTCCCCTGAAGAACACTGCTGCTGCCAAGAAGAACCGATACCTTGTAGTTCGCTGCAACCGAACTGACAAGCGAGGCAGAGAAGTGAAAACGGTGGGGGACTGAGGGGCCGACAATTTAGATGGGCTCTGACCACCTCCTACGATACATGGGAGTCAGTATCATCATTTTGGTCAGCTATGGGTCTGCGCATCCCCATCAGCCTTTTAAATGGAGCTTGATCAGATGGAAGGATCAGTTCATCATCCAGCAAACAATGACAGCGGGTGCTCCCAGTTTCCGCATCACATTATGTGACCTGGTGTTAGTGCAGCCATGCTTTAACCGATCAGGATTTTATTTCTGCCCAAGTTCTAACCCAGGAAAGGGGTACTGTAATTACCCAAACATGTATTATTGTGCATACTGGGGGTGTGAAACCATTGCTACGGACTGGACACTCGGGGCTGGTCGGAATAAATTCTTACAAGTGGGATATGGGCCACAAAGTTGTAACCAACAAGCAGGTCCCTGTTACAGGTGGTGAGGGCATGGTATAGGGTATACAGGAACCTTCCATGGAAATAAAGAAATTTGCAAGGTTCTATATATAAATGTAACAAACTTGGACAATACTAGCTGGATACTAGGAAATGTGAGGTGTCAGATTTTACAAACACAGAACAGATAGGGGAGGACTCGTACTAATAAAAAGGAGGATGCTGATAGGCCCCAGGCAGTAGGACCAAATGAGGTATTGTCAGAAAATGTCCAGGGAATCCAGCCTGCGGAAAATACTACAGTGCCAACCCTCGGCAGCCCTACGAGCTCAGGTAAAGCCGAGAATGATAACATAGCTGAGAATAACATATGGGGGGGTCATGAATGCCAGCTACCAATTATTAAACAAAACAAACCCAAATGTAACAAAACACTGTTGATTATGCTTTAGTATAAGGCCTTCATATTATGATGCTATCGGGAATCCTGGGGAGCCCTCCCGCACAAACGAGAACAACCCTCTACAATACAGTTGGGGAAAAGACATAAGGGTAACACTAACACAAGTCAATGGAGGTGGTAGGTGTGTGTGCACGGTTCCTAGTGGGAAGTGTCACCTACGTAATATCAAGGAGAATGGAAAACAATCAGCCGAGTGGTTAATCCCAGCCAACAACGCTAGGTGGGTTTGTTTGTGGGTGGGCATAACTCCTTGTCTATCACTAAAACTCTTTAGTGAGTCTCGTGATTTCTGTATACAGGTGATAATTATACCAAGGATTCTATACCACCCTGAGGATTATGTATACACCCAGACACAGTGGAAAGTCATCATCTGGAAAGACAGGAACCATTCACGGCTCTAACTTTGGCCACCCTAATAATCCTGGGAGGAGCTGGAATGAGGACCAGGGTAGCCTCATTGGTTAAACAAAATCAAGAATTTACTTCCTTATGCATTGCGGTGGACGAGGACCTGACCCAAATTGAACAGTCCATCTCGGCCCTGGAAAACCTATCAGGTCTCTTTCAGAGGTAGTGTTACAAAATTTTATGGGATTAGATTTGGTATTTTTTTACAATAGGGCGGGCTGTGTGCAGCCCTGAAAGAGGAATGCTGTGTGTATGCTGATCACACTGTAGAGGTAAGAGATACAATGGCAAGACCCAGGGAAGGGTTGAAAAAAAAAAAAAAGGGAAACGGGAGAATGAAGCCCGACAGTGCTGGTACGAATCTTGGTTTAATTATTCACCTTGGCTTACTACTTTATTAACAATAACAGGACCTTTGTTGTTCTTAATAATAGCACTAACCTTTGGACCATGTATTTTTAATGAATTGATTGCGATTGTAAAGGGACATTTAGAAGCGGCACATTTAATGCTCATACATGCCAGATACGAGCCAATAAGTACCAACGAAGGAATCGAGGAAACATTAGTTCTTAGTAGCCAGGCATTGCCAAGATTCAATGAACAAAATGAGTAACTAAAAGAAAAAGGAGAGATTGTAATACACAATAAATGTTTGTTCATTGTCTTTTGTATTATAAAACCAAGGAGTTCTGTTTGAGGAACGGGAGTTGTGAAAACTCCCTGCTGAAGTAAGGAGCTGTATAATGCTTGGCTAGACACTATGAAAATTCTTTTGCTTAATGTAACAAAAAAGAGACCCCCCCCCCCCCTTCTCTCCTTCTGCATCTCAGTTGCCTCTTTTGTTTAAAGACCCTGCTGCAAAGCTCATGTAACCATCTCCTGATAAGTTGCTAAACTAGTGTATCAACATCCTGCCTTTCTGTCTCACGCTGGGCCAACATGACCAAATAAAAAAAGAAGTTGAACCACAACGCCGAGGAAGACTATGGCCTTCATCTTCACGACCACCAGAGGGACAGAGATGACCCCCTAGCAACAGCGCGCGCAGTCGCAGAATATACCAGGATGTGCTGCGTAATCCCAGAATTACCAAGATATAAAAAGGGACCCTGGCGGGGGTGAGGTGCGCACCATTGGCGGAGCCGAGACTCCCCGGCCGCCCAGCGCTGTTTTTCTTGCTGTTGCTTACTCAATAAATTCCTTTCTATTATTAATGCAATGCTCTCTGAAAATTAAGGGGGCAACTTATAACAATCTGGATCTTTGGATAGCTGTTTGTTACCTAGGTTTATACAAATCGCCTTCAGTATGTCTAATTTCCTCAGGAACGGATATCCCTCTGCATGGTGGTCCACTTTCCTGGTTGACATACAAGATCTTCTTTAAAGGGGTACCTTTCCTTCAAGCATGATGGGAGTAAGTTCCTTGTGCCCTTTTCCAATGGCTTTGTCAATCACCCCTTTCCTAGAGGGGGATTCTGTCTGCTTGGCTTCCCTGCCCTCTAATTCCAGGCTATTGGCCCTTTTCTCCCACCACTGGAGCAGCCAGCTGACAATGTGCTCACTGACATGATGGCTAAAATATTTTCCCATATCTCATAGCTTACCCTGGAAAAGGGATAGCTTGGTTTCTGATGTTTATATAATCTCTTTGTCTTTGTCCTCCTGCTTCCAAGATGTCCCAACTTTGGAGAAACCTGTCTCATCTTCTTCTTCCTCCTTTCTTGCCTGGGTAGGAGTTTCTTTCCTCTCTAAAGAAAAACTGACTTTCACACCCATTGTTTTCTCTTGCATGTAGAGGCAACCGATACTGGCACAGGCTGGTTCTCTGGCCCAGCCATGGAACCCATTGCAGGTGCTGGAGAGGCTGCAGGGCCCAACACAGGACTTGTTCTGGCTGCAGGGCCTTTTGGATGAGTTGGAGCGGCTGCAGTGCCTATTGCAGGTTTGGGAGTGGCTATAGGGCCTGTCACGTGTGTCAGTTTAACTTTGGGCCCACCTCAGGAGCCAGAGTGTCTGCAGGGCCTGTTGCATGGCTTGGAGTGGCTTTGGACAGGCTATATACCTGTCCTGGAGGAGAAGGGGGAGGTGCAGGAGAAAGGGAGAGGGAAGAAGTGGTGAAAAGCATCCCCCACTGTCCTTCCCAGTTCCACTCACCATCACCACCCACCCTGCATAGATTTACTCTCGAAAAGAAAAGGCAAAGAGTATAAAAGAGTGTAATTCTAAATAATTTCTAAGAGCTGAAGAGATGGTTCCCAAGTTATGGAGGCGGCAATAATTTTATTCTATCAGAAATCAGTGTTATCCAATACAGCAAGGCAGTAACCTTAGACAAATCCCCAGAACTGATAAACAGCATGACATGGAAGGCAAATAGTAAAGTGCTATGCAACACAATTCTGAAAACAAGCACAACAGACCCCAGATCAAAAAGATCAACACTGTGATCAGCGACTATTAAACTGATCTAATGTTTATAACAATTTACTTTTAAAACGCTGTGGTCAGATCTGGCATCTCAACATTTGTGCTCCACGCTAGGCACCAAGAACACTTTCTGTGGTTTGACCCTGCAGGCAGCTTAGCACTACAAAACTATTCATCTAATGAATGGGATGGAGGAGAGAATTGGGAGGAAAAAAAAATGTAAAAGTTCATGGGTTGAGATAAAGGCAGTTTCATAGGACACAAAAGGAAGACATTATTATTGTTCTTCTTAATGTTAATGTTAATGTTAATGTTAATGTTAATGTTAATGTTAATGTTATAGACACTAATAGACTAATAATAACATTTTTGTGTGCATATCAAAAGACAGGAAAGGTGGTGGTGATTAACTGGAGTCAGGCCAGAGCATGGCAGACATGCTATGGAATGAGGGGTGGATATTGTCCTAGTTTTGGCTCTAGTAGAGTAAATTCTTCTTGCTAGTAGCTGGAACGGTGTTGTGTTTCATATTTACAGAATCACAAACCATTTTGAGTATAAAAGGACCTTACAGATCACATAATTCCAACTCAGCTGCCATGGGCAGAGACACCTTCCACTAGACCAGCTTGCTCAAAGCCCCATCCAACCTGGCCTTGAACACTTCCAGAGATGGGGCATCCACAACTTCTCTGGGCAGCCTTTTCCTCACCACCCTCTGAGTAAAGAACTTCTTTCTAACACCTAACCTGAATCTACCCTCTTTCAGTTTAAACCATTACCCCTAGTCCTATCACTACACTCTTCGATGACGAGTCCCTCCCCAGCTTTCCTGTAGTCCCCTTTAGGTACTGGAAGGCCACTGTAAGGTCTCCCCGGAGACTTCTCTTCTCCAGGCTGAACAATCCCAACTCCCTCAGCCTGTCTTCATAGGAGAGGTGCTCCAGCCTATCACTCGTGCTCATGGCCCTCCTTTGGACTTGTTTTAATAGCTGCATGTCCTTCTTACACAAGGAGCCCCAGAGCTGAACCTGAGGTTTGGCCTCACCGGGTCTGAGTTACCAGGGGACAACCATCTCTCTTATCCTGCAGACCACAGTATTCCTGGTGCAAGGCAGGATGCTGTTGGCCTTCTTGGCCACCTGAGCACACTGCTGGCTCATATTTGGCCGACTATCTGCCACTATCCCCAGGGCCCTTATCCCCAGGCAGCTGTGCAGCTTCTCTTCTCCCTGCATGAATGGGATTGTTATTCCCCAAGTGCAGGACCCAGCGCATAGCCTTGTTGAACTTCATAGAGTTGGCCTCAGCCCATGGGTTCAGCCTATCCAGATCCCTCTGCAGAGCCTTCCTACCCTTGAGTAGATCAAGTCTCACTCCTAACTTGGTCTTGTCTACAAAGTTGCTGATGGTGCACTTGATCCCCTCATCCAGATCATTGCTGAAGATATTGAAGAGAAACGGAGCCAGCACTGAGCCCTGGGGGACACCACTAACGAGTGGCCTCCAGATGCATTTAGCTCCATTCACCACAACTCTTTGGACCTGGCCACCCAGCCAGTTTTTAACCCAATGAAGCGTATATCTATCCAGGCCTTTAGCAGCCAGTTTCTCAAGGAGAATGCTGTGGGAAATGGCTTCAAAATCCTTATTGAAGTCTAGGTAGACCACATCCACAACCTTTCCCTTGTCCACTAAGCACATCACCTTGTCATAGATTGAGATCTGATTTGTCAAGCAGGGCCTGCTTTGGTAAACTCATGCTGACTGGGCCTCATCAACTTGTTCTCCTGTTGTGTGATGGTACTCAACCTGCTCCATGAGCTTCCCTGGCTCAGAGGTCAGACAGACAGGCCTGTAGTTCCCCAGATCATCACAATCAGGGTGAGCCGTCTGACTGCAGACATTAACAGCTGACAGAATGGAGCATCTGTCCAGGGGAACCTTGAGAAACTACAGGATTTTCCCTATACAAATGTTTTGACATTTACAAGGAGAAGAGCCCAGTCCTGCACTGGAGGAAGAGGAACCCCACACGTCAGGACTGGGACCCTGCTGAGTGAGGAGTGTCCAGGAGGAGGTGGGCCTGGGCACCCCAAGGGATTCCATGTGAGCAGTGGTGCTTGCTCACCAGGAAGCAGGCCAGCTTCTTACAGAGCTGCCTTATGAGGAGCATGGCCACCAAGAAGATCTGAGTTATCAGACTCAGCTCCAATATGGTGTGACACCACCTGCGCTGGGGTGTCCCAGTGAGTAGCTCATCATTTAGGACAGGTGCAGGACAGTACCCAGAGAGGTTCTGCCAAGGTGGGGTTCAGGGCCTAAAGCACCTGCCTTGTGTAGAGATTCTGAGAGATCTGGGTTTATCTGGCCCAGTGCCATAGAGCATCCAAGCAGAGCAAAAGGAGCCTGAGACTGTCTGAAGGGTGGTTTTGGAGCTGCTGTAGCTTTCCTCTCTAGGAGAAAATGGTATGAGACAGAAATAATGCCACTAAGTTGACTTTGGGATGTTGAGACTGGACATGAAGAGAAAGAAATCCCCATCTCCTACTGCCGCAGGAGGAAACCTGAGCATGGTGTAAAGGGAAAGGATCTCCTTTGCCACGGGCTGGAGGTCAAGGCCTGGCCCTTGTGCTTGGTGAAACACATCCAGTTTGTCTACACATCAGTGTCACCTTCACATTGCCTTTGTCTCCTTGTCCTCACTGCCTCCAATGTTCTGCTCTAATGAGCTCTATGGGAGTCTGTGTCAGTGCTGGCCCTCAGGGGGACACTCCAGAAATCTTGCATCTGACTTAGACTTCTAGAGAGATGTCTTCAATTGTCTGAGGCTTGTGGTCTCATCAGAAAAGCTCCCAGAGGGGTGATTGCAATGCCTTGGGCTGGGCCTGTGCTGCTGAGCTGGGCCAGGATCCTGGGACAAAGAAAACATATTTCAAAAACTCCTATGATGCAGAGAGACAGCTCTGCCCAGGAGCAGCTCCTCTGCAAAGTGCAGTAGGGTTGAGGGTTCTGACCGCAGGTGGCACAGGGAGACGAGAGAAGGACAGAGGGCTTGGAGGCAGTTGGGAGTGGGAGGATGCTGAGAGCTGCCTGCAGGAGAAATCTGCACAGCCCTTGACAAGGTAAGTGTCTGGCTGCAGGGCCATGCAGCTGCAGGTCCTGGAAGGGTCTCCTCCTGGGTCTTGTTTCTGGGAGGGCAGTGGGCAATGCAGTAGGCTTTGAGACTGCTGCTGGATTGCACTGTGAGGTGAGGACGTCTGGCAGAAGCCCCTTGGTGTGTCATAACCTAGCTACCCCTGGTTAACCAAGAGTGTGGTGGCCGAGCATCCTCCAGACACTGCATGGGATGCAGACTGGATATTGGGATACCCCAGCTTGCAAATATCCAGCTCTGTCTGAGGGGTGTCCTCCTCGGCTGCAGGCTGCTCTCCAGCAGGATGCAGCTCTGTCGTGGCATCCTTGTGTTATCCAGGTGCCTGAAGGAGGAGACTGGTCTGTGCTAAGGCCATGTTGGTGCTGCTGGATGGCTGTCTGGGGGCAGTTAGAGTGAGGCCTCTGCACCCCTGGCTAGGAGGAAAAAGCTATGATCCTGATCAGTCCCCTGCAGACAAGGTGAGGATTCTGTCCAGCTGCACTTGGACTGGGGCTTCTCTGCTCTCAGCTGTCTCCAGTTTCTTCTCAGGGAAACACCTGAGTGGGATGGTCCTGCAGCTCACAAAAGGGTAGCACAGGACAGCTGAGAAGAGGACAATAGAGGATGGGCAGAGCTGCTCTGCTCAGTCTTCCCCAAGGGACAATCCTTTTGCTTCCTCCCATCCACAGGATTTCACCAGGAGTGTGGAAGTAATGTCAGGGAGTTCCACAATCCAATACCTCAACTAGGATAGGGCAACAAGGATAAAATAAAGTGAGGAGAATACTTGCAGCCCTCCTCTGCAGTCAGCTCAGTTGTTTGCAACAATACTGCAAATCTCATTGAGCTGACATTTGTCTGATTTTGACTTAGCCAGCCTTCTGTTTTATTGCCTATTTTCCTCAGAGAACTCTTTTCTAACCTTTTTCTGCCTTCTCCTCTTCAACAGACAAACAGGTACAAAAGCAGCAAATGCCCAACATCAGCTCTGTGAGTGAGTTCCTCCTGATGGCATTTGCAGAAACACGGGAGCTGCAGCTTCTGCACTTCGCACTCTTCCTGGGCATCTACCTGGCTGCCCTCCTGGGCAACGGCCTCATCCTCACTGCTGTAGCCTGCGACCACCGCCTGCACACCCCCATGTACCTCTTCCTCCTCAACCTCGCCCTCCTCGACCTGGGCTGCATCTCCACCACTGTCCCCAAAGCCATGGCCAATTCCCTCTGGGACACCAGGACCATCTCCTATCAAGGGTGTGCTGCACAAGTTCTCTTTTTCATCTTCTTCTTTGGTTCAGAGTTTTCAATTCTTACCATCATGGCCTATGACAGCTACGTTGCCATCTGCAAGCCCCTGCACTATGGGAGCCTCCTGGGCAGCAGAGCTTGTGCCACCATGGCAGCAGCTGCCTGGGGCAGTGGCTTTCTCAATGCTGTCCTGCACACAGCCGCTACATTTTCCCTGCCCCTCTGCCATGGCAATGCTGTGGAGCAGTTCTTCTGTGAAATCCCCCAGATCCTCAAGCTCTCCTGCTCAGGTTCAGACTACCTAAAGGAAGTTAGACTTCTGGTGGTTAGTGCATTTTTAGCATTTGGTTGTTTTGTTTTCATTGTTTTCTCCTATGTGCAGATCATCAGAGCCGTGCTGAGGATGCCCTCTGTGCAGGGCCGGCACAAATCCTTTTCCACATGCCTCCCTCACCTGGCTGTGGTCTCCCTGTTTGTCAGCACTGTCATGGTTGCCTACCTGAAGCCCCCCTCCATCTCCTCTCCATCCCTTGACCTGGTGGTGACATTTCTGTACTCAGTGGTGGCTATAGCAGTGAACCCCCTCATCTACAGCATGAGGAATCAGGAGCTCAAGGAAGCCTTGTGGAAACTCTTTGGACACATGATTCTTTGGCATCAATAACGTGCCTATAAATCTAACAGGACAGGCAGGTTATCTGAGAAACCTCTTCATACAATAGCTTGTAATTCATTTATTATTTTTAAAAGTATTTCCTTTGATTTTGACTGTATACTACTCATATCATCCTGCCTATTAATCATTTTATTTTCTGTCACCCAGTCATCTAATATACCTTCAGAACTAGGCTCTCTGTGTGGATAAAGAGAATAAAGAAGCTGTGAATTTTGTTGGTGTCAGCTGCCATCTCTTCCCCTCTCCTCTGGAGCTGGGGGAGCAGCCCCAGCACACAGGAGGGGTTCAGAGCCAAGAGCCCAGCTGCCACATGGAGGAGCAGCTCCAGTGGCCCTCAGGGCTGCCCCTCACTGCCTGATGGGCTCTGCCTCTCTGCTGCCTTCAGGTCGGGGCTGCTGATTCCCTGGAGCCATGGCCATGGCCAGCAGCAGGATGTGGCCTTTTTACTGCTGCTCTCTTTTGGATTCTGCATTGTTCTCTTGTGCTCTTGTATCTGTGTTAGTCTTGAGGTCTCATATGCCTCGATGACCATCCTCTTGTCTCTAGAGTGGCATCCCTGTGGCTGCAGGCAGCAGCAGGCACTGTGCAGCCCTGGATCGCAGCTGGCCTGCCTGCTAGCACCACAGTAACAAAAGTGGCTGCTCAGGGCAAACCCAGAAGCCTGGACACCTCTTCCAAAGCTGCTGTCTGGAATACAGCCAAGGGGTTCCTCTTTTCTCTTCTGTTTTCTGCACTTCTTCATGGAGGGAAAGACACAGGCTGAAAGTCCTAGAGCAGTCTGTGAAGGAACAAAGTGATAGACCAAGAGCTCAATTTTTGGTGGCACTTCCCCAAGCAGACAACAACTGGGCTTGGACTCATCAGCACAGGACTGTGCCCCCCGCAGTGGGTCTGATGGCCGATGCCAGCCTGGACAGGAATCTGGAGCTGCCAGAAGATGTCAGGAGAACCCAGGCACGACGAGCTCAGTGCAGAGTGAATAGAAAACTTAATGAGTGACCATCCAAAGAAAAGTCTGGTAAAGGAAAAGTCAAATCTGAGGGGACCATGTGCTAAGGGGGATGCACAATCCTCCTCCAGTGAGATGCCACTACTGCAGGGGAAGAGGGGAAGGTTGGAGAGACACATGGGACCTGCGGGCAAGAGTGGTGTGTGCAAAGAATTTGGGGATATATACAGGGGAAGCATGAGGCCAGGAGACAGAGGTGAAAGGAGCCTGCACAGCGTGAGACTGTCCAAGGTGGACAGACCAGAAATCAAGTGCTCAATCTGGTGTGAGCAGGCAGAGAAGAGCTCTGCAGCCCCAGGGCATGCAGAAGCCCCAGCAAAGGAGTCCAGTGAGTGATTCCTTGTTGCCCTGGGGCAATGGCAGTGACCCCATGAGTTGGGTCTGCCTCCCAGCCTGCCCAGCACGGCCTTGCAGAGTGCCCCCCTGACCCGGCCACCACAGCCCCCTTGCTCTGCAGAGCAGCACCTCCAGTTGTCATGTTGGAGACTTCAACTTTTGCCTAAACTCATCCTCCACGGCTGCTTTCAGTTTTCCACACAGAGGTAGGCACTGACTCCAAGATCCCTGGGGGAAACTGAAGCATGCATGAGGGCCTGGGAAAAGTTACCCTGAATCCATAGGAGTCATTCTGGAACCAAAACTTAAGAGCAGAAAGCTCACTTCTGTGCTGGTGCAGAGCTGATGGGCACGTTATACAAGGTGCTCCCAGACATCTTTGTGTGCTTTTTCATTTTGACTTAGGTACCATTTCTGTCTTAGGAATGAAGTAGCCTACAGAGGTGAGACAGATACCCTGAAAGCCATCAGAAAGCTGATCCCAACAAGACTACTGCTATGGGAAGGTCAGCTGAACCCAGGCTAGAAGTGATTTGAGATATGGGGGAGGGAAGAGGAGCTAGGGCAGCAGAAATTAATGATTTTGAAGAGGTAGAAATGTTCAGGTAATGTTAATGTTGCTCTAACACTAACTTCAAAGATTCATGTGAGGCCATACCCATGTCTCAAACAGTAACCTTAATCCCTAAACCTAAATGCTACTCAGCACCCTGACAGGAATCCACTACTCTAACGCCAGACCTCAAAGCATCCATTGAAGCCAAAACTCAGTCCATAGCCTCTTTCCCTTATGCTTACTCTCTTGCTTACCTTGACCCCTGCCCTTAAATGTAGCATTGAAATGCTCTGTGTAACCCTAGACAACTTCTTAACAGACCTAAACAAAACCCTAGACCACAAAGCTTGCCCATACCCTAAACAAAAACATCACACCTTAAACAGAGCACCAGTCTTCCACTAAATTTTCCTTAATCTCTAACTCAGAAAGGTAAGCCGTAACACCTCATCCCATACATGAACATCTAACACCCAAAGCCCCTGTTCCTGTGCATTAACCTCATCATCTTCAACCCCTCTCTTATCCCTTAACTTTGGGCGCTTGGCCCCTTAGGGCAAGGCAGGAATTGTGAGACTTCTCTGAAGTCACATGGCATTCAAAGATGGATGTGAGGAGCCATGGAACTGATAAGCTTGTGGGCCACAAGGAGGAGATGGATGGGAATACTCTGATAAGCTCAGCTCTGCCTCAGGATCTCTGGCCCCAGCAAGAGGAATGTGACTGTGGCAGGGAATGTGAGGTCACTTTTGCCTCTGCAGTGGATAGGGCAGCAGCAGGAACGTGTCACGGAAAGGGACTGTGAGGTCACTTCTGTCTGAAGTACTTGTGAGGTCACCCTTGAGTTCTCCCTGGGATCTCTACTTTTGGGCTGACATCTACCCATCTGCCAGTGGCCCCAGTAGTCCAGCAGAAGGCACTTGGTTGGCATGCTGACTGTGGGATTTCCTCTGCCTACATACCCAGGAGGACCCAGACAGAAAGAAGGCCCCAGTATGGGTTGTCATGTCCCTTCCACTTGAGTCCACGACTGCACAGCAGGAGGCACAAAGCTTGGGTGTGTGTAGCCAAGAAGCTGCAAGGCCAGCAGCAGGCCCATGGCTTGGGAGACGCTGGTGAGGTAATTTCTGTCTGGTTGGCTGCCAGACTGCAAGGAGCCGGATGGTTTGGGACATTTGCTTCAGGAGTGGTTTCCACCCTGATGGAACTTCCTTTGATAGTAGGAAAGAGTAGGAGAGAATAAGCTGTCACAAAATGCAATGTGGAAGGTTGGCACTGGTCTCGATGAGGAAGAAATATTCCTCAAAGGGTAGAGCTGTTGTGCCAGAGGTCACCCAAAGAGTGTCTGTGATCAAACCCTGTCTTGTCTTTCAAGGAATACCTGGTGAAGGTTGATGAGACATTGGTGAAATGATGGAAATGCCAAAATGAGAGCAAGGTGGTGAACAGACATGGGTGTCTGCAGACTTCAAGAAAATAGGGCAAAGTGTGGGACAGCATTGGAAAGCTTGCAGAGGAAAAGGCAGAGGGTGCTGGTGAGAATGGAAAGCACCAACAGCCCTGAAGTTTTTGTCCCCTTGTCTAGAGTTTATGAGGTGATGAGATGTAGTCATTGCAGTGGGGCCTCCTTCCTTCCTTGAAATCCTTGCAGAGGCTGGGAGGTGTCATTCCAGTGTTCTTCTCATGGCATCACACTGCCCAGAACATCCCACAGATCTCCAGGAAGAGCCCTGAGCCAGACATGGGGTACAAGATCTCCCCTCCAGTAGCTGGTGGCAGACCTTGAATCTTCTGATTCACTAAAAGAAACCAAGACATTTCTCAGCATAGCGCTTTGCCTGTCTGTAATCATGGCCTCCAATTATCTGTCCTAGCAAGGCCCTGGGGAGTCTTCGTTAGTAACAGCCCTCAGTGGGGCCCATTAATACTCCAAGTCACTTCAAATTTTGTGCCTCCTGACTTGACTTGCTCAAGCGGTTACATCACTCTCTTCTCAGTACGTGAGCTTCGTAGACTGAGCACCAAAATACACCATGGACCTCATAAAAATGAAGAAGCTCCTAACATCTCTTGCATAGTTTTCTTAAAGACTTCAAGATTTGTTCAGCTAATTGCAGAGCTTGCATGATGTAGTTAAGGAAGAAGATTTCAAAAAGCACCTAATCAAAAACTTCTTGTTTCAAAGTCTGAATTTTGCTGCATTTCAGTTTTGAACATTATTCTTCTATTGCTGTTCATCCAGGGTGACTTCTTTGGAGACCTCCATCAGGAGGAAAAGCAGAGTCTGGAGGTCTGAGACCTCCACTGCCAGCAGTGGTCTTTGTCCCTGTAACTGCAGCCCAGCCCAGCACATGAAACCCTTTCTAAGAAAAGTTAGTTGTACTTTGGGAACAAAATAAATAATAAAATAAATTAAAATAAATAAAATTAAATCAAATTAAATTAAATTAAATTAAATTAAACAATAAAATAATAGAATTGAAATAACTGTTGGAATCTGAGAAATTTTTTTTAGAAATCTTAGTAGACACCTGGACATTCATGGTCTCTCATGAGTCTTCTGTGGAAAACTCAGGAAGAAAAGTAAAGAAATTATTTCTCCAAGTGACTGTAGCTGTACCCATGAGAAATCATGGGTACTCTTTGGGGAAATCATCTCCTTTGAGCCACAGAAACCTAAATTGAGTAATGTGAAAAGACCTGCCCAGTCAACAGAGTAGGGCAAAGTCATGCTTCCAGTGCTATAGATGCAGAAGGCAAAAAGAATTGCATTGTGCCTTACACTACTTAAGGATGTGTAACCCAGGTCATGCATTTTTACCTTAGTACTGACAAGTCCATCGCTAAACCATGCTACCAAGTTCTACAGCTATACCTTGGCTCTCCAATCAATGAATCAGCTCATGGATGGCAATCAGGGAGTCTTTGTTAGCGCAACACTGCCTCAGGTGCGCCACCATGGTAGCCATTGGCACCTGCTGCTCTTCAACCCTCAGCAAACCTACAACAGAAGGATTCTGTGGAAGACCATGCAAGGTAGACAACTGTTTAAGATCCTCCATCTCAAAGGCAGGTATGCCAAAGCCCCAGCGGTAGTGCCCTCTTGGAACTTTGAAGTTCCCTCTCCTGAAGCAGTCTATTCTGAGAATGCACATAGCCTCCAGGCCAGTCTCAATGGGGTGCTTTTGCCATTCCTTCACAGTTAGAAGGAATGGCTCCCTGCGCCTGCAGGAGCCGCCCTGGCTCTCAGCAGATATGCTGGCCGGCACCCATGAGGAGGTGCTGGTGTGCATCAGAGAGCAGCAAGGAGGGTGCTGGAGGGGGCTGGGGCGAGGCGGGTGGCAGAGCCCCATGCAGGGGCCCCATGCAGTAAGGCAGGATGAGGGCAGGCTGGGCCCGTTGCCACGGGGCAGATCCTGGCCCTGGACGCTCCATGAGCGCCTTGCAGCTCCTGACAGGCTGCAGTGAGGTGCCCTTCAGCCTTCCCTCCTGTGCTGCCAGGGCACACGGTTGCCTCCTGCCCAGCTCTGCCCACCAAGAACCTCCGACAGGGCTGCTTCCCAAGCTGGGCCTTGCCCAGTGTTAGTCCCCTGCCGGGGCAGAAAATGGCCCTTGTCTTGGTGGCTTTTTATGGCATTCCTCTTAGTACATGCTCTTCTCATCCTTTATCTCTTTTACTGAATACAGAGGCCTAGGAGAACTTTTTGGTACAGTGTACTGTAGAAAAAAAAACATTGAGTCCCTCAGCCACATCTCTGCTTTTCCCCCACATTGCAGCTGGGCTCTTCAGTCCACAACCTCTGCTCTACCTGAAGAGAAATTATGAGAAACAAGACTCACAGAAAATGACTACCTGCTGGTTATTTTATTTGGTTAATTACCAAGAGCTTACCAGCGCCTGTAAATGAGGTCTTTGGGTTAAAAAAACAACAATGAAAACAACAAAAAAAGGTAGAAGAATTGAGATGAAGAAAAATATTTTTATTGGACTAGTATTGCAAAGAATGAAAAGCAGTTTTGAAATACATGAACAAAGCTGTTTCTGCCTTGCCCAGGTATATGTGAGGAAGATGTGCGGATACCTCATTGATGGGGAAATACTGTAGATTAGAATAACATCCACAGTGCCTCCTTTAGCTCCTTGTTCCCCATACTGTAGATGAGGGTTTCGCTGCTGGAGGCAACACCGAGTATAGAAGTGAAACCGCCAGGCCCAGGGATAGCGAGTTGGTGGAGGGAGGCTTCAGGTAGGCAACCATGGCAGTGATGCTATGCAGAGAGACTATGGCCAGGTAAGGGAGGGAGGCATGTGGAAAAGGCTTTGTGCCAGCCCTGCTCAGAGGGCATCCTCAGCACAGCCCTGACGACCTGCACATAGGACAGAGCACAAAGAAAACAAAACATCCAAATGCTAAACAGACACTGAACGCAAGTACCCCAACTTCCCTGAGGTAGGGATCTGAGCAGGAGAGCTTGAGTTGAGCTTTGAGGAATCATAGAATCATAGAATCATAGAATATCCTGAGTTGGAAGGGACCCTTAAGGATCATCAAGTCCAACTCTTGACACCACACAGGTCTACCCAAGTTCAGACCATGTGACTAAGTGCACAGTCCAATCTCTTCTTAAATTCAGTCAGGCTCGGTGCAGTGACCACTTCCCTGGGGAGCCTGTTCCAGTGTGCAACCACTCTCTCTGTGAAGAACCCCTTCCTGATGTCCAGCCTAAACTTCCCCTGCCTCAGCTTAACTCCGTTCCCGCGGGTCCTGTCGCTGGTGTTAATGGAGAAAAGGTCTCCTGCCTCTCGACACCCCCTTACGAGGAAGTTGTAGACTGCGATGAGGTCTCCCCTCAGCCTCCTCTTCTCCAGGCTGAACAGGCCCAGTGCCCTCAGCCGTTCCTCGTACGTCTTCCCCTCCAGGCCTTTCACCATCTTCGTAGCCCTCCTCTGGACACTCTCCAACAGTTTCATGTCCTTTTTATACTGTGGTGCCCAGAACTGCACACAGTACTCGAGGTGAGGCCACACCAGCGCAGAGTAGAGCGGGACAATCACCTCCCTTGACCTACTAGCGATGCCGTGCTTGATGCACCCCAGGACACGGTTGGGCCTCCTGGCTGCCAGGGCACACTGCCGGCTCATATTCAACTTGCTGTCTACCACGACCCCCAGATCCCTCTCTTCTAGGCTGCTCTCCAGCGTCTCATCGCCCAGTCTGTACGTGCAGCCAGGGTTTCCCCGTCCCAGGTGCAGGACCCGGCACTTGCTCTTATTGAACTTCATGCAGTTGGCGATCGCCCAGCTCTCCAACCTATCCAGATCCCTCTGCAAGGCCTTTCCACCCTCATTCGAGTCCACAACTCCTCCAAGTTTGGTGTCATCAGCAAACTTGCTCAAAATGCCTTCTATTCCTACATCCAGATCGTTTATGAAAATATTGAAAAGTACCGGCCCTAAAATGGAGCCTTGAGGGACCCCACTGGTGACCGCCCGCCAGCCTGACGCAGCCCCATTCACCATAACCCTTTGGGCCCTGCCCGTTAGCCAATTGCTCACCCATTGTATGATGTTTTTATTTAGCTGTATGCTGGACATTTTGTCCAGTAGGATCCTATGGGAAACCGTATCAAAAGCCTTGCTGAAGTCCAAAAAAATCACATCAGCTGGTTTCCCTTGGTCCACCATACGGGTGATCTTATCATAAAAGGAAATCAGGTTAGTTAGGCAGGACCTACCCTTCACAAACCCATGCTGGCTGGGACCAATGACTGCATTGTCCCCCAGGTGCGCCTCAATACGTTCGAGAACCATCTTCTCCATGATTTTACCAGGCACTGAGGTGAGACTGACAGGCCTGTAATTGCTAGGGTCTTCTTTCTGACCCTTCTTGAAAATCGGCACAACATTTGCCAGCTTCCAGTCTACCGGGACCTCTCCAGACTCCCAGTATCGTTGAAAAATAATTGAGAGAGGTTCCGTGATGACGTCCGCCAGCTCCTTCAGCACCCGGGGATGAATCCCATCCAGACCCATGGACTTGTAGGGATCCAGGTGGAGTAGCAGATCCCGCACACGTTCAGGGTCGGTTGGGAGTTTGTCATCCCCACCGTCCCGGTCCTCCAGCTCGGGGCACCCTGGGTCCCGAAGCCCATCATCGGCATTGAAGACAGAGGCAAAGAAGGCGTTAAGCGTCTCTGCTTTGCCTATGTCATCGTCTGTGAGAAGACCTTCCCTGTCAAGGAGCGGCCCTATGTATTCTTTACTTCTCCTTTTTCCATTCACATATCTAAAAAAACCCTTTTTATTTTCTCTCACAGACACAGCCAGCTTCAACTCTAGGTGTGCTTTAGCCACACGAATTTTCTTCCTACAGACACGAACAGCATCCCTGTATTCTTTCCATGTCACCTGGCCCTCCTTCCAGTAGCGAAACACTCTCTGTTTCTGCCTAATCTCCATAAGAATGTTCCTGGTCAGCCACGCCGGCCTCCTGCCACGCCTGCCTGACTTGCGATATTTAGGAATTGCCTGATCTTGTGCTTCTAGGAGGCATCGCTTAAAGAGTGACCAGCACTGGTGGACATCAAGGCCTTCAAGAGCAGCTTCCCAGGGGACCTTGCTGACTAGTTCCCCGAGCAGCCTGAAGTCCGCCTTCCCCATATCTAGGGATGAGGTTTTGGTGGCACTTTTCCTTCTGTCACCGTAAATTTTGAACTCAACCACTTCATGGTCACTATGACCGAGGCGGCCACCAATCACCACATCTCCCACCAGACCCTCTCTGTTTTCTAGCAACAGGTCTAGGAGGGCACCTTTCCTAGTTGGCTCCGTTAGCACCTGCACCAAGAAGTTATCGTCTAGGTGCTTCATGAACCTCCTGGACTTGCTCGTGTCAGCCGTGTGGCACTCCCAGTTAACATCTGGCAAGACGGAGAGCCTGAGGAGAGCTTTGACTCAAAACAGAGCACTTTGACACAAAACAGCACATCTTTACACTTGCTGATTGCTCTTCTCAGCACTCTTCTCATCCTAATCCAAAACATAGCACCCTTCCACCTACTAGGAGGAAAATGAACTCTGTCCTAACTGAAACCAGAACAAGGGTGCACTCTATTCCATCATCCAGGTCATTGACAAATAAGCTGAACAGGACTGGACTCAGTGTAGGTCCCGGGGAGACACTGCTGGCTGCAGGCCTTCAACTAGACCCTGTTCCACTAAGCACAACCCTCTGAACTCTGCCATCCAGCCAGCTCACATCCCACCTCACCGACCACTCCTCCATCTCACACTTCCTGAGCTAGCCTATGAGGATGTTATGGGAGACAGTGCTGAAAGCCTTGCTGAAGTCAAAGTAGACAACATCTGCTGCTCTCCCCTCACCCACTCAGCTAGTCATTCCATCATAGAAGCCTATCAAGTTGGTGAAGCATGGTTTCCCTTGATGAACCCATGCTGACTACTCCTGATCACCTTCTTCTTTTCCATATGCTGGAGATGACCTCCAGGATGAGCTGTTCCATTGCCTTTCCAGGGATGGAGGTGAGGCTGACCGGCCTGTAGTTACCTGGGACCTCCTTCTAGCCCTTGTTGAAGACTGGCATGACATGAGCTTTCTTCCAGTCTTGAGGCAGCTCTCCTGTTCTCCATGACCTTTCAAAAATGATGGAGAGTGGACCAGCAGTAACATCCGCCAGCTCCCTTAGCACTCATGAATGTATCCCATCGGGGTCCATGGCTTTGTGGCTGTCAAGTTTTCCTAAGACATCTCTGACCTGATGCTCTTCAACCAATGGAGAGTCCTCATTTCTCCAGATTTCCTCCCTTGTTCCTAATGCCAGAGATTCCGGAGGGCCGCTCTTAGCAGTGAAGACTGAAGTGAAGAAGGCATTCAGTAATTCTGCCTTCTCTGTATCCTTTGTCACGAGGGCACCCAACTCATTAAGCAGTGGGCCCACATTTTCCTTCCTCTTCCTTCTGCTCTTGATGTATTTGAAAAAAACCTTTTCTCGGACAATGTCCCTACATTCTTCCCAAGTGGCTTGTCCCCTTTTCCACTTTATGTGTACTTCCTTCTTCATTTCAGTCATTCCAGGATCTCCTTGATCATCCAAGCAGGTCTCCTGCTCCCTTTGTCTGACATTTTGCTCACAGGAATACATAGCTCTTGAGCTTGGAGGACTTGGAGGTCAGTGTGCTATTGCTGCCGGTGCACTGTTGTGGCAGCCATCAGCACCTGCTCTTCGGCTCTCAGCAACCCCACAACAGAAGGGTCCTGTGCGAGACCAGGCAAGGTACACAAGTATTTGATGTTCACTGCATTCAAGGCAGTTATGCCAACAGCCCTCTAGTACCCCTTTTGTTTAGTTGTTTACCATTGGGGGGAAAAAAAAAAAAACAAAAAACACTGGAGGCATATCATTAGGGTTACCCAATGATGTTTACATTTCTCAAGAGCTATCATGACTGGCCTGAAAGAAAGAAGGGGAAGGTGCCATGCCTTGCTCCCTCCACAAAGTGGATTCATGAGTGTCGTAGCAATAGCACCTCAAATAGTATTTATTGGTGCAGATTTAGGGAAAGCATCAGAAGCCCATATTTACTTTCCTAGTGGTAACTTAATAGTTTCTTGCAATACTTAGTTGCTTTACAGGTAGGGATTTGTAGCAATTTGTAATACAGACATTCATGAAAAGAGCAAGGAGGTGTCCTTGTGAACTATGGAATCCTACCAACCTACTGCAGCGATCCATGGGTGGGCTGACCCTCATAGGTCCTTATCGTTGATACCATGATGGCCTTGAAGAGGTCCTCAGAGCTCCAGGAGCAACCACAGACCTGGGATTTGGTGACAGCCTTTTGCTGCAGAGAACAGACCCAATGACAAGGGTTGGACCATTCAGATGTCTCAGTGCCATGAAAATGGCTTTTTTCTGCTCAGGTCTGCTGGCCCCTCACACACAGCTAGGCCTGTGGCTCATCTCCCTGTGGAGGATGAGGAGGCAAAGCTCTGCTGGTGCCTGAGTAAGGGAGGAATACTCCACCTGTGGAAGGGCAGGGCTGGCGGGGAGGTGGCACAGGACAGGCACTTGCCTCTTTCTCCTACTCCCCACACAGGGAGCCTTGAGACCACATGTCAGTGTCTGTACTGCCCACAGGTATCTGCAGCCCTACATTCTGAGATTCATCTTCTCTCCTTCTGTAAATAACATTTTTGCTTCGTTTCTCACAGTTTGCATTGGTGTACCTGGTAAGTGGCACTGAAAGGCTGTGTCTCCCACCCTGTTTTTTTGGTGAGTTTTTCCCATTGGAGAAGCAGAGCAACAGCTAATTGATTCTAGAAGACAACTGAAACAGCTTCTTCAGTGAATGCTTGAGCTCCTGGTTCCTCATGCTGTAGATGAGTGGGTTCACTGCTGGAGGTTACACTGAGTACAGAAATGCCACCACAAAGTCCAGGTATAGGGAGGAGATGGAAGGGGGCTTCAAGCCAGCAAACATAATAGTGCTGAGATACAGAGAGACCACGGCCAGGTGAGGGAGGCATGTGGAAAAGGCTTTGTGCCGGCCCTGCTCAGAGGGCATCCTCAGCACAGCCCTGAAGATCTGCACATAGGACACCACAATGAAAACAAAACAGCCAAGACCTAAACAAAAGCTAAATACAATAAACCCAATTTCCCTTAAGTAGGAGTCTGAGCAAGAGAGCTTGAGGATCTGGGGAATTTCACAGAAGAACTGCTCCACTGCATTGCCTTGGCAGAGGGGCAGGGAAAATGTAGCGGCTGTGTGCAGGACAGCATTGAGAAAGCCACTGCCCCAGGCAGCTGCTGCCATGGTGGCACAAGCTCTGCTGCCCAGGAGGCTCCCGTAGTGCAGGGGCTTGCAGATGGCAACATAGCGGTCATAGGCCATGGCGGTGAGAAGAAAAACCTCTGCTCCAGACAAGAAAATAAACAGAAAAACCTGTGCAGCACACCCGTGATAGGAGATGGCCCTGGTGTCCCAGAGAGAATTGGCCATGGCTTTTGGGACAGTGGTGGAGATGCAGCCCAGGTCGAGGAGGGCGAGGTTGAGGAGGAAGAAGTACATGGGGGTGTGGAGGCGGTGGTCACAGGCTATGGATGTGAGGATGAGACCGTTGCCCAGGAGGGCAGCCAGGTAGATGCCCAGGAAGAGTGCGAAGTGAAGGAGCTGCAGCTCCCGTGTTTCTGCAAATGCCATCAGGAGGAACTCACTCACAGAGCTGATGTTGGGCATTTGCTGGACACATTTGTCATGGACACTGCCAAATGAGAAACAAATAGAGAACGTCACAAGTAAAGTCTCTGAGCAAAATTCAGATAATTCCCAATTAATGCCTTACATTTCCTGTTTCAAGAGGATCTTTTTCTCTCTCCCTGACTGGAGCTCTGCCCTTTGTTTCCTGAGTGTGCTGTACACTGCAGCCTCCTCTGCCCATGAGCTCCCAGTGAGCCTGCTCTGCTCCATTTGAGGTTCCAAGAGGAAAGGTTCCTGGGAAGTGACTCCCTCTGTTGAGTGAGGGGTGTTTGACTGTGTGACTCTGTGTGCGTCTTGCCTGTTCAATATCCAGGAGACAATATCAGCAGGTGGATCGTGCGTATCGGGCCGGAGAGAAAAGGGAGCATCTTCTCCTGCTTCACCCGCCATGCACAGCACTCCCCGTCAAAATTAGACACCACCAGCTGCCACGCTGGGCAAGGGAAAGAAGCAGGCATGGGCAGGCAGGGCAGACCCAGCCCAGTGCAGAGGCTGCGGTGTTGGTAAAGTAGAGCCTGTCCTCACAGCCCTGTGCCATCTGGCTGGCACAGACAGCAGAGGGACAAGAGCTCTGGAGTGTAAGAAGCGTTTGGAATATGCTCCTTGTCATATGGTAGGAATTTGGGGGTAAGACCTCTGTGGAGCCAGGAGCTGGATTCAATGATCCTTGTGGGTCCCTTCCAACTCGGGATATTCTATGATTCAATGATTCTGTGCTTTCTTCCATGGAGGAAGGTGGAGGGGGCCTGCAACAAATGTGACTACTTACACAGAGATTTAGGGTTCATACATCCCATATTCTCAGCCCCCCATATTATACAAGCCGTGACAGAAGCTCTAAGGGAAAGAAAGGAGACCAGGGGGTGCTGCAAGGAAGGCACCTGCACTGCAGGGGATGGCAGGAAGGGAGCAGCTCCCTCTCACTGCCTGCCCATGTCCCTGCTGCCTGCAGCTGTCCCTGCTGGCAGCTCTTTCTCTGTCCCCATGTCTCCTCCTGTCCATGCTCACAGACCCCATTCCACCTGCTGTGTGCACAGCTCTGCCCTGCAGACACCTCCTGGGGATGGGGACAGCTCTAGGGACATCTTCCTCTCTGCATGTCCTAAAGAACGGTTCTGAAATGCCATGGAGCAGTCTGTAGGCAGAGAGAAGGGAAGGGATATTCTCAGGTTCATCACTAAGCTGTGCATGTCTCAATGTTTAATGCAGTAGGAAGCTCAGCCACCTGTGCAAATCCAACCACTCTGTTAACACAGAGCCTGCCCCAGAATCAGAGCAGAAGAGGCAGGCAGAGTGCAGAAAGAGCCTTCCCTTTGCGGGCAGCCCCTGCCCTACCCTTCCTCTGCCAAAGCCCCTGGGCTTCCCAGGCAGGCAGAGTGCTGAGCCTGGCAGGCAGCAGAGGCTCTGCCCCAGCACACAGCCCCTGGGGCACAGCAGGGACCCTGCTCTGCACCACAGCCCTGGGCACCCCTGCAGCTGCCCTGCAGAACCTTCTCCTCCACACCGCACAAGCCACGAGAGACATCCTGGCAGCTCCTGGCCAGGCAGAGACATCCCGCATCCAGAAGCCCCTTCCACAAACCTCCCCTGCACTGTCCTGCAGCCAGAGACTTACCGTGGGCAGAGATGTGAAGGTTTCTCCTGCACTGAGCTCTCCTCTGTGCGCACCCTCCAGGCTGCCTGGAATCCCTTTTGCCTGGGTGCCTGTGGTCAGAGCCCCCAGCCCTGCTGCGCTGTGCAGAGGAGCTGCTCCTGGGCAGAGCTGTCTCTCTGCACCAGGGCTCTCTTGCCACAAGCTCTCTCTGTCCCAGGAGCCCAGCTCAGCTCAGCAGTACAGGCCCAGCCCAAGGCATTGCAGTCACCCCTCTGGGGGCTTTCCTGATGAGCCCACAAACCTCAGGCACTGAAAGCAAGGTGAAAGAACCTCTCAAGAAGCCCAAGTCACATTCAAGTTTCCTGCAGTGTCCCCCGAGGGCCAGCACTGACACAGCCTCCCTTGGAGCTCGTTAGAGCAGAACATTGGAGGCACTGAGGAAAAGGAGACAAAGGCAATGTGAAGTTGACACTGATGTGTGGACAAACTGGATGTGTTTCACCAAGCACAAGGGCCAGGCCTTGACATCCATCCCCTGGGAAGGGAGATCCTTTCCCTTTCCACCTTGCTCCGGGCTCTTCCTGGGGCAGTAGGAGATGGGGATGTGCAGGAGAATGGTACGACCCCTGCCTGGTTCATCAGGGAGGATGAGGAGGCCCTGGTACTTTAGCAATGAGCTGTCTCCTCATAGGCCTCAGTGACAGAGACAACAACCACAGGCATGGACACAAAGACCTCAGTTTGTTGGGACTTTCAGCCTTGCCTATGCCCTTGCTCCTCTGATGACCAGAGTAACTTAGCAACTTCCAGACCTGCACCTCATTCCCTTTTGCCTGTAGACTGGGAAACTGGGTCCCAGTCTGCCCCGATGTGTGGGGTTACTCTTCCTCTGGTGTAGGACAAAGCTCTTCTCATTGTAAATGTCAAGAGGTTTCTGTTGGCAAAATCCTGCAGTTTCTCAAGGTCCTACCACACTGATGCTCCATTCTGTCAGCAGTTCATGTCTGCAGGCAGATGGTTCAACTTTCGTGTGATTGTGCTATCTCTGACAAGACAGCAGCATCAGGAGTTGCAGGAAAGTTTGGGTAACACAGGAGTAACCAGTTGAATGGAATTGCAGCACAGAGTCACAGAATGGTAGGGGATGGAAGGATGCCAGGTTCCACCGCTTCCCTACTTCCTTCTCATGCATGCTGTCAGTTTGTCTGGAGCTATGTCCTGAATGTTATGGGGTTGTGCAGCTCAAAATTAGAAGGACCAAAGCCCAGCTGGTGCTAAATCTGTCTATTACTGTCAAAGACAATAAAAAACTGTTTATATAAACACTTTAAATAAAGGAGGATTAAGGAGAATCATCATTCTTGTTAGATGTTGGGAAAATCTGGTGCTGATCTGGAGATAAGGTAGAGGCTGAGGTACTTATGCGGGCCCATGAAGACCCATATGCGGACCTTCTTTCTGTCGGGGTCCTCCTGGGTATGGAGGCAGAGGGGATCCCACAGTCAGCACGCCAAGCAGGTGCCTTCTGCTGGCCTAGCAGGGCCACTGGAAGATATCAGCCCAAAAGTACAGATCCCAGGTCTATGTGAAGGGTGACCTGCCACCTACAGACAGAAGTGACCTCACAGTCCCTTTCTGTGTCACGTTCCTGCTGCTGCCCTATGAACTACAGAGACAGAAGTGACCTCACAGTCCCTGCCACAGTCACATTCCTCCTGCTGGGGCAGGAGATCCTGAGGCAGAGCTGACCTCTCTCTAGCCCCCTAGGTGCCTGGTTTTCAGTGGCCCCAAGCCCTGCGGCTGCAGCAGAGGGGACCCACAGGCAGCCCCTGGCTGGGCTCTGCCACCCGCCTCTCCAGTGCCATCCCTGCTGCCTTGGGGTGCTCTGTCAGGTGCTGGGTGACCTCACAAGGCCTGCTAGCCAGCACATCTCCTGCGAGGCAACAAGGCCGTAAAGCGACAGGGACCTCACCACATCCCTTCCATTCATTAGCAGATAGGTGAGAACTTTACTAGGTTTTGTTAGAGAGAAGGAAGTTTATAAACTTTTATCCCTCATGTTACTTTAGTCACTAATTAGTCAGCTTTATCTATAAGAGCCTACAGACTTGTATCTCAGACTGAGGGCAAGGTGACCCAGGCCTAGAGCATGTGTCAGAAGATTAGGTGAGAAACTCATGCTATGCATATATCCTTGGATGTGTAACCACCTAAGCTTTGTATGCATGCCTAAGATGAAAGAATAAGAGAAGAAAGATTTCGATGACTTGAGCATGGACAAGAACTGGATTCAACTGATGAATATAGTGAGGAAGACTACCGATGACCACCAGAGACCCCTGAAAGACAGGGGAAACAAATGTGCATGTGTCAGCGACACTTTCTGATTTTCATGAGTTACAGGAAGTAGTATGAATATGTTTTGGGGAAATGTGATTAACATGTATGTTTTGCTTGTATATAAGCCCTATAGCTCAAACAGTTCTGTAAGCACTGGAGTGATCCCCTGTGCGTCCAGCACCTCGGTAAAAGAATGCCTGCTTTCTAAAACTCCAAACTGAGTCTTAGAGAGTTACTTTGACTGGCTTTTACAGTATCACCCTAGCCTCCTGCCAGCTGCTGCCCACTCAGGCTCCTTGTACAAACATGGTCCTGCACCAACACCACTGCTTGTGCTGCCTTTGCTGCCTCGCCCTGTCCTCTCCCTCGACTCCTTGTCTCTGCCAGGCCCCACATTCCATACCCAAATGTATCCCTTTGCTTTTGTCACCCTCAAATCTGCCCAGCGGGATGGCAGAGCCAGGGCAGGACATGGTAGTGTTAGGCCCTGTAGCACCCATGCAAAGCGCTTGTGGCAAAGTGGGAACTGAGATTGGGTTCTGTGGTGCAGAGGAGGCCTCATGCAGAAAAGATGAGGTTAAACAACAACTTGCGAGGGAGGGGGGGGGGGGGGGGGAGTTCTGTCGTGGTTTGGCATGGGAGGCTTCTGGCCACAAAGGAGCAAGGGATAGGTTGACACAACTTCTCTGGGCAACCTGTTCCATTGACCACCACCCCCAAAGGAAAGAATGTCTTCCTTATACCTAATTTTAAAGCACCTTCTTTTAGTTTTAAAACGTTACCTAAAGGCCCCCTTTAGGTACTGGAAGGCTGCTATAGGGTCTCTCCAGGCTGAAGAGAACCAGCTTTCTCAGCCAGTCTTCATTGAAAAGATGTCCCAGCCTCTCTATCATGTTTTTGGCCTCTTCTAGACTACTTCTAATACTTCCATGTCCTTCTAGAGTTTGGAGCCCCAGAGCTGAATGCAGTACCGAAACGCAGAGCTGAGGGAGAGAATCAACTCTGTCAACCTTTGGGCCAAACTTGATTGATGCCACCCAGAATGCAGTTGGCTTTCTGGGCTGCAAACCCACATTGCCGTCACAGGTTGAGCTTCTCATCCACCAGTACCCAAGGTCCTTCTCCTCAGAGCTGCTCTCAACCCATTCTCCACCCAGCCGGTATTTGTGCTTGGGATTGCCCCAGTCCAGCTGCAGGACCTTGCACTTGGCCTTTGTGAACCTCATGAGGTTCCCACAGGAAAATCTCTCAAGCCTGTCCAGGTCCATCTGCATATCATCCCTTCCCTCCAGCGTATTGACTGCACCTCCCAGCTTGGTGTCATCAGCATACTCACTGAGACTGCACTCAGTCACACTATCCATGTCACTGACAAAGTGTTAAACAGTGCTGGTCCCAATACTGACCCCTGAGGAACACCACTCTTTACTGACCTCCACTTGGACATTGTAGACTCCAGCTCCTTGAGGGTGACCATCCAGACAATTCCCTACCCACCAGGTGATCCATCCATCACACCCATGTCTCTTCAATTGAGAGACAAGGCTATCGTGTGGGACAGTGTCAAATGATTTGCACAAGTCAAAGTTCATGACGTGAGTTGCTCTTCCCCTCTCCACCAATGCTGTAAGCCCATCGTAGACGGCCACCAGGTTTGTCAGGCACAATCTGCCCTGTGTGAAGCCATGTTGGCTGTCACCAACAGCCACCAGTTTGCTGTCACCACCAGTCCAAAAGGCAGAGTAGCGTGAGAGAGGCATTTGCAATGAACCTGTGCAAGGAGGGAGACAAAAATCTCATGGGAACACTCGGGGTAATTACTGGAGTTCTGCACAGAGACATGTCAAGGCTCTGTGAGGTGTCCATATCTGAGCTGGCCTCGTGCACTGCTCATCCACACTGGGCTGTTCAGAGACACCAGTCCCTGCCTTACACACACACAGTGCACTGCAGCACTTGCAGGGTCCCTCTGGCTCCTGCAGCCACTGCCAGAGGCTGGGAGGCACCTCAGCCCTGTGGTGGGTGTATCGCCTTGCTCTGTCCTCCTCTGAGATGCCCCACAGCATAAGGAATGGGCACAGGGACCTTGGGAGTTCAAGGAAACACATCACAGATCTGCATTCAGGTCTTGCACTTTGGACTGGACGGTCTCTGAAGGTGCCTTCAACTGGACTATTCTCTGCTATTCAGGCAGATGTCCCATGGTTGTTACTCTCAGGAAGAAGGGACCTGAAGACACTCTGCCCCACTGGCCTTCATGACACCCCTAGGGATAGCTGATGACCTTTGTGCCTGCTCTTGTTCCTCTCTCCATGTGCGCACGATGCGCCTGCAGGTAGCAGCAGCTGCAAAGGGTTTCTGTTCCTGTGTCTCTCCTGCACCTGGACAGGCCCTGCTCTTCTCCCAGCTCATCCTATGTCCCAGGGAGCCTTTGGGACTCTCTTTGAGCATGTTCTGATGTGACAGCAACACTGAAAGATGATGTGAGCCTTCAGGCATGGCCCTTTTAGGAGGCAAATGCTGTTCTGGAGGCCAGCTGTGTCACTCATGTGCCCACTGTCTGTCTATGCCTGCAGTCCCAGCACAGCCTCACAGCAGCACTGGCACCAAGCTACAGGAGCAGCCAGGCCTTACTCCGCCAGCAGGGCTCAGCAGGAGAGGGTGGCAGTGGCAGGAGAGCAGCTCTGCATGGACCCAGCACTGGTGCTCCCAGGCTGGACTGCCACAACTCTTCCTCTCCGCCTCTGCACACTGTCCCTGAAGCCACAGAAAATGTCTCAGAGGAATGATATAAGACAAAAAGTCACTTTAATTGGTTTAAATACTCAAGCAAAATGAAGAATTATATTTCTTTGTGGAAAATATTTGATAAAATAAAATGGAGAAAAAAAGCAGAACACCAATAACAACATAAGAACATAATACCCACTGGCTTCAGCTATCATGATTTACATTATGAGTGATATACAGAAGAAGGCAGGCAATATATTGCTCAAGAAAAACACCCAGTCATCACTTTCCACATGGCAACCTTGATCTCCTTGTTCCTCATGCTGTAGATGAAGGGGTTCACTACTGGAGGCACCACTAAGTAAAGAAATGCCAGAACAACATCCAGGGAAGGGGATGAAATTGATGGGGGCTTCAGGTGGGCAAAGATAACTGCGCTGAGAAAGAGGGAGACCACAGCCAGGTGAGGGAGGCATGTGGAGAAGGCTTTGTGCCGGCCCTGCTCAGAGGGCATCCTCAGCACAGCCCTGAAGGTCTCCACATAGGACACCACAATGAAAACAAAACAACCCCCAAATAGAAAAGCAGTAACCGTACTAAGTTGAACTTCCCTTATGTACGAGTCTGAGCAAGAGAGCTTGAGGATCTGGGGGATTTCACAGAAGAACTGGTTGAAAGAATTGCCACAGCAGAGGGGCAGTGAAAATATGTTGGCAATGTGCAGCACAGCTTGGAGAAAGCCACTGCCCCAGGCAGCTGCTGCCATCTGGGCACAAGCTCTGCTGCCCAGGAGGCTCCCGTAATGCAGGGGCTTGCAGATGGCAATGTAGCGGTCGTAGGCCATGACAGTGAGAAGAGAAAGTCCTGCTAAATTCAAAAAGATTATAAGAAAGAGCTGTGCAACACATCCTGAATAGGGAATGGCCTTGGTGTCCCAGAGCAATCTGGTCATGGCTTTGGGCAGAGTAGTGGAGACGCAGCCCAGGTTGTTGAGGGCAAGGTTGAGGACGAAGAAGTACATGGGGGTGTGGAGGCGGTGGTCACAGGCTACGGCAGTGAGGATGAGGCCGTTGCCCAGGAGGGCAGCCAGGTAGATGCCCAGGAAGAGTGCGAAGTGCAGGAGCTGCAGCTCCCGTGTGTCTGTGAATGCCAGCAGGAGGAACTCAGTGATGGAGCTGTTGTTACATATTTATTGTCCCTGAGCAAGGTAGTCTGTCCAAAAGAAGAAGTGACATTGTAAAATTTAAGGACTTCTCTGACCAAAATACTTTGCACGTCTCATAGAACAGTCACACAGAACACATTCTTTCCCATTCCTTCCACAGGAAGAGCTTTCAGCAGCTCCTTGTTTTTTCTCTGGTTGGTGCTTTGAGGGTGCCAAAAGAAGCAGAGGGCTGTGCTGTGGGCTCTGCAGCAGTCAGTCCTAGTCTACAGCAACACGTAAAAGGGAACCCTAAGTGATCTGAGAAGTCCACTGGGAAAGGTCATCTCCCTGTCTGCAGAACGGGAGAAGGTCAAATACCTCCTTACAAAGCAAAAAAGATGGTGTTGGTATGGTCTGTATGCTGAGGTGTGTGAGGTGCCTCAGAGCAGCAGCAATGCTCAAGGAGCCTTAGTCTCTACTACAGATGCTCCTACTCCATTACCATCCTTCTGCCTCAGCACATGGGCAGGAAAATGAAGCAGATTCTAAAAAGTGCATTGCCTTCAGGTAGCTCTTGCCGGGCAGTTCTGCAGTGCAGTGCCCTTGGGAGGTGTGGGGCTGTGAGCAGCCTGCCCCAGGCAGCAGGCTCTGGGCAGCAGCAGAACCCTGCCCTGTCCTGCCCTGAGGTACCAGGGGGGCTCCTTCCACCCGCAGCTTCTCCCCGCAGTCCCTGGGCAGCTCCCCGGGCAGGCTGAGTGCTGAACCTGGCAGGTAGCAGAGGCCTTGCCATGGCACACAGCCTCTGGGGCACAGCAGGGACCCTGCTCTGCACCACAGCCCTGGCCACCCCTGCCTGCACCCCCAGCTGCACTGCCTACAGCCGGGCCCAAGAGAAGGGAGCCCTTGGGACCTGCACGCTGACCCTGCAGCACACAAGCCCTGCATGCCCTTCAGCTCCAACACCGAGCATCCTCCTGACAGCTCCCATCAGCTGAGGGCTGGGCCAGCTCCAGGAGAGCCTGGCAGGGTGTGCAGCAGCATTGCCCTGCACCCAGAGATTTACCATGGGGAGGTGGCTAGTAAGATTTCTCCCTCTGCCAGCTCTCCCCTGCCTTCCCCCTGCCCAGGCTGCCCTGAACCTCTCTCCCCCTTCTCTCCTCTCCCCATGCCAGCTGCGCGCAGTGCCCCCAGCAATGCTGTGCCTGGCAGAGGAGCTTTATCTGGGTGGCTGAAGCAGCTTCTCTAGTAGTCCAAATCTGATGCAAACTCCAAAGCCTCTCACAGTGCTAACGGTCCCACTGAGGGACATTACTGACAAAGCCTCCCCATGGACTTAGCAGAAAAGGGCAGGCAGCGATGACGGGGAGACCAGGGCCCAGGAAAGGTGGCCCTGATGCTGAGGCAACCTTGATGTGTCCCATGAAGTCCAACAGTTGGGCCCTGACCCCAGCCTCTGGGAAGGGAGATGCTGTCCCTCCAGCTGGGTTTAGGGCTTTCCTGGGTCAATGCACAGTGGGTAAGGGCAGTGCCAAGTACAAGGCTACAGGAGGACATCTCCTAGGCTCCTGGAGGGGGTTGAGGAGGCACTGAGGTCCTACTGCTGTAAGGATGAGGTGTCTCATCATAGGCATCACTGACAGACACAAGGGCCAGAGCCCAGCAGACAAAGCTGTTGGCTCCGTCGGGGGCTTTCATCTTGCAAAAGATCCTTGACAATAACCACCACAGGCTGTCCGATACTGTCACATGTCTGCACCTGTTTCCCTGCAGGACATAGATATCCACCTCGCTTTCCCACATTGCTCTCACCTGAGCACCTCCCTGCCTTGACTGATGTCTCTTAATCTGCCTTCAGTAATTCATGAAACACAAAGCCAGGGTGAGCGATCCTCTACAACGATTTCGTAGAGGTAAGAGGCTGCAGGAAATGTTGATGCTGCTTTAGGCCATTAGCCAATTTTAAAGAGTAACCAATTTTAAAGAGTAACCAATTTGTAGAGTACCCAATTTTAAAGAGTTTTAAAGAGTAACCCCTAAACCTAAATGCTACTCCAACACCCTGACAGGAATCCCCTATTCTAATGCTTGAACTCAAAGTGTTCCATGAAGCAAAATTCAGCCCATAGTCTTTCGCCCTTGCCTTTACCCTTGTGCTCACCCTAATCCCTGCCTTCAATACTAGCATTAACATGCTCTATTAAACCCAGACTTCTAGGCAGATGTAAAACAAAAAACTATTCCACAAAGCTTTCCCATAGCCTAACCACAGACCTGACACCACAAGCAGAACGACACATTTGCTAAATTTCTAATCCAGAAAAGTGAGCCCTAGTCTCTAAGGGACTAGAGAGGTCAGCTCTGCGTCAGGATCTCCTGCCCCAGCAGGAGGAATGTGACTGTGGCAGGGACTGTGAGGTCACTTCTGTCTCTGCAGTGGATAGGGCAGCAGCAGGAACGTGTCATAGAAAGGGACTGTGAGGTCTCTTCTGTCTGTAGCTGACAGGTCATCCTTGACTTCTCCCTCGGTATGGACTTTTGGGCTGACATCTGCCAGTGGCCCTGGAAGGCCAGCAGAAGGCACCTGCTTGGCATGCTGACTGTGGGATCCCCTCTGCCTCCATACCCAGGAGGACCCAGACAGAAAGAAGGCCCACATATGCCCTTTTGCTTGAGTCCACGACTGGACAGCAAGAGGCACAAGGCTTGGCTGTGTAATAAATGGCTCTATCTTCAAAATAGGACTATAATCAAAGTTTACAATTTATTAAAGGAATAGAGCTAAGCAAACAGCGCTGGGTGCATCGGGACTCTCTGCTCCACCAAGATGCACACCAGTTACATCAAGTGGATGATTTTTATGTTCCTAGGCTGATACAAATTCATTACTACTTCTAAAAAAACAGGGCTATTTTAATTAGTTTCTGGAATCCAAACCCTCCTACTGGAGCATGTGTATCAGTCTCCGGTGGTCCCTCTGAGGGTCTCTGTGGTTCTCTCATGCTGAAGGCTCATAGTCTTCCTCCCTCTTGTCCTTCTCCTTTGTCCAACTTGGCTTTATGTCAGAGACTTGTGCAGCGTCCCCTGCAAGCTTTTAGTTGTTCTTCAACTCTCCCCGTCTCCTTAATCTCCTGGCCAGATATCAGAGGCTTACATAGTGTCCCATGCAACAGTCATAATAGTTAGCAGTTATTCTGAACTCCCCAGATATCAGAGACTCCAAGGAAAAGCCTACAAATACATTTCCCTTTAAACTCTCTATTGACACGAATTGCTAAAGCATTCCTTTGCAAGATACAAGAATTATATACATTAACCACTCTGTTTTTCTTAGACTTGTGCTTATACAAGGGTATGTAAGACAGAAGGTCACATTCATCATACCATGCGGCCCTAGCATTGTTCCATACTGACACGAATCAGATGAACATATCTCACAACTGCATGTAGCTAAGAAGCTGCAAGAGCAGCAGTCAGCCCATGGCTTTAAAAATGCTGGTGAGGTGACTTGTGTCTTGTTGATTGCTGCACCCATGGGCTGAGGCCAACTGCATGAAGTTCAACATAGCCAAGTTCTGGGTCCTGCACTTGGGGCACAAGAACCCCATGCAATGCTGTGGGAAGGGTGGCTGGACAGCTGCCCAGGGGAAAAGGACCTGGGGATATTGGTGGATAGTCGGCTGAATATAAGCCATCAGTGTGCTAAGGTGGCCAAGAAGGCCTGCCTTGTACCAAGGATACCGTGGTCAACAGATGTAGGGAAGTGATAGTCCTTCTGTATTTGGCCCTGGTGAGGCCACACCTCAAGGATTGCATTCAGCTCTGGGACTCTCTGTATAAGAAGGACATGGATCTATTAGATCTGTGCCCCATCCCTTGATGCATTCAAGGCCAGTTTGGATGGGGCTTTCAGCAACCTGGTCTAGTGGAAGGTGTCCCTGCCCATGGGAGGTGAGTTGGAATTATGTGATCTGTAAGGTCTTTTCATCCCCAAACTATTCTGTGATTCCGTAATGAAACACAGCACCATACCAGCTACTAGGAAGAAAAATTAACTCCATCTCAGACAAAACTAAGAAAATATCAAAATATCTTTTGATACACACACAAAAATATCATGACCTTAGTTGATTTGTGGCAATAATAATAATAATAATAGTAATAATAATAATTCCTTTTGCGTTCTATTAAATTTCCTTTATCTCAACCCATGAACTTTTACTTTTTTTTTTTTTTTTTTTTTTTTTCCTCTGAGTTCTCTCCTCCGTCCCATTGGATGAATAGCTTTGTAGTGCTGAGCTGCCTGCAGGGTCAAACCACAGCAAGTCTTCTTGGTGCCTAGCGTGGAGCACAAAGGTTGAGATGACAGATCTGACCAGTGTTTTAAAAATAAATTGTTACAAGCATTAGATCATTTTAAAAGTTGCTGATCATAATATTGATCAATAATCTGATCTGGGGTCTGTTGTGCTTCTTTTCAGAACTGTGTTGTATAGCACATTAGTAACTTCCATGTCATGCTCTTCTTGGTGCCTAGCGTGGAGCACAAATGTTGAGATGACAGATCTGACCACAGTGTTTTAAAAATAAATTGTTATAAGCATTAGACAGTGCTAGGGCCGCATGGTATGATGAATTTGACCTTCTGTCTTACATACCCTTGTATAAGCACAAGTCTAAGAAAAACAGAATGGTTAATGTATATAGTTCTTGTACCTTTCAAAGGAATATTTTAACAATTGGTGTCAATAGAGAGCAGTTCTGTCTGTCTCTGGGTCCTGCACTGGCAATTTAATTCTTCCACAGATGTGGTTTCTTCCTTTTCCTCCCAGTGTCCCAGTCTCCCCCTCATTATAGTCATTTTATCAAATCTTCAGAAATATTCCTCAAATCCATGAGCGTATTTGCTTTTATTATTCCGAACTCTTATTCCTAACAGTTACAGCCTTTTTGCCTTCTTTGTGGTTGATTTAGCACTGCTATAGATGTGACTGGAGTGTCCCTGTGAATGGTCTGTGAGGAATGTTTTAACAACACGTGAAGTGTCAATAGAGAGCTATTTGTATTTGTATGTTCTTTCTTTGAAGTCTCTGATGTCTGGGGGTTTCAGAACGACTGCTAACAACTAGTAACTGTTATGACTTCTGAATGGGACACTATGCAAGATCCTGATATCTGGCCAGGTGAACAGGAGATTAAGGAGAAGAAAGAAAGAAGCTGAAGGATGGCTAGAAGACAAAACTTGCAGGGAACGCTGTGTAAGCTTTTGACATGCTGCCAAGGAGTACAAAGAGGAAGGACAAGAAAAAAAAACTGAGAGGAAGACTACAAGCCTTCAGCATGAAAGACCCCCAGGGGAACCACTGGAGACTGATGCGCATGCTCCAGTAGGAGGGTTTGGATCCCAGAAGCTAATTATAATAACCTGGATTTTTTTAGAAGTAGTAATGAATATGTATTAGCCTAGAAGCATAAAAATCAGCTACTTGATGTAACTGGTGTGCATCTAGGTGGAGCGGAGACTCCCGACGCACCCAGAGCTGTTTGCTTAGCTCTATTCCTTTAATAAATTGTAAACTTTGATTATAATCCTATTTTGGGACTGAGTGATTTATAACATTCTGAAAGCTTGTATTGCCCTAAACCAAAGAAAGGTCAAGGGACCTGCACAGGAGATCCTAGACCAGGCTGGCCAGGTTCTGGGGGACTGCTGCATCAAGACAGGCTGGGCATTGGTCAGTGGGTGATGAGCAATTGTATTGTGCATCATTTGCTTTATGCATGTCATAATCATCATAATAAAATGTATTGTTATTTATTGTTATTGTGTCTGTTAAACTCATATTTCATTTTCTGTCCTTCTAAATTGTCTATATTTCAACAAGTAAGCAGTGGTGGGTGTGAGCTAACATCGCTGTGTTGCTTAGGTGCCCGACAGGTTAAAGCACAACAAGTTTGGCAACCAAACATTAGTAGAACAAATCACATTTCTAAAATCAGTCTCTCTCCTGTTCAGACAGGAGCAGTCAATGATAACTTCAGTCTGCCTAAAACACCACACCCCAGGAGAGACCCTGCTGCCTTCGGGAGCTGTCAGCCCTGAGGCCTTGCGGAGGGAGCCCAATGGCACAGAGCAAGTGATACTATGGTCTTCCCTATGCAGGCCCATAGGGAAAACCATGCACACTGTGCTGCTGAGCTGGGCCAGGCTCCTGGGCCCAAGGGGAGCTCCTGGTAAGCGGGCAGCGCTGCAGAGAGACAGCTGTGCCCAGGAGCAGCTCCTCTGCACAGTGCAGCAGGGCTAGGGGCTCTGACTGCAGGTGGCACAGGGAGAGGAGAGAAGGAGAGAGGGCTTGGAGGCAGTGAGGAGCACAACAACAGAGGGCAGCGTGTGGCAGGACACAACTGCAGGCTCTTGACACCGTGAGTCTCTGGCAGCAGGGCAGTGCAGGTGGGGTTGCCAGAGGGGTCTTCTACAGCTGGCACATCCAATGGCTGATAGCATCTGTCAGGATGTGTCTCTCTGTTTCTTCAGTGAGGAGTAGAAATGCTTTAAAGAATGGCATTTCACAGAATCACAGAATCACAGAATTTCTAGGTTGGAAGAGACCTCAAGATCATCGAGTCCAACCTCTGACCTAATGCTAACAGTCCCCACTAAACCATATCCCTAAGCTCTACATCTAAACGTCTTTTAAAGACTTCCAGGGATAGTGACTCCACCACTTCCCTGGGCAGCCTGTTCCAATGTCTAACAATCCTTTCGGTAAAGAAATTCTTCCTAACATCTAACCTAAAACTCCCCTGGCGCAACTTAAGCCCATTCCCCCTCATCCTGTCACCAGGCACGTGGGAGAATAGACCAAGCCCCACCTCTCTACAGCCTCCTTTAAGGCATCTGTAAAGAGCAGTAAGGTCGCCCCTGAGCCTCCTTTTCTCCAGGCTGAACAAGCCCAGCTCCCCAGCTCCCTCAGCCACTCCTTCTTTCTTTCTTTCTTTCTTTCTTTCTTTCTTTCTTTCTTTCTTTCTTTCTTTCTTTCTTTCTTTCTTTCTTTCTTTCTTTCTTTCTTTCTTTCTTTCTTTCTTTCTTTCTTTCTTTCTTTCTTTATTTATTTATTTTTCTCATTTTCAGTGTCCATGTCCAGAACCAGCAAATGCCCAACATCAGCTCTGTGAGTGAGTTCCTCCTGCTGGCATTCGCAGGCACACGGGAGCTGCAGCTCCTGCACTTCGCGCTCTTCCTGGGCATCTACCTGGCTGCCCTCCTGGGCAACGGTCTCATCCTCACTGCCGTAGCCTGCCACCACCACCTCCTGCACACCCCCATGTACTTCTTCCTCCTCAACCTCGCCCTCCTTGACCTGGGATGCATCTCCACCACTCTGCCCAAAGCCATGACCAATTCTCTGTGGGACACCAGAGCCATCTCCTATCAAGGCTGTGCTGCCCAGGTCTTTCTATTAGTCTTCCTGATTACAGCAGAATTTTATGTTCTCACCGCCATGGCCTATGACCGCTACGTTGCCATCAGCAAGCCCCTGCACTATGGGAGCCTCCTGGGCAGCAGAGCTTGTGCCCAGATGGCAGCAGCTGCCTGGGGCAGTGGCTTTCTCCATGGTGTCATGCACACAGCCAGTACATTTTCCCTGCCCCTCTGCCATGGCAATGTTGTGGACCAGTTCTTCTGTGAAATTCCCCAGATCCTCAAGCTTTCCTGCTCAGATGCCTACCTCAGGGAAGTTGGGTTTATTGCATTTAGCTTTTGTTTAGGTGCTGGCTGTTTTGTTTTCATTATGTTGTCCTATGCGCAGATCTTCAGGGCCGTGCTTAGGATCCCTGCTGAGCAGGGCTTGCACAAAGCCTTTTCCACATGCCTCCCTCACCTTGTGGTAGTCTCCCTGTTTGTCAGTACTATTGTGTTTGCCGGTGTGAAGCCCCCTGCCACCTCCTCCCTATACTTGGACTTTGTGGTGGCAGTTCTGTACTCGGTGGTACCTCCAGCAGTGAACCCCCTCATCTATAGCATGAGGAACCAGGAGCTCAAACATGCACTGAAGAAGCTGTTTCAGTTTTCTACCAGGAGCAATTAGCTGCTGCTCTGCTGCTGCAAGGGGAAAAACTCACCAAAAAAAAACCCGGTGGGAGACACAGCCTTTCAGTGCCATGTTCCAGGTCCACCAATGCAGCCCCCAAACTGTGAGAAACAAAGTAAAAATGTTATGTACAGAAGGAGAACAGATGGATCTCAGGATACAGGGCTGCAGGCACCTGTGGGCAGTATGGACACTGACCTGCGGTCTCAAGCCTCCCTGAGTGGCAATGGAAGAAAGAGACCAGTGCCTGTCCTGTGCCACCTCCCTGCCAGCCCTGCCCTTCCACAGGTGGAGTATTTCTCTCTTACTTGGGCACCAGCAGAGCTTTGCCTCATCATCCTCCACAGGGAGATGAGCCACAGGCCTGGCTGTGTTTGAGGAGGCAGCAGACCTGAGCAGAAAAAAAGCCAGTTTCTTGTCACTCCAGCATCTGAAGCGTCCAGCCCCTGTGGTTGAGTCTGTTCTCTGCAGCAAAAGGATGTCACCAAGCCCCAGGTCCGTGGTTGCTCCTGCAGCTCTGAGGACCTCTCCAAGGGCATCACAGTATCAACGGTCAGGACCTAGGAGGGTCAGCTCGCCCATGGATCACAGCAGTAGGTTGGTAGGATTCCATAGTACACAAGGACACGGACACCTCGTTGCTCTGTTTTCATGAATGTCTGTATTACAAATTGCTACAAACCCTTGTGGCGGTTTTACCGTGCTGGGCTGCTAAACACCACAACCGCTCTCTCACTCTCCCTCTTTAGATGAGGAGGGGGAGAAGTAAAGCAAAGAACAACTCACGGGTTGAGATAAGGATAATTTAATTAAAGGGAAATAATAATAATAATTAAAGAAAGATTATTATGAACTAAACAATTTAACTAAAGGGAAATAAAAAGGGAAAGCAAAAGGGAGGAAGACAAACAAATAAAACAGATGAAGTCTATGTGGAAGTGCAGAGGAAAGAAATTACTCTCTACTTCCCACAAATGAGCGGTGCTTGACCACGTCCTTGAAGCAGGGCCACAACGCATGTAGCCGGTGTTCAGGAGGAGGACCGACGTTTTCACAATGAGAGCCCACCTCTCCCTTCTTCTTCCTGTTTCCACCTTTTATTGCTGAGTGTGACATCATATGGTATGGAATATCCCTTTGGTTGGTTGAGGTCGGCTACCCTGGTGATGTTTCTCTTCTCACTTTTTGCCCACCCCCTATGAGGGTTAGAGAGAGGCCTGATGCTGTGCCGGCACTGCTCAGCAGTAGACATGACACTGATGTGATAACACTGCTGTTCCAGCTACAAGTGCAGAGCACAGCACTGTATGGGCTGCTGCAGGGAAAGTTAACATTCCAGCCAGACCCAGTACAACCCTTCCCTGTAAAGCAACTACATATTGAAAGAAACTACTAAGTTACCACTAGGAAAGCAAATATGGGCTTGTGATGCTTTCCCTAAATCTGAACCAATAAATATTATTTGAGGTGTTACTGGTATGACGTTCATGAATCCACTTGGTGGAGGGAACAAGGCATGGCACCTTCCCCTTCTTTCTTTTGGGCTGGTCATGATAGCTCTTGAGTAATGTGAACATCATTGGGTAACCCTAATGATATGCCTCCAGACTGTTTCTGGCTTTTTCCAAGGGCAAACAACTAAACAAAAGAGTACCATAGTTCTGTTGGCATAACTGCCGTGAATATAGAGAACATCAAATAGTTGTCTACCTTGCCTGGTCTCACACAGGACCCTTCTGTTGTGGGGTTGCTGAGAACCAAAGAGCAGGTGCTGATGGCTGCCACAACGGTGCACCGGCAGCAATAGCGCATTGACCCCCAAGTCCTCCAAGCTCAAAAACTATGTATTCCTGTGAGCAAAATGTCAAAGAGGGCAGGAGACCTGCTTGAATGATCAAGGAGATCCATGAGTGACTTAAATGGAAGAAGGATGTATACATAATGTGGAAAAAAGGGACAAGCCACTTGGGAAGAATATAGGGACATTGTCTGAGAAAAGGTCTTTTTCAAATATATCAATAGCAGAAGGAAGAGGAAGGAAAATGTGGGCCAACTGCTTAACGAGGTGGGTGACCTGGTGACAAAGGATACAGAGAAGGCAGAATTACTGAATGCCTTCTTTGATTCAGTCTTCACTGCTAAGAGCAGCCCTCCATAATCTCTGACCTTCAGGACAAGGGAGGAAATCTGGAGAAACGAGGACTTTCTCTTGGTTGAAGAGGATCGGGTCAGAGATCTCTTAGGCAAACCTGACAGCCACAGATCCATGGACCCTAATGGGATACATCCATGAGTTCTGAGGGAGCTGGCAGATGTTACTGCTGGCCAATCATTTTTGAAAGGTCATGGAGAACAGGAGAGCTGCCTCAAGACTGGAAGAAAACTCATGTCATGCCAGTCTTCAACAATGGCAAGAAGGAGGACCCAGGCAACTACAGGCTGGTCAGCCTCACCTCCATCCCTGGAAAGGCAATGGAACAGCTCATCCTGGAGGTCATCTCCAGCATGTGGAAGAGAAGAAGGTGATCAGGAGTAGTCAGCATAGGTTCACCAAGGGAAACCATGCTTCACCAACTTGATAGGCTTCTATGATGGAATGACTAGCTGAGTGGGTGAGGGGAGAGCAGCAGATGTTGTCTACTTTGACTTCAGCAAGGCTTTCAGCACTGTCTCCCATAACATCCTCATAGGCAAGCTCAGGAAGTATGAGATGGAAGAGTGGTCGGTGAGGTGGGATGTGAGCTGGCTGGATGGCAGAGTTCAGAGGGTTGTGCTTAGTGGAACAGGGTCTAGTTGAAGGCCTGTAGCCAGCAGTGTCTCCCAGGGACCTACACTGAGTCCAGTCCTGTTCAAGTTATTTGTCAGTGGCCTGGATGATGGAATAGAGTGCACCCTTGTTCTGGTTTCAGTTAGGACAGAGTTCATTTTCCTCCTAGTAGGTGGAAGGGTGCTATGTTTTGGATTAGGACGAGAAGAGTGC
Source organism: Anas platyrhynchos (assembly GCF_047663525.1). Classification (NCBI taxonomy): domain Eukaryota; kingdom Metazoa; phylum Chordata; class Aves; order Anseriformes; family Anatidae; genus Anas; species Anas platyrhynchos. Next base: position 275,954 of record NC_092627.1, on the reverse strand, counting down.
TGAGAAGAGCAATCAGCAAGTGTAAAGATGTGCTGTTTCATGTCAAAGTGCTCTGTTTTGAGTCAAAGCTCTCCTCAGGCTCTCCTCAAAGCTCAACTCAAGCCCTCCAGCTCAGATCCCTACCGCAGGGAAGTTGGGGTACTTGCGTTCAGTGTCTTTTTAGCATTTGGATGTTTTGTTTTCATTGTGCTCTGTCCTATGTGCAGTTCGTCAGGGCTGTGCTGAGGATGCCCTCTGAGCAGGGCCAGCACAAAGCCTTTTTCACGTGCCTCCCTCACCTGGCCGTGGTCTCCCTGCATAGCATCACTGCCATGGTTGCCTACCTGAAGCCTCCCTCCACCAACTCCCTATCTCTGGGCCTGGCGGTTTCACTTCTATACTCGGTGTTGCCTCCAGCAGCGAAACCCTCACCTACAGCATGAGGAACAAGGAGCTGAAGGATGCACTCAGGATGTTATTCTAATCTACAGTATTTCCCCATCAATGAGGTACCTGCACATCTTCCTCACATAAACCTGGACAAGGCAGAAACAGCTTTGTTCATGTATTTCAAAACTGCTTTTCATTCTTTGCAATACTAGTCCAATAAAAATATTTTTCTCCATCTCACTTCTTCAACCTTTTGTTGTTGTTGTCTTTCTTGTTTTTTAACTCAAATACCTCATTTACAGGTGCTGGTAAGCTTTGTAATTAACCAAATAAAATAACCAGCAGATAGTCATTTTCTGTGAGTCTTGTTTCTCATAATTTCTCTTCAGGTACAGCAGAGGTTGTGGAATGAAGAGCCCAGCTGCAATGTGGGGGAAAAGCAGAGATGTGGCTGAGGGACTCGATGTTTTTTTCTGTAGTACTCTGTACCAAAAAGTTCTCCTAGGCCTCTGTATTCAGTAAAAGAGATAAAGGATGAGAAGAGCATGTACCAAAAGGAACACCATGAAAAGCCACGAAGACAAGGGCCATTTTCTGCCCCGGCAGGGGACTAACACTGGGCAAGGCCCAGCTTGGGAAGCAGCCCTGTCAGAGGTTCTTGGTGGGCAGTGAGCTGGGCAGGAGGCAGCCATGTGCCCTGGGAGCACAGGAGGGAAGGCTGAGGGGCACCTCACTGCAGCCTGTCAGGAGCTGCAAGGCGCTCATGGAGCGTCCAGGGCCAGGATCTGCCCCGTGGCCACGAGTCCTGCCTGCCCTCCTCCTGCCATACTTCGTGTGGTGGCTGCAGCAGAGGGGACCCCCAGCCAGCCCCTGCATGGGGATCTGCTGCCCACCTCGCCCCGGCTCTCTCCAGCGTCCTCCTTGCTGCTCTCTGATGCACGCCAGCACCTTCCCGTGCGTGCCGGCCAGCACATCTGATGAGGGCCAGTGTGGCTGCTGCAGGGGCAGGGAGCTCAGCATGGCCCTTGAAGCCCCCTGCCCTGGGCCTGCCTCTTGCCTTGGCCTCTGCCCGGCCTTGTCTCTGCTGGCAGGAGCACTCTTGGCATGCGCTTCCTGGCCTCCCCTCGCCTGTGCACAGCTGCTGCCCACTCATGCTGCTGGCACAAATTTGTCCTCACCAGCAGCACCACCCCTTGGGATGCTTCTCCTGGTGTTTCTGAACAATCGAGTTTACTGGACTGTGTATGTGTAATGGCCTGGCACATCACACCCACAAATGTGTCAGGCTCTACTGGATACCGGTGCACAGTGTACTCTAACGACATCAAGACTTAAAGAGGTAGAACCCACCTGTATTTCTGGAGTGACAGGGGGATCCCAAGAGTTAACTGTCTTGGAGGCTGAAGTGAGTCTAACTGGGGAGGAATGGCAAAAACACCCCATTGGGGGAACTTCAAAGTTCCAAGAGGGCACTACCGCTGGGGCTTTGGCATACCTGCCTTTGAGATGGAGGATCTTAAACAGTTGTCTACCTTGCTTGGCCTTCCACAGAATCCTTCTGTTGTGGGTTTGCTGAGGGTTGAAGAACAGCAGGTGCCAATGGCTACCATGGTGGCGCACCTGAGGCAGCATCATGTTAACTGGGACTCCCTGATTGCCATCCATGAGCTGGTTCATTGACTGGAGAGCCAAGGTGTAGTTGTAGAACTTGGTAGCGTGGTTTAGTGATGGACTTGTCAGTACTAAGGTAAAGTTGCATGACCTGGTTTACACATCTTTGAGTAGTGTAAGGCACAATGCAATTCTTTTTACCTTTTGCATCTATAGCACAGGAAGCATGACTTTGCCCTACTCTATTGACTGGGCAGGTCTTTTCACATTACTCAGTTTATGTTTCTGTGACTGGAAGGGGACAATTTCCTAAAAGAGGTTTAGCTCGTGGGTACAACTACAGACACTTGAAGAAATATTTTCTTTACTTTTCTTCCAGAGTTTTCCACAGAAGACCCATGAGAGACCATGGATGTCCAGGTGTTTACTAATATTCAAGCTGAATTTCTCAGATTCCAATGGTTATTTCAATTTTATTATTATGTTATGTTATGTTATGTTATGTTATGTTATGTTATGTTATGTTATGTTTGTTATGTTATGTTATGTTATGTTATGTTATTATTTATTTTGTTCCCAAAGTACAACTGACTTGTCTTAGAAAGGGTTTCATGTGCTGGGCTGGGCTGCAGTTACAGGGACAAAGACCACTGCTGGCAGTGGAGGTGTAAGACCTCCAGACTCTGCTTTTCCTTCCTGATGGAGGTCTCCAAAGAAGTTACCCTGGATGAACAGCAATAGGAGAATAATGATCAAAACTGAAATGCAGCAAAATTCAGACTTTGAAACAAGAAGTTTTTGATTAGGTGCTTTTTGAAATCTTCTTCTTTAACTACATCATGCAATCTCTGCAATTAGCTGAACAAATCCTGAAGTCTTTAAGAAAATTGTGGTAGAGATGTTAGCAGTTTCTTCATTTTAATGAGGTCCATGGTGTATTTTGGTGCTCAGTCTATGAAGCTCAGATACTGAGAGGAGAGTGATGTAACCGCTTGAGCAAGTCAAGTCAGGAGGCACAAAAGTTGAAGTGACTTGGTGTATTAATGGGCCCCACTGAGGGCTGTTACTAACAAAGCCTCCCCAGGGCCTTGCTAGGACAGATAATTGGAGGCCATGATTACAGACAGGCAAAGCGCTATGCTGAGAAATGTCTTGATTTCTTTTAGTGAAGCAGAAGATTCAAGGTCTGCCACCAGCTACTGGAGGGGAGATCTTGTACCCCATGTCTGGCTCAGGGCTCTTCCTGGCAATCTGTGGGATGTTCTGGGCAGTGTGATGCCATGAGAAGAACACTGGAATGACACCTCCCAGCCTCTGCAAGGATTGCAAGGAAGGAAGGAGGCCCCACTGCAATGACTACATCTCATCACCTCATAAGCTCTAGACAAGGGGAAAACAATTCAGGGATGTTGGTGCTTTCCATTCTTGCCAGCACCCTCTGCCTTCTCCTCTGCAAGCTTTCCAATGCTGTCCCACACTTTGCCCTATTTTCTTGAAGTCTGCAGAAACCCATCTCTGTTTACCACCTTTCCCTCATCCCAGCATTTCTTCCTCGTCGAGGTCACTGCCAACCTTCCACATCGCATTCTGTGGCAGCTTATTCTCTCCTCTTCTTTGCTAATATCAAAGAGAGCTCCATCAGGGTGGAAACCACTCCTGAAGAGGCATCCCAACCCATCAGGCTCCTTGAGGCCTGGCAGCCAACCAGACACAAGTCACCTCAGCAGCATCTTCCAAGCCATGGGCCTACTGCTGGCCTTGCAGCTTCTTGGCTAGACACAGCCAAGCCTTGTGCCTCCTGCTGTGCAGTCATGGACTCAAGCAGAAGGGACAGGACAACCCATCTTGGGGCCTTCTTTCTGTCTGGGTCCTCCTGGGTTTGTAGGCAGAGGGGATCCCACAGTCAGCATGCCAGCCAGGTGTCTTCTGCTGGCCTAGCAGGGCCACTGGCAGATGTCAGCCCAAAAGTACAGATCCCAGGGAGAAGGCAAGGGTGACCTGCCAGCTTCAGACAGAAGTGACCTCACAATCCCTGCCACAGTCACATTCCTCCTGCTGGGGCAGGAGATCCTGAGGTAGAGCTGACCTCCCTCTACTCTCCTAGGGACTAGATTTGACCAATCTGTGTTATAGATTAAGCAAAGTTTTAGATGGAGCGTTTGGTGTTCTGCTTCTGGTGTCAGGTCTCTGATTAGGGTATGGGCACACATTATGCTTAAAGGTTTTGTTTACATCTGTCAAGAAGTCTAGGATGAAATAGAGCAGTTTAATGTTAGTGTTAGGGGCAGTGATTCGGGTGAGCAAGAGAGTAAATGTAAGGGAAAGGGGCTATGGGCTGAGTTGTTCTTCAGGTGATACTTTGATTTCTGCATTACAATAGTGGATTCCTGTCAGGGTGTTTGTGTAATGTTTAGGTTGAGGGATTATTGTTACTCTTGAAAATAGTTTATAGGCCCTACAAGACTGTTTGAAGTCAGCGTTACAGCAGCCTCAACATTACATGAACCCTCTTACCTCTCCAAAGGTAAGACTCTGAGCTCCTCCTCCCTTCTCTTCCCTCCCCCAAATCTCACGTCTGTCCTGGCCAGGTTACTCCTGACCTCCCCATATCAGTCATCTAACTGGGATCAGCTTTCTGATGGCTTTCATTATATCAAAGTACCTGTCTCACCTCTGCTTGCTACTCTATTCCGTAGTATTAGACTGCTCTATTCTCTACACTCTGTTGGCCATTCTAGTCTGTTACTATGAAAGCCTCGCATGGGAACTGTTATGGCAGATAACTAGAGGCCCTGATTACAGACAGGCAAAGACACTGTGCTGAGAAAAGTCTCGGTTTGTTTTGCCAAAGCAGAAGGCCAAAGCCTGACGCCAGCCACTGGGAGGGGAGATCCTGCACCCCTAGCACCTCCATGTCTCACTCAGGGCTCTTCCTGGAGTCTGTGGGGTAGGGGACAATGCCCCTAATATCATGTGAAAGACAGCATTATGACACCATCCAGCGTTTTCACATGGTTGAAAGGAGAATACATTGTCCGAATGCCATGAGTATGTGAAATATGTTCATCTGACTCGTGTCAATATGGAACAATGCTAGGGCTGCATGGTATGATGAATGTGACCTTCTGGCTTACATACCCTTGGATAACCACACGTCTAAGTGAAACAGAGTCTAGAAGTTTGTGTCAATAGAGGGTTTGAAGGGTAAATCGTGAGACTCGGGTCTAGGGGATAAGAGAACAAAGGAGTTTCCAAAAACAGCTGACTTTTGCATGGGACAAGTCTCTGATATCTGGGATAAGAGAACAAAGGGGTTTCAAAATAGCTGCTAGCTATTGCATGTGGCGCTGCACGGGTCTCTGATATCCGGCTAAGAGATGACCAAATAAGAAGAAGGGGGGAAGATGAAGAACAATCAAAGGACAAAGCCTGGAAGGAAGACTATGAGCCTTCAGTACGAGCGACCTCTCAGAGGAACCACTGGAGACTGATACGCATGCGCACATGGGGTGGTTTGGATCCCGGGAAAGTAATTATAATAACCCTGCCTTTTCCAAAAAGTGGTGTAGAATATATATTAGCCTAGGAGCATAAAAACCAGCCGCCTGATGTAATAGGTGTGCGTCTTGGTGGAGCAGAGACTCCCTGCACACCCAGTGCTGTTTCCTTGCCTCTATTCCTTTAATTAATTGTAAACTTTAATTGCAATCCTATTTGGGACTCAGTCATTTATTGCAAGTATAACACATCTCCTCGTAAGCCATGGCCAAGGGGACAAAGGTGTCAGTGCTGCTGCAGCCTTCCATTCTTGTCAAAGCCCTCTGCCTTCTCCTCTGCAGACTTTCCTATGCTGTCCCACACCTCTCTGAAGGCTGCAGACAGGCACTTCTCTTCCCCACCTTGCTCTCACTCTGGTATTGCCGTGATTTCTGTGATGCCTCTCCACTCCCGCCAGCTGTTCCTTCAAACACAAGGGTGTGGGCTGATCCAAACTCCCTCTGGGTGACCTCTGGACCCACAGCACCAGTTCCAATGACTCACCTCCAAATCAAGAATTTCATCTGACTACCCACTCTAAATCTACCCTCTTTAAGTTTAGAGCCATTCCCCTTGTCCTATCAGTGCACACCCTGAGTAAAAGTCTCTCCCCAGCTTTTCTGTTGGCCCACTTTAAGTACTGGATGGATGCTCTAAGGTCTCCTCAGAGCCTTCTCCAGGCTGAACAACACCAAGTCCCTCAGCCTGTTTTAATAGGAGAGGTGCTTCAGCCCCTTGATCATCCCTGTGGTCCTTGTCTGGACTCACTCTAATAGCTTCAAGTCATTCTTGTATTGGGAGCCCCAGAGCTGAAAACAGTACTCCAGGTGGCGTCTCATGAGAGCAGGTGGGAGTCTCATGAGGTTCCCGCAAGCAACCTCTCAAGCCTGTCCAGTTCCTTACCACCAAGAAGGAACATGACGACCTATAGCCAGGTCTTCTTCCTGTAAGGGTCCTACTGGGTATGTAGGCAGAGGGGATCTCACAGTCGGCATGGCAATCAAGTGTCTGCTTGTACTGGATCTGACAGAGATGGAGTTAACTTGCCCTGCAGCAGCCCACATAGTGTTGTGCTCTGCGCAAGGTGAAGTTGCTCAAGGACTCCTCCTAGCATGGCATCAGCCACAGTTGAGCTGAAAATGTGCTCCGTGTCATCATAAAGGGAGATAACAAAGAGGGTCAATGGTGTTGACCCAAGTGCCCATCACTGAGGGATGCTGCTGGTAACTGGCTGGCAGGAGGACTTTGTACCACTAATGTCCAGCAACCCTCCCCCTCACGTCATCATCCCTTTCTTCAGTCCAAATATTACCAGTCTGGCTAAAGGGAAACTCCAGAAGACCATGGCAAAAGCCTTGATAAAGTCCAGGTTCACCACATTGCCTTCTTTCCCCTTCCCTACTGCTTCAGCAATTTCTTTATTTTTTATGCCACATACCTGAAGATGGCTGTGGCAGGACTTTCCCCATCATGTCAGCAGAAGCAGAGGTGACAGTTGCAATTCTCCTCGCCCTTTTATTTAATTATTTATTTACTGTCATTCCATAAGATGCTTTTGATGCCTGCCTTTTCTGAGTCCCCAGAAATCTCTGATCCAAACCTCTGACAGCCCAGTCCAGAAAGTCATGGTAGTGTGACATGGAGGAGAGGAGCATCTGCATTGAATCTGTGCAAGAGGCATGACAGAAATCTCACAGGGACAACAGGGGTTGTTTCTGGAGTCACACAGGGCAGCGTCAGGGCTCTGTGAGGTGTCTATGTCTGAGCTGGCCTCCCATGCTCCTCATACACATGGGGCTGTTGAGAGACACAGGTCCCTGCCTTGCACATCCACAGGCAGTGCACTGCAGTGCCTGCAGTGTCCCTCTGGCTCCTGCAGCCACTGCCAGAGGCTGGGAGGCACCTCAGCCCTGCGGTGCCTCGCCCTGCTCTGCCCTCCTCTGAGATACCCCAAGGCATGAGGAATGGGCACAGAGACGTTCACAGAATCACAGAATCACAGAATCTCTAGGTTGGAAGAGACCTCAAGATCATCGAGTCCAACCTCTGACCTAACACTAACAGTCCCCACTAAACCATATCCCTAAGTTCTACATCTAAACGTCTTTTGAAGACTTCCAGGGATGGTGACTCAACCACCTCCCTGGGCAGCCTGTTCCAATGTCTAACAACCCTTTCAGTAAAGAAATTCTTCCTAACATCTAACCTAAAACTCCCCTGGCGCAACTTTAGCCCATTCCCCCTCGTCCTGTCACCAGGCACATGGGAGAACAGGCCAACCCCCATCTCGCTAGAGCCTCCTTTAATATACTTATACAGAGTGATAAGGTCACCCCTGAGCCTCCTTTTCTCTAGGCTGAACAAGCCCAGCTCCTTCAGCCGCTCCTCATAGGACTTGCTCTCCAGGCCCCTCACCAGCTTCGTCGCCCTTCTCTGGACCCGCTCAAGCACCTCGATGTCCTTCTTGTAGCGAGGGGCCCAGAACTGAACACAGTACTCGAGGTGCGGCCTCACCAGAGCCGAGTACAGGGGGACGATCACCTCCCTAGCCCTGCTGGTCACAGTGTTTTTGATACAAGCCAGGATGCCGTTGGCCTTCTTGGCCACCTGAGCACACTGCTGGCTCATATTCAGCCGACTGTCCACCATCACTCCCATCATCCCAGAGCTGCCTTCAGGTGGCTTCCCAGGGGATGTTACTTGGTCTTGTGACACTATCTGCCCAGCTGGCCTTCATGAGACTTCTAGGAATAGCGGATGGCCTTTGTGCTCCTTCGTGTTCATCTCTCCACACACATATGATATGCCTGCTGTCACCAACATTGGGTTTCTCTTTCCATGTCTTCCATGCACATACAGCAGGCCCTGCTCTTCTGGGAAATCCTATCCCCTGAAGAGCAAGTGAGCAATGAGCAATGGCCTGCTCAGTCATTGCTGAACCCTCTGCCCATACACCCCACAGCTTGTGATGGCGGTCTCCAGAGTATGAAAAATGACCAAAAGATAACCTTGTTCCTGAAATGCTTTATGAGTCATATGCAGAAGACAATTAGATTTTTAAAAAAAAAAAAATATTTTTAAAGATTATCAGGTTTTATCAGGTCATCAGTTTCCTCAAGGCATCCTTGAGCTCCTGGTTCCTCATGTTATAGATGATGGGGTCCACTGCTGGAGACACCACTGAGTACAGAACTGCCACCACAAGGTCAAGGGATGGGGAAGAGATGGAGGGGGACTTCAAGTGGGCAAACAGGACAGTGCTGACAAAGAGGGAGACCACGGCCAGGTGAGGGAGGCACATGGAAAAGGCTTTGTGCCAGCCCTGCTCAGAGGGCATCCTCAGCACTGCCCTGAAGATCTGCACATAGGATAACACAATGAAAACAAAAGAACTGAAGAGTAAAGAAAAACTGAAAACAAGTAACTCAAATTCTCTGAGGTAGGCATTTGAGCAGGAAAGCTTGAGGATCTGGGGGATTTCACAGAAGAACTGCTCCACAGCATTGCCATGGCAGAGCGGCAGGGAAAATGTGTTGGCCATGTGCAGGACAGCGTTGAGAAAGCCACTGCCCCAGGCAGCTGCTGCCATGGTGGCACAAGCTCTGCTGCCCAGGAGGCTCCCATAGTGCAGGGGCTTGCTGATGGCAACGTAGCGGTCATAGGCCATGGTGGTGAGAACATAAAATTCTGCTGTAATCAGGAAGACTAATAGAAAGACCTGGGCAGCACAGCCTTGATAGGAGATGGCTCTGGTGTCCCACAGAGAATTGGCCATGGCTTTGGGCAGAGTGGTGGAGATGCATCCCAGGTCAAGGAGGGCGAGGTTGAGGAGGAAGAAGTACATGGGGGTGTGGAGGCGGTGGTGGCAGGCTACGGCAGTGAGGATGAGGCCGTTGCCCAGGAGGGCAGCCAGGTAGATGCCCAGGAAGAGCGTGAAGTGCAGGAGCTGCAGCTCTCGTGTGCCTGCGAATGCCAGCAGGAGGAACTCACTCACAGAGCTGATGTTGGGCATTGTCTGACATTGAACACAGTTTTCTGTTAAGGAGTATGTAGAGCAAAATTAGAAAACCTCTCTGAGGAAAACCTATTTCAAGTCTAAAAGCACCCTCCAGCTCGAGCCTCTCTCTTTGCAGGAAAACCTTTCTGCAGCTCTCTTGCTTGAGCTGTGGCTGGGGCTGACTGAGATTGGCACTGGGAGCAGGGGCTGCTTTGGGCTGCAGAGGAGTCCTTCCTGCTGTGCAGCAGAAGGAAAGCAGGAACGTGGGGGAAACTCAAGTGCAATCCACTTATCAGATCAATGAGCTTTGCAGTGTTGTTACAAGCAACTCATCCAAAAACACTGTAGAGCAAGGTGTAAATTCTTTGCTTTATTTTCTAGTAGTAAGCCCTATAATTCTTAAGATGACGATCACACTACTGTGTTTTTCCAAGATGAAAGTGGAGACAGCTGAGAGCAGAGAAGCCCCAGCCGAAGTGAGGCTGCACAGAATCCTCACCTCATTTCTGGTATACCTGATCAGAATCTCAGCTCTTCTCTCCTAGATGGGGGTGCCGAGGCCTCACTCCAGCTGCCCACAGACAGCCATCCAGCAGCACGACAGCGACTTAGCATGGAGGTGTCTTCTCCTTCAGGATCCTGGATAACACAAGCATGCCATGAGAGAGGTAAGACCTGATGGAGAGGAACCTGCAGCCCAGTAGAACACCCCACAGACAGAGTTGGATATGCACTAGCTGGGGTGTCCCAGTATCCCACTGCAGTGTCTGGAGGAGGTTTGGCCACCCTGCTCGTGGAATCACAGAATCACAGAATCACAGAATCTCTAGGTTGGAAGAGACCTCAAGATCATCGAGTCCAACCTCTAACCTAACACTAACAGTCCCCACTAAACCGTATCCCTAAGCTCTACATCTAAACGTCTTTTGAAGACTTCCAGGGACGGTGACTCCACCACCTCCCTGGGCAGCCCGTTCCAGTGCCTAACAACCCTTTCAGTAAAGAAATTCTTCCTAACATCTAACCTAAAACTCCCCTGGCGCAACTTTAGCCCATTCCCCCTCGTCCTGTCACCAGGCACATGGGAGAACAGGCCAACCCCCACCTCTCTACAGCCTCCTTTAATGTACTTATACAGAGCAATAAGGTCACCCCTGAGCCTCCTCTTCTCTAGGCTGAACAAGCCCAGCTCCTTCAGCCACTCCTCATAGGACTTGCTCTCCAGGCCCCTCACCAGCTTCGTCGCCCTTCTTTGGACCCGCTCAAGCACCTCGATGTCCTTCTTGTAGCGAGGGGCCCAAAACTGAACACAGTACTCGAGGTGCGGCCTCACCAGAGCCGAGTACAGGGGGACGATCACCTCCCTAGCCCTGCTGGTCACAGTGTTTCTGATACAAGCCAGGATGCCGTTGGCCTTCTTGGCCACCTGAGCACACTGCTGGCTCATATTCAGCCGACTGTCCACCATCACTCCCAGGTCCTTCTCTGCCTGGCAGCTCTCCAACCACTCATCTCCCAGCCTGTAGCTCTGCTTGGGGTTATTGCATCCCAGGTGCAGGACCCGGCACTTGGCCTTGTTGAACTTCATACAGTTGACCTCAGCCCATCGGTGCAGCCTATCCAGATCCTCCTGCAGAGCCTTCCTACCCTCGAGCAGATCGACACACGCACCTAACTTGGTGTCATCTGCAAACTTACTGAGGGTGCACTCAATGCCGTTGTCCAGATCATTGATGAAGATGTTAAAGAGGACCGGCCCCAGCACCGAGCCCTGGGGGACGCCACTAGTGACTGGCCTCCAAGTGGACTTGGCTCCATTCACGACAACTCTTTGGGCCCAGCTATCCAGACAGTTTTTAACCCAACGAAGCGTGCGCCAGTCCAAGCCAAGAGCAGTCAGTTTCTTGAGGAGAATGCTGTGGGAGACAGTGTCAAAAGCCTTGCTGAAGTCAAGGTAGACCACATCCACAGCCTTTCCCTCGTCCACCCAGCGCGTCACTTTGTCGTAGAAGGAGATCAGGTTCGTCAAGCAGGATCTGCCTTCCATAAACCCATGCTGACTGGGCCTGATCAGCTGCTTGCCCTTCAAGTGCCGCATGATGACTCCCAAGAGGATCTGCTCCATGAGCTTCCCTGGTACTGAGGTCAAACTGACCGGCCTGTAGTTCCCCGGTCTGCCCTCCGGCCCCGGGCCTGTAGTTCCCCGGGTCTGCCCTCCGGCCCTTCTTGTAGATGGGCGTCACGTTTGCTAGCCGCCAGTCAGCTGGGACCTCCCCCGATAGCCAGGACTGCTGATAAATGATGGATAGGGGCTTGGCCAGCTCCTCTGCCAGTTCTCTCAGTACCCTTGGGTGGATCCCATCCGGCCCCATCGACTTGTGCACATCCAAGTGCCGTAGCAGGTCACCAACCAGTTCTTCGTGGATGGTGAGGGCCACATCCTGCTCCCCGTCCCCTTCCACCATCTCAGGGTACTGGGTATCCAGAGAACAACCGGTATTGCCGCTAAAGACTGAGGCAAAGAAGGCATTGAGCACCTCCGCCTTTTCCTCATCTCTTGTAACTAAGTTTCCCCTGGAAGACCAGGGGAAGTGTGGTGGTTTTATTCAGGTGGGCAGCCAAGCTCCACCACAACCGCTCTCTCACTCCCCCTCTCCTCAGAAGGAAGGGGGAGAAAATACAACACAGAGAACTCGAGGTTTGAGATGAGAAAAGTTTAATTAAAGGGAAAGGGAATGGGAAGGAAAAACAGATACAAAAGAAACAATCAGTCTGTGCGGAAGCACAGAGAGAGAGAAAAATTATTCTCTACTTCCCATCAGCGAGCAGTGTTCGGCCACGTCCTGGGAAGCAGGGCCTCAAATGCGTAGTGGTTGTTCAGGAGGAACAGCCCCCTCCCCCACGAGAGCCCCCCCCTTTTATTGCTGAGTGTGACATCAGGTGTTATGGAATATCCCTTTGGTTGGTTTAGGTCAGCTGCCCCGGCAATGTCCCCTCCCCATCACTTGCCCACCCCCAGCCTGATGGCTCTTGGGGGCTTAGAAGGAGTCCTGATGCTGTGCCAGCACTACGCAGCAATAGACACAACACTGGAGTGATATCAGTGCTGTTCCAGCTACGAGTGCAGAGCACAGCACTGTGCAGGCTGCTGCAGGGAAAAGGTGACTCCAGCTCAGACAGACCCAACACAGGCAGCTGGGATATGGCACTCCAAGTGGTTTCTGCCAGACTTCCTCACGTTGCAGTTCAACCCAGCAGCAGTCTCAAAGCCTACTGCATTGCCCACTGCCCTCCCAGAAACAAGACCCAGGAGGAGACCCTTCCAGGACCTGCAGCTGCATGGCCCTGCAGCCAGACACTTACCTTGTCAAGGGCTGTGCAGATTTCTCCTGCAGGCAGCTCTCAGCATCCTCCCACTCCCAACTGCCTCCAAGCCCTCTCTCCTTCTCTCCTCTCTTTGTGCCAGCTGCGGTCAGAGCCCCCAGCCCTGCTGCACTGTGCAGAGGAGCTGCTCCTGGGCAGAGCTGTCTCTCTGCACCAGGGCCCTCTTGCCAGGAGCTCTCTGTCCCAGGAGTCCAGCCCAGATCAGCAACAGAGACCCAGCCCAAAGCATTGCAATGACTCCTCTGGGGGCTTTGCTGATGAGCCCATGAACCTCAGGCACTCAGAGACAATTGAAGACATCTCTCCAGAATTCCAAATTAGATGTAAGTTTCCTGGAGTTTCCCCCTGAGGGGAGCACTGACACAGCCTCCCTTGGAGCTTGTTAGAGCAGAATATTGGAGGCAGTGAGGACAAGTAGACAAAGGCAATGTGAAGGTGAAACTGATGTGTAGACAAACTGGATGTATTTCACCAAACACAAGGGCAGGCCTTGATGCCCACCCTCTTGGAAGGGAGATATTTTCCTTTCGTACCTTGCTTAGGGCTCCTCCTGAGGCAGTAGGAGATGGGAATTTCTTTCTCTTCAAATCCAGTCTCAACATCCTGAAGTCAATTTTGAAGCATTATTTCTTTGTCATGACGTTTTTCCCTACAGAGGAAAGCTAAAACATCTCCAAAACCACCCTTTAGGCAGTCTCAGGCTACTTTTGCTCTGCTTGGATGCTCCATGCCACTGGGCCAGAGAAACTCAAGTCTCTCAGCCTCTCTACACAGAGCAGGTGCTTTAGGCCCTGAACCCCACCTTGGCACAACCTCTCTGGGCACAGTCCTGCATCTCTCGTAAATGAGGAACTACTCACTGGGACAGCCTTGTGCAGGTGGGGTCACACCATATTGGAGCTGAGTCTGATAACTCGTATTTTCTTGATGGACAAGCTTCTCATAAGGCAGCTCTGTAGGATGCTGGCCTGGCTCCTGGTGAGCAGGCACCATTGTTCATATGGCATCCCTCATGGTGCTCCCCTCCTCCTCCTGGGCGCTGCTCACTCAGCAGGGTCCCCGTCTGCCCTGATATGTGGGGTTCCTCTTCCTCTTCTGTCGGACTAGGCTCTTCTCCTTGTAAATATCAAGAGGTTTTTTGTATGTAAGATCCTGCAGTTTCTCAAGGTTCCCCTGGACAAATGCCCCATTCTGTGAACTGTTAATGTCTGCAGGGAGATGTCTCATCCTAACTGTGCTGTCTCTCACAAGCTAAAAGCATCAGCAGCTGCAGGGATTTTGAGCACTACAGGAGTAACCAGTAGAATGGAGCTCCAGCACAGTGTCATAGAAGGGTAGAGGATGGAAGGCTGCCAGATTCCATCTTTCTGTTCTTCTCATGTATGCTGTCATTTTCTCGGAAGCTGAGTCCTTAATGTTGTTAGGCTGTGCAAAGAAAAAATTTAGAAGGGCTAAAGCCCACCTGGAGCTCAATACATCTATTACTTTTAAAGACAATAAAAATGTTTTTTGTTTGTTTGTTTTTTAAATATAAATACATAAGGAAAAAAAAAAGAGAGAGAGAGAATTAAGGGGAATCTTCATCCTATATTGGATGTGAGAAAACAGAATAAGAAGAGATGAGGAAAAGACTGAGGTACTTAGTGCAATCTTTACCTCAATATTTAGCAGCAAGACCAGTTGTTCCCCTTGTACTCAACCCCCTGAGCTGGTAGATAAAGATATTGAATAGAATGAAGCCCTCATAATCCACAAGGAAATGGTTAGAGAACTGCTATTCTGCTTCGATGTACTCAAGTCTAGGGGGCTATTTGGGCTACACATTGGTACTGAGGGAGCTGGCTGAAGTGCTCACCAAGCCTCTTTCCATCATTTGCCAGCAGTCCTAGCTATCAGGGGAGGTCCCAGTTGACTGGCGACTAGCAAATGTGACAGCCATGTAAAAGAAAGGCCAGAAAGAAGATCTGGGGAACTACAGGCCTGTCAGTCTGACCTGTTAGCTGGTGAAGCTCATGGAGCAGATTGTCTTGAGTACCATCACACAACACTTTCGGGACAATCAGGCGAGGAAGCCCAGTCAGCATGGGTTTATCAAAGCCAGGTCGTGCTTGACAAATCTGATATCAATCTATGGGAAGTTGATGTGTGTAGTGGGTTTATGTGGCAAGGTTTTGGTAGCAGGGAGCCATAGGGGTGGTTTCTGTGAGAAGGATCTAGAAGCTGCCCCATGTTTGGTAAGGGCCCCACTGCTGACCAGAGCTGAGCCAATAAGCGATGTTGTTTTGCACCTCTGTGAGAGCATATTTAAGACAGGGGAAAAAACGCTGCACCACACAGCAGCTGGAAGAGGGAGAGGAGTGAGGTGCCTTGCAGGCACCAATGTCAGTGCAGAAGGAGGGGGAGAGGTGCTCCAGGCGCCGGAGCAGAAGTCCCCTGCGGCCTGTCGTGAGGACCACGGTGAAGCAGGCTGTCCGCCTGCAGCCCATGGAGTACCACGGTGGAGCAGGGTTCCACACTGCAGCCTGTGGAGGAGACCATGGTGGAGCAGGTGGCCCTGCACTGAGGGAGGCTGCAGCCTGTGGAAGACCCCTGCCCGAGCAGATCCCAGGCTGGACCTGTATCCTGTGGAGAGGAGCCCACGCAGGAGCAGGTGACCTGGCAGGAGCTGCTGCCCGTGGGGGAGCCAGGTTGGAGTAGTTTGCTCCTGAGGGATGGACCCCGTGGTACGGACCCATAACTGGAGCAGTTCTGGAAGAGCTGCTGCCTGTGGGAAGCCCACACCAGATCCGTTCAGCAAGGACTGCATCCCGTTGGAGGGACCCCACAGCACAGGGGACGAGAGTGATTGAGAGGGAGCAGTGGAAAAGAAGCACTATAGACTGACCATAACCTCCATTGCCCCAGTCCCCTGCACCACCCGGGGGGAGGAGGTAGAAGAGGGTGGATGGGGGGGGAAGGTGCTTTTGGTTTCTTTCCTTTGTTTCTCACTTCTATAGCTTGTTAGTAATAAGTACTATCTCCCTATGCCGAGTCTGTTTTGCCCATCACGATAATTACTGTGTGATCTCCTCAACCTTATCTCAACCCTTGAGCCCTTTTCATCGTATTTTCTCCCCGTTCCTCTTTGAGAAGGGGGAGTAAGAGAGCAGTTGTGGTGGAGCTTGGCTGCCCTCCGCAGTAAAACCACCACAACGACACAACCCTTTTGTAACAGCACAGAAGCATCCTCCTGGAGAACACCAAGAGCTTTTTTGTGCACCCAAACCTTCCCAGGCATCCAAACAATCCCCTCATGCTCCACAGCACATCCCTTGACATGCAAGTTTCAAGCCAGGGAACCCAAGCACCTCCTGAATCATCATGACAGTGCTCAAAAGCATCTCCTTGGAGACATCAAGCCCCTACCTAGAGCATTCAAGAATCTACCCTAAATAAGAATATCCTTCACGCATCTAAGCATCTCCATACTTCTCTCTAATACCTTCTTGGTAGAAGACCCAAGCACCTCTCTGTGGAAGAGTAGCATCAACCATGAGCACCCAAGCATCTCCATGGGGCACCCAAGAAAATCCTTGCAGGACCAAGCATCTGCACACAGCAATGAAGTACCTCCTTGGAGAAACCACACAAGCATCTCTCTGGGGAACACAAGCACCTTCCTCGAGGACCCAAGGATCTCTGGAATCCCCAAGCATTTTTCCAGGGCACGCTAGTATCTCCTCGCTTGAGCCAAACTACCTTCCTTAAGCACACAGGCATCTCTCTGGAGCACCTAAGCATCACCCCAGAGCATCCATGCACTTCTTTGGGACACCCAGGTTCCTTCCTTTGATGGCAAACATGTCCTAGGGCTCACAAGCACTACTTTGGGCACCCAAGTAGTTCCCAGATCACACAAGCATCTCCCAGGGCTCCAAACCCAGGCATCTTCTCAGGGCTCCAAAACAACACCTGGAGCACCAATCTTCTCATGGGAGCTTATCAGCCACTTCCTGCAGTAGCCAAGCATCTAACAAGGGTACCCAAGCACACTGCATCACCCAAAATACTCTCTGGAGAAACAAACAAACAAGAGGGCCTCGTTTGCTTGCTCCTCCTGATCAGGCGGCCTGTAGCAGACCCCCACTCCAATGTCCCCTGTCCCTGCCCTCCTATAACCCTGACCCATCATGCTCATCGTCAGATCCTCACCCATCCCCAGGCAGAGCTGCAGGCACTCCAGTTGCTCCTTCACAGGGAGGGCGATGCCCCCTCCTCATATCCCCAGCCTGTCCTTCCTAAAGAGCCCACGTCCTTCCATTCCAACATGCCAGTCATGGGAGGCATCCCCTCGTGTCTCTTCAGTGCCAAAGAGGTCATTTAATAGCAACGGGCACAGATGGGGCTGAGGGACTCAGTGCCTTCTTTTTCCTTAGAATTTGCCAAAAATCTCCCTCTCCTCTGCTCAGGGATACGGGAGAGAATCAGAAAATGGAAAAAAATTGTCGGGTAAGGTAAAAACAGTTGAAGAGGACAGAAAAGGAAGGGAGGATAATAACAAAGGAATTGTAACCAGCAAGGACAGCCAGCAGTGTACTGGGCTGTGTGAGCCGGGAATGGCCAGGGAATGCAGGGAAGGGATGATCCAGAAGACAGCACCCAGATTTTGGGTCCTCAGGACAGGAGGGATGTCAGCAAGCTGTAGCAGGTTTAGCACAGGGCCCCCAAGATGCTCCAGAGAACTCTGCCTGTGAGGAGAGGCTGAGGTTGCTGGGCTTGTCCAGCCTGGGGAAGGGCAGGGTGAGGGGGACCTCCTCTGGCTGTATCTCTGAGGGGGTTGTGGAGGATGTGGAGCCAGGATCTTCAGCTGGGTTCAGGGTGGGAGAACAAAAGACAACAGCTGTGAAGGTGAAAGAGGAGAGCTTCAGGCTAAAAAGAAGGCAAAAAGCCTTCTCACCATGAGCTCAGCCAGGCGTCACCCAGAGGCTGTGCAGTCTCCGTCTTTGCTGGTTTTGCAGAATGCAACGGGATCAAGCCCTGAACAGCCTGTTCTGACCGTGCTTGTGACAGCTTGGGCTGCAGGCCTCCTGAGGTCCCTGCCAACATGCCTTATAGTCTTTTGACCTCAGGCCCAGTTTCTGGTGGTGCCAGAGGAGATGCTGTGGAGCCTGAATCCTCCTGTGCTGTAGGGGACCATCTAAAGCCAGGCAGGTGAACATCTCCTCTTCTCCCTTGGCTGTAACTGTAGCCTGGGAGGCACTGCCTCAGCCATCTCTGCGTTACACCTCCAGCTCCTGTCTTCCAGCTGTAAGCACCTGAAAGTCTATTGCCTGGCTGTGCTCTGAGGTGTGGGAAGAGATCTGGGCTTTTCTGGGGTGTTAGTTCTCTCCCTCTGCACGCTGCTCCTCTCGGAGACGGTCCTCATTTTTCGTTGTCTTTCCTACCTGGAGGGAAATGCATACTCTGTCCTGGCCATAAAGCTGAGCATGTTTTCTACTTTTGCCACACTTCCACATCTCCTGGGTCTGTCACCTGGAAAAGTGAATATTGCGTGCATGTTCGTGTCCCTGCTTTCCTCCATCTGTGCAGCAAGGTCCACATCTCAGTGTTATGTACTTTTTTGCAAAGACTTTGAATTGTCATGGATATGATAAGATTCTTCTGGGGGGCACAGGGCTTTGTATAAGATGCAGAATGATCTTACTTGATAGTGTTGGCCTAACAATACTAGAAATGCTTTGAAATGTCGTTTAAAAAAAAAAAAAAGAAAAAAAGAAAACAAAACTAAACAGAAATAAAGGCAAACTTCTAAAGCACTGACAATTTATGGATGCACATTTCCACTTTTATGATTTTTGAAACTTTGTTTTCCTTTGTTTTCATATTTATGAATGGCCGGTATCAATCCTTTGAGACACACTGCCCAGCTTCCACCTGCAGCTCCTGAGGGCGTCCGGTCTCCCACAGGTCCTCTTGACTGCTGCCAGCCTCAGGAAAACACCTTCAGTACAGAGGGGCCCCTGAACCTAGCAAGGTCTGCCTGGAAAGGTAAACAAATTATTCCAACATAGGAAAGAAAATATAAATAAATAAATAAATAAATAAAAAAGCACGTGTTCATCACTTCAAACACTCTGCCTAGAACAGTCCTTGTATGGCCATCCCATGGGGAAGGTGAACCTCATTAGCTGCAGCTTGCACTGGGCACACTGCAGAGGAGAGTGTTTTACTGTTTACTGAACTGCACCACATTTAACTTTGGTTGGTTTTCAATGGGGAGAATCACAGAATCACAGAATCACAGAATTTCTAGGTTGGAAGAGACCTCAAGATCATCGAGTCCAACCTCTAACCTAACACTAACAGTCCCCACTAAACCATATCCCTAAGCTCTACATCTAAACGTCTTTTGAAGACTTCCAGGGATGGTGACTCCACCACCTCCCTGGGCAGCCCGTTCCAGTGCCTCACAACCCTTTCAGTAAAGAAATTCTTCCTAACATCTAACCTAAAACTCCCCTGGCGTAACTTTAGCCCATTCCCCCTCGTCCTGTCACCAGGCACATGGGAGAACAGGCCAACCCCCACCTCTCTACAGCCTCCTTTAATGTACTTATACAGAGCAATAAGGTCACCCCTGAGCCTCCTCTTCTCTAGGCTGAACAAGCCCAGCTCCTTCAGCCGCTCCTCATAGGACTTGCTCTCCAGGCCCCTCACCAGCTTCGTCGCCCTTCTTTGGACCCGCTCAAGCACCTCGATGTCCTTCTTGTAGCGAGGGGCCCAAAACTGAACACAGTACTCGAGGTGCGGCCTCACCAGAGCCGAGTACAGGGGGACGATCACCTCCCTAGCCCTGCTGGTCACAGTGTTTCTGATACAAGCCAGGATGCCGTTGGCCTTCTTGGCCACCTGAGCACACTGCTGGCTCATATTCAGCCGACTGTCCACCATCACTCCCAGGTCCTTCTCTGCCTGGCAGCTCTCCAACCATTCCTCTCCCAGCCTGTAGTTCTGCTTGGGGTTATTGCATCCCAGGTGCAGGACCCGGCACTTGGCCTTGTTGAACTTCATACAGTTGACCTCAGCCCATTGGTGCAGCCTATCCAGATCCTCCTGCAGAGCCTTCCTACCCTCGAGCAGATCGACACACGCACCTAACTTGGTGTCATCTGCAAACTTACTGAGGGTGCACTCAATGCCATCATCCAGATCATTGATGAAGATGTTAAAGAGGACCGGCCCCAGCACCGAGCCCTGGGGGACGCCACTAGTGACTGGCCTCCAAGTGGACTTGGCTCCATTCACCACAACTCTTTGGGCCCAGCTATCCAGACAGTTTTTAACCCAACGAAGCGTGCGCCAGTCCAAGCCAAGAGCAGCCAGTTTCTTGAGGAGAATGCTGTGGGAGACGGTGTCAAAAGCCTTGCTGAAGTCAAGGTAGACCACATCCACGGCCTTTCCCTCATCCACCCAGCGCGTCACTTTGTCGTAGAAGGAGATCAGGTTCGTCAAGCAGGAAATCAGGTTCGTCAAGCAGGAAATCAGGTTCGTCGAGCAGTCCTTCTGTGCCTGCGTGCAGGCAGTTCTGTGGGGAAAAGGGCTGGGAGTTGGTGCAAAGGAGCTGTAACATGCAGCTGCAGTCCTGACTGGAGAAGTCTGATGGGAGGAGAAGTGCTGCAAGTCCCAGGTGGCTCCTGAGAGAAATGGTGGGGCTGGGAAGGTGAGGAGCAAGGTTGCCCATGGAGTGCCTGGCCTCAAGGGAGTGCCTTTCCAAGCTGACCAGGCCTCCTTAGGAGACCCACTGGATCAATAGCAAAGGAAGAGGGCAGGGAATTGAAACAAATCAATAAAGAACCCAGCTTGAAGGGAAAACTCCCTTATTATCAACTGCTCATTGAAATGTGCCCCATTCACTAGCTTTCTGAAATCTCCCCAATTAGACGTAAAAGCCCTGAAGCCTTGAAGGAACTGCTGGGCAGCAAGAGGGCACAGGAGGGCTCTCTGCATTGTGCCGAGCCCCAGGGTGTATTTGGCGCTGAGTCCATGCACCTCTGATGCTGAGAGGAGATAGCACAGGCTGTTCAAGAGGTTAAGGCCAGGAGAAATGCTGAAGGTTCAGGGAGTGTTAATTGGTCCCACTGGGGGCCATTACCACCACAGCTCCCCCATGGACTTGTTAGCAAAGGAAACGGGAGGCAGTGATGATAGGCAGGCAAAGGCAAAGTAAAGGTGGCCCTGATGGCAAGGAAACCTTGATGTGTTTTATCAAAGCAAGCACCAAGGCCTGACACCCAGCTCTGGGAAGACTGCTTCTGTCCCTCACGCTGCTTTTCAAGGGGCAGTGGGATCTGGTGTGTGTGATGGCAACTAAAGGAGAACAGTACAACATCAGTGCACAGGGCTGCAAGGAGGCCACATGGTTCCAGTGCCAGGAGCACCATGTGTCATCTCATAGGCCCCAGTGGCAGAGACAACAGCCAGAGCCACGGGGACAAAGACTTCTGCTGTGTCAGGGCCTTCCAGCCCTGCCAGTGCCCTTGGACATCTCCCCACAGGTTGTCCTATCCTGTTCCATGCATGAACCATTTTCCCTGCAGCTTGGGGACATCCAACCTGCTTCCCCACCACAGCATCTCCCTACCCATACTAGGGACTCCTTGTGCTCACTGCCTCTGACTTGAAACACAAGCCATGGGCTGAAGCAGACACCCTCTGAGTCACCACAGCACTGCCCTTGGAGTGGCATTTCTTTCTCCTCATCACCACTCTGGACCTCCAAAACAGCCACTTCTTGGTGGATTTCCTTTCTCATGCTCTCTACCCCTACCCAAAATATGCAATCATCTCTGAAAGCAGATTTCTGTCTGTCAGGAGCTCCTAAAAGGGTGCTCTGAGCCTGTTAATCACCAGGCCTACGAAGCACAGGCCTCTCAGCCTCCACACACATGACCCCTAGCCCTGTCTTGGCACACCTCCTCTGAACCCTCTCCATCCCTCCCTAGTCCTTCAGAAAAGGAGCCTCACACTGGGAAGCCCTCTTCCAGTTAGGGCCACACCAGTGTGGAGTCATGGAAGAGGAGAAGTCCCCTGCCTGGGTGGACAAACTCCTTCTATAGCATCCCAATGTGGATGTGACCATATCCGTGTATACACTGCTGGCTCATATGGCATTCCTGGTTGTGCCCAAGCTCTCTCCTCCTGGTTGCTCTTCCTGCAGTCTGGTCTAAGCCTGCTGTGATGTATGGAGCTGTGTTGCCCCTGATGCAGAGCAGAGCATCACAAGATGGGAAAGAGAGGCTCTCTTCTGCTTGGAAAACAAAATGAGATTTATTCACCAAATCCCAGTGTTTCACAAGGTCGTCTGCAAGGAACACTTACTGTCGATGGACAAGTCTCAGGTTAGGAACCATATAAAGAAACTGGGAACCATGAGCATGGTGGCCCCGAGCCCTGCCTGCCCTCCTCCTGCCACGCTCCATCAGGTGGCTGCAGCAGAGGGGACCCACAGGCAGCCCCTGGCTGGGCTCTGCCACCCGCCTCTCCAGTGCCATCCCTGCTGCCTTGGGGTGCTCTGTCAGGCGCTGGGTGACCTCACAAGGCCTGCTGGCCAGCACATCTCCTGCAGGGCAACCAGGCCGCACAGCGGCAGGGACCTCACCACCGCCCTTCCATTCCCCTCTCCTCCCCTCATCCCCGACCTTGTCTCTGCTGGCAGGAGCAGCCTTAGGAGGCACTCCCTGGCCTCCCCTCAATACCAAGATCAAAGGAAAAATGGTCTCTTCCTTGACAGAACAATGGCATCAAATGTGATAAACTTCATTAGCAGATAGGTGAAACCTTTTCTAGGTTCTGTTAGAGAAGGAAGTTTAGAAACTTTCATCTCTGATGTTACCTTAGTCACTAATTAGTCAGCTTTATTTATAAGAGCCTACAGACTTGTATCTCAGAATGAGGGCAAGGTGACCCAGGCCTAGAGCATGTGTCAGAAGACTAGGTGAGGAACTCATGCTATGCATATATCCTTGGATGTGTAACCACCTAAGCTTTGTATGCATGCCTAAGATGAAAGAATAAGAGAAGAAAGATTTCGATGACTTGAGCATGGACAAGAACTGGATTCAACTGATGAATATAGTGAGGAAGACTACCGATGACCACCAGAGACCCCTGAAAGACAGGGGAAACAAATGTGCATGTGTCAGCGACACTTACTGATTTTCATGAGTTACAGGAAGTGGTATGAGTATATTTTGGGGAAATGTGATTAACATGTTTGTTTTGCTTTTATATAACCCCTATAGCTCAAACAGTTCTGTAAGCACTGGAGTGATCCCCTGTGTGTCCATCACCTCAGTAAAAGAATGCCTGCTTTCTAAAACTCCAAATTGAGTCTTAGAGAGTTATTTTGACTGGCTTTTACAGTATCACCTTTGCCTCCTGCCAGCTGCTGCCCACTGAGGATCCTGGTATAAACGTGGCCCCGCACCAACACCACTGCTCATGCTGCCTTTGCTGCCTCGCCCTGTCTTCTCCCTCAACTCCTTGTCTCCGCCAGGCCCCATGTTCCACACCCAAACACATCCCTTTGCTGTTGTCACCCTCTCCCCTGCCCAGCGGGATGGAAGAGCCAGGGCAGGACATGATAGAGTTAGGCCCTGTAGCGCCCATGCAGAGCACTTGTGGCAAAGTAGGAGCTGAGATTGGGTTCTGCGGTGCAGAGGAGGCCCCATGCAGAAAAGATGAGGTTAAACAGCAACTTTGCAGGGGGGGTGTCCATCGTGGTTTGGCATGGGAGGCTTCTGGCCACGAAGGGGCAAGGGATAGGTTGACACAACTTCTCTGGGCAACCTGTTCCATTGACCACCACCCCCAAAGGAAAGAATGTCTTCCTTATTCCTAATTTTAAAGCACCCTCTTTTAGTTTTAAAACATTACCTAAAGGCCCCCTTTAGGTACTGGAAGGCTGCAATAGGGTCTCTCCAGGCTGAAGAGAACCAGCTTTCTCAGCCAGTCTTCATTGAAAAGGTGCCCCAGCCTCTCTATCATGTTTTTGGCCTCTTCTAGACTACTTCTAATACTTCCATGTCCTTCCTGAGTTTGGGGCCCCAGAACTGAATGCAGTAATCCAGGAGGGGTCTTCCAAGAGCAGAGTTGAGTGAGAGAACGACCTCTCTCAACCTTTGGGCCAAACTTCTTTGATATAGCCCAGAATACAGTTGGCTTTCTGGGCTGCAAACCCACATTGCCGTCACAGGTTGAGCTTCTCATCCACCAACACTCCAGGTCCTTCTCCTCAAAGCTGCTCTCTATCCATTCTCCACCCGGCTGGTATTTGTGCTTGGGATTGCCCCAATCCAGCTGCAGGACCTTGCACTTGGCCTTTGTGAACCTCATGAGGTTCCCACAGGAAAATCTCTCAAGCCTGTCCAGGTCCATCTGCATATCATCCCTTCCCTTCAGTGTATTGACTGCACCACCCAGCTTGGTGTCATCAGCATACTCACTGAGACTGCACTCAGTCACACTGTCCATGTCACTGACAAAGTGTTAAACAGTGCTGGCCCCAATACTGACCCCTGAGGAACACCACTCTTTACTGACCTCCACTTGGACATTGAGCTGTAGACTCCAGCTCCTTGAGGGTGACCATCCAGACAATTCCTCACCCAGCAGTTGATCCATCCATCACACCCATGTCTCTTCAATTGAGAGACAAGGCTATCGTGTGGGACAGTGTCAAATGATTTGCACAAGTCAAAGTTCATGATGTGAGGTGCTCTTCCCCTCTCCACCAATGCTGTAAGCCCATCGTAGAAGGCCACCAGGTTTGTCAGGCACAATCTAACCTGTGTGAAGCCATGTTGGCTGTCACCAACAGCCACCAGTTTGCTGTCACCACCAGTCCAAAAGGCAGAGTAGAATGACCTGTCAGAGAGAGGCATTTGCAATGAACCTGTGCAAGGAGGGTGACAAAAATCTCATGGGAACACTGGGGATAATTACTGGAGTTCTACACAGAGAAATGGTCAAGGCTCTGTGAAGTGCCCATATCTGAGCTGGCCTCGTGCACTGCTCATCCACACTGGGCTGCACAGAGACACTAGTCCCTGCCTTACACAAATACAGGCAGTGCACTGCAGCACTTGCAGGGTCCCTCTGGCTCCTGCAGCCACTGCCAGAGGCTGGGAGGCACCTCAGCCCTGTGGTGGGTGCATCACCTTGCTCTGTCCTCCTCTGAGATGTCCCAAAGCATGAGGAATGGGCACAGGGACCTTGAGGGTTCAAGGAAACACATTGCAGAGCTGCATTCAGGTCTTGCACTTTGGACTAGATGGTCTCTGAAGGTGCCTTCCCCCTGGACTATTCTCTGCTATTCAGGCAGATGCCCCATGGTTGTTACTTTCAGGAAGAATGATCCTGAGGACACTCTGCCCCACTTGCCTTCATGACACCCCTAGGGATAGCCGATGGCCTTTGTGCTTGCTCTTGTTCCTCCCTCCATGTGCATACGATGTGCCTGCAGGTAGCAGCAGCAGCAAAGGGTTTCTGTTTTTGTGTATCTCCTGCACCTGGACAGGCCCTGCTCTTCTCCCAGCACATCCTATGTGCCAGGGAGCCTTCGGGACTCTCTTTGAGAACGTTCTGATGTGACAGCAACACTGAAAGATGATGTGAGCCTTCAGGCATGGCCCTTTTAGGAGGCAAATGCTGTTCTGGAGGCCAGCTGTGTCACTCATGTGCCCACTGCCTGTCCCTGCCTGCAGTCCCAGCACAGCCCCATAGCAGCACTGGCACCAAGCTACAGGAGCAGCCAGGCCTTACTCTGCCAGCAGGGCTCAGCAGGAGAGGGTGGCAGTGGCAGGAGAGCAGCTCTGCATGGACCCAGCGCTAGTGCTCTCGGGCTGGACTGCTGGGCCATTACTCTTTTCCCCTCCACCTCTGCATACAGGCACTGCCTCTGCAGCCACAGGAAACATCTCAGAGGAAGGATATAAGACAAAAAAGGCACTTTAATTCATTTAAATACTCAAGCAAAATGAAGAATTATATTTCTTTGTGGAAAACATCCAATAAAATAAAATTGAGAATAAAAAAAGCTACCATGACAACACAAGAACATAATACCCACTGGCTTCACCTATCATGAATAAAATTACAAGTGGTTTACAGAAAAAGGCAGGCAATATTTTGGTCAAGAAAAACACCCAGTCATCACTTTCCACATGGCAACCTTGATCTCCTTGTTCCTCATGCTGTAGATGAAGGGGTTCATTACTGGAGGCACCACCAAGTACAGAAATGCCAGAACAACATCCAGGGAAGAGGAGGAAATAGATGGGGGCTTCAGGTGGGCAAAAATAATTGTGCTGAGAAAGAGGGAGACCACAGCCAGGTGAGGGAGGCATGTGGAAAAGGCTTTTTGCCGTCCCTGCTGCGAGGGGATCCTTAGCACAGCCCTGAAGATCTGCACGTAGGACAGAGCAATGAAAACAAAACACCCCAACAATAGAAAAGCAGTAACTGTAGTAAGTTGAACTTCCCTTAGGTAAGAGTCTGAGCAGGAGAGCTTGAGGATCTTGGGCATTTCACAGAAGAACTGGTTGAGGGAATTGCCACAGCAGAGAGGCAATGAAAATGCATTGGCAATGTGCAGCACAGTGTGGAGAAAGCCACTGCCCCAGGCAGCTGCTGCCATGGTGGCACAGGCTCTGCTGCCCAGGAGTCTCCCGTAGTGCAGGGGCTGGCATATGGCAACGTAGCGGTCATAGGCCATGATGGTGAGAAGGCAGTACTCTACTGACATCAAGAAGAATAAAAAAAAGAGCTGTACAGCGCATCCATGATAGGATATGGCCCTGGTGTCCCAGAGGGCATTGGCCATGGCTTTGGGCAGAGTGGTGGAGATGCAGCCCAGGTCGAGGAGGGCGAGGTTGAGGAGGAAGAAGTACATAGGGGTGTGGAGGCGGTGGTCACAGGCTACGGCAGTGAGGATGAGGCCGTTGCCCAGGAGGGCAGCCAGGTAGATGCCCAGGAAGAGCCCAAAGTGTAGGACCTGCAGCTCCCATGTTTCTGTGAATGCCAGCAGGAGGAACTCGGTGATGGAGCTGTTGTTACACATTTATTGCCCCTGAGCAAGGTAGTCTGTCCAAAAGAAGAAGCGACATTGTAAAATTTAAGGACTTCTCCGACCAAAATACTTTGCACATCTCATAGAACAGTCACACAGAACACATTCTCTTTCCCATTCCTTTCACAGGAAGAGCTTTCTGTAGCTGCTTGGCTTACCTCTGCTTGGTGCTCTGAGGGTGCCAAAAGAAGCAGGGGGCTGTGCTGTGGGCTCTGCAGCAGTCAGTCCTGGTGTAGACAGGTAAAAGGGAACCCTGAGTGATCTGAGAAGTCCACTGGGCAAGGACATGTCCCTGCCTGCAGGAGAGGAGAAGGTCAAATAACTCCTTAAGAAACAACAAAGGTGGTGTCTGTATGCTGAGGTGTGTGAGGTGCCTCAGAGCAGCAGCAATGCTCAAGGAGCCTTTGTCTCTACTAAAGATATTCTTACTCCATTACCATCCTTCTGCCTCAGCATGTGGGCAGGAAAATGAAGCAGATTCTAAAAAGTGCATTGCCTTCAGGTAGCTCTTGCTAGGCAGTTCTGCAGTGCAGTGCCCTGGGGAGGTGTGGGGCTGTGAGCAGCCTGCCCCAGGCAGCAGGCTCTGGGCAGCAGCAGGACCCTGCCCTGCCCTGCGGTACCAGGGGGGGTCCTTCCACCCGCAGCTTCTCCCCGCAGCCCCTGGGCAGCTCCCCAGGCAGGCTGATTGTGGAGACTGGCAGGTAGCAGAGGCCCTGCCGCGGCACACAGCCTCTGGGTCACAGCAGGGACCCTGCTCTTCACCACAGCCCTGGCCACCCCTGCCTGCATCCCCGGCTTCACAGCCTGCAGCCGGCCTCAAGAGAAGGGAGCCCTCGGGCCCTGCACGCTGACCCTGCAGTACACAAGCCCTGCATGCCCTTCAGCTCCAACACCGAGCATCCTCCTGACAGCTCCCATCAGCTGAGGGCTGGGCCAGCTCCAGTAGAGCCTGGCAGGGTGTTCAGCAGCATTGCCCTGCACCCAGAGACTTACCATGGGGAGGTGGCTGGGAAGATTTCTCCCTCTGCCAGCTCTCCCCTGCCTTCCTATTCCAGGCTGCCCTGAACCTCTCTCCCCCTTCTCTCCTCTCCCCATACCAGCTGCACGCAGTGCCCCCAGCAATGCTGTGCCTGGCAGAGGAGCTTTATCTGGGTGGCTGAAGCAGCTTCTCAAGTAGTCCAAGTCTGATGCAAACTCCAAAGCCTCTCACAGTGCTAACGGTCCCGCTGAGAGACATTACTGACAAAGCCTCCCCATGGACTTGTTAGAGCAGAAAAGGGCAGGCAGTGATGACGGGGAGACCAAGGCCCAGGAAAGGTGGCCCTGATGCTGAGGAAACCTTGATGTGTCCCATGAAGTCCAACAGTCAGGCCCTGACCCCAGCCTCTGGGAAGGGAGATCCTGTCCCTCCAGTGGGGTTTAGGGCTCTTCCTGGGTCAATGCACAGTGGGTAAGGGCAGTGCCAAGTACAAGGCTACAGGAGGACATCTCCTAGGCTCCTGGAGGGGGTTGAGGAGGCACTGAGGTCCTACTGCTGTAAGGATGAGATGTCTCCTCATAGGCATCACTGACAGACACAAGGGCCAGAGCCCAGCAGACAAAGCTGTTGGCTCCGTCGGGGGCTTTCATCTTGCAAAAGATCCTTGACAATAACCACCACAGGCTGTCCGATACTGTCACATGTCTGCACCTGTTTCCCTGCAGGACATAGATATCCACCTCGCTTCCCCACATTGCTCTCACCTGAGCAACTCCCTGCCTTGACTGTTGTCTCTCAATCTGCCCTCAGTAATCCATGAAACACAAAGCCAGGGCCTGATCCAGACATACCTAGAGAGGGAGGGAGGAGGGTGAGTGATCCTCTACAACGATTTCGTAGAGGTAAGAGGCTGCAGGTAATGTTGATGCTGCTTTAACACTGAATTAAAACATTGATGTAAGGCCATTAGCCAATTTTAAAGAGTAACCAATTTTAAAGAGTAACCAATTTGTAGAGTACCCAATTTTAAAGAGTTTTAAAGAGTAATCCCTAAACCTAAATGCTACTCCAACACCCTGACAGGAATCCCCTATTCTAATGCTTGAACTCAAAGTGTTCCATGAAGCAAAATTCAGCCCATAGTCTTTCGCCCTTGCCTTTACTCTTGTGCTCACCCTAATCCCTGCCTTCAATACTAGCATTAACATGCTCTATTAAACCCAGACTTCTAGGCAGATGTAAAACAAAAAACTATTCCACAAAGCTTTCCCATAGCCTAACCACAGACCTGACACCACAAGCAGAACGACACATTTACTAAATTTCTAATCCAGAAAAGTGAGCCCTAGTCTCTAAGGGACTAGAGAGGTCAGCTCTGCGTCAGGATCTCCTGCCCCAGCAGGAGGAATGTGACTGTGGCAGGGACTGTGAGGTCACTTCTGTCTCTGCAGTGGATAGGGCAGCAGCAGGAACGTGTCATGGAAAGGGACTGTGAGGTCTCTTCTGTCTGTAGCTGACAGGTCATCCTTGACTTCTCCCTCGGTATGGACTTTTGGGCTGACATCTGCCAGTGGCCCTGGAAGGCCAGCAGAAGGCACCTGCTTGGCATGCTGACTGTGGGATCCCCTCTGCCTCCATACCCAGGAGGACCCAGACAGAAAGAAGGCCCACATATGCCCTTCTGCTTGAGTCCACGACTGGACAGCAGGAGGCACAAGGCTTGGCTGTGTAATAAATGGCTCTGTCTTCAAAACAGGACTATAATCAAAGTTTACAATTTATTAAAGGAATAGAGCTAAGCAAACAGCGCTGGGTGCGCCGGGAGTCTCTGCTCCACCAAGATGCACACCAGTTACATCAAGCAGCTGATTTTTATTTTCCTAGGCTGATACAAATTCATTACTACTTCTAAAAAAACAGGGTTATTTTAATTAGTTTCCGGAATCCAAACCCTCCTATTGGAGCATGCGTATCAGTCTCCGATGGTCCCTCTGGGGGTCTCTGAGGGTCTCTCATGCTGAAGGCTCATAGTCTTCCTCCCTCTTGTCCTTCTCCTTTGTCCAACTTGGCTTTATGTCAGAGACTTGTGCAGCGTCCCCTGCAAGCTTTGTCTTTTAGTTGTTCTTCAGCTCTTCCCGTCTCCTTAATCTCCTGGCCAGATATCAGAGACTTGCATAGTGTCCCATGCAATAGTCATAATAGTTAGCAGTTATTCTGAACCCCCCAGATATCAGAGACTCCAAGGAAAAGCCTACAAATACATTTCCCTTCAAACTCTCTATTGACACGAATTGCTAAAACATTCCTTTGCAAGATACAAGAATTATATACATTAACCACTCTGTTTTTCTTAGACTTGTGCTTATACAAGGGTATGTAAGACAGAAGGTCACATTCATCATACCATGCGGCCCTAGCATTGTTCCATAATGACATGAATCAGATGAACATATCTCACAACTGCATGTAGCCAAGAAGCTGCAAGAGCAGCAGTCAGCCCATGGCTTTAAAAATGCTGGTGAGGTGACTTGTGTCTTGTTGATTGCTGCACCCATGGGCTGAGGCCAACTGCATGAAGTTCAACATAGCCAAGTGCTGGGTCCTGCACTTGGGGCACAAGAACCCCATGCAATGCTGTGGGAAGGGTGGCTGGACAGCTGCCCAGGGGAAAAGGACCTGGGGATATTGGTGGATAGTCGGCTGAATATAAGCCATCAGTGTGCTAAGGTGGCCAAGAAGGCCTGCCTTGTACCAAGGATACCGTGGTCAACAGATGTAGGGAAGTGATAGTCCTTCTGTATTTGGCCCTGGTGAGGCCACACCTCAAGGATTGCATTCAGCTCTGGGGCTCCCTGTGTAAGAAGGACATGGATCTATTAGATCTGTGCCCCATCCCTTGATGCATTCAAGGCCAGTTTGGATGGGGCTTTCAGCAACCTGGTCTAGTGGAAGGTGTCCCTGCCCATGGGAGGTGAGTTGGAATTATGTGATCTGTAAGGTCTTTTCATCCCCAAACTATTCTGTGATTCCGTAATGAAACACAGCACCATACCAGCTACTAGGAAGAAAAATTAACTCCATCTCAGACAAAACTAAGAAAATATCAAAATATCTTTTGATACACACACAAAAATATCATGACCTTAGTTGATTTGTGGCAATAATAATAATAATAATAGTAATAATAATAATTCCTTTTGCGTTCTATTAAATTTCCTTTATCTCAACCCATGAACTTTTACTTTTTTTTTTTTTTTTTTTTTTTCCTCTGAGTTCTCTCCTCCGTCCCATTGTATGAATAGCTTTGTAGTGCTGAGCTGCCTGCAGGGTCAAACCACAGCAAGTCTTCTTGGTGCCTAGCGTGGAGCACAAAGGTTGAGATGACAGATCTGACCAGTGTTTTAAAAATAAATTGTTACAAGCATTAGATCATTTTAAAAGTTGCTGATCATAATATTGATCAATAATCTGATCTGGGGTCTGTTGTGCTTCTTTTCAGAACTGTGTTGTATAGCACATTAGTAACTTCCATGTCATGCTGTTTTTCAGTTCTGGGGGCTGGTTTAAGGTTACTGTTTTGCTGTACTGGTGTCGTGGTTTAACCCGGCCGGCAGCTAAACACCACGCAGCCGTTCGCTCACCTTCCCCCCTCCCTCTCTGGGACGGGGGAGAGAAATGGAAAGTGAAGCCCGTGAGTTGAGATAAAGACAGTTTAATAAGACAGGAAAATAATAATAATAATAATAATAATAATAATAATAATAATAATAATAATAATAATAATAATAATAATAATAATAATAATAATAATAATAATAATAATAATAATAATAATAATAATAATACAATGGTGATAATAGGAAAGTAATAATAATATGTACAAACAAGTGATGCACAATGCAATTGCTCACCACCCGCTGACCGATGCCCAGCCTAACCCCGAGCAGTCCGGTCCCCTCCCCCCAGCTAGCCACCCCTATATATTGTTTAGCATGACGTCAGATGGTATGGAATACCCCTTTGGCTAGTTTGGGTCACCTGTCCTGGGTCTGTCCCCTCCCAGCTTTTACTGCACCCCCAGCCTGCCCGTTGGCAGGACAGAGCAAAAGGCTGAGATGTCCTTGGCTTAGTATAAGCACTGCTCTGCAACAATTAAAGCATCGGGGTGTTATCAGCACTCTTCTCATCCTAAGCCAAAACACAGCATTCCACCAGCTACTAGGAAGAAAATTAATTCTAACTGAAACCAGGACATCTATCCACCCCTTATTCCATACCATTTATGTCATGCTCACGTTACACTCTTTTCCATACATTCTAGTTAGTCACCTATAGTAATCATGGTAGTGATAACATACAGTATAATATACTAATTAACATGGTACAATTCAGTTCATGGGCTATTCTCACCCAGTATTAAATCTCCTTGAGGTACACACCGGACCTCTCCGTTCTTTTGCATCACCCACGAAGTGTATCCCGGTCCCTGAGCGAAAACAATTCCACGAATAGGTTTGCCTTTTCCCGAGGCAGGAGTAGCCCAGACTGTTTTACCCAGCATATTTTTTACATGCACTACAGGAACTTTATCCCCATCTACAGTACGTAACAGGTTTGATTGGGCAGGTCCAGCTCGGTTGGTAGATCCCCTAGTACTGACTAACCAGGTGGCCTTTGCCAAATGCGTATCCCAGTTTTTGAATGTCCCAGCGCCCATTGCTTTCAAGGTAGTCTTTAACAGGCCATTGTATCGTTCAACTTTCCCGGAGGCTGGTGCATGATAGGGGATGTGATACACCCATTCAATACCATGTTCTTTGGCCCAAGTGTCTATAAGGTTGTTTCGGAAGTGAGTCCCATTGTCTGACTCTATTCTTTCTGGGGTGCCATGTCGCCATAGGACTTGCTTTTCAAGGCCCAGGATGGTGTTCCGGGTGGTGGCATGAGGCACAGGATATGTTTCCAGCCATCCGGTGGTTGCTTCCACCATTGTAAGTACGTGGCGCTTGCCATTGCGAGTTTGAGGGAGTGTGATGTAATCGATCTGCCAGGCCTCTCCATATTTATATTTCAGCCATCGTCCTCCATACCAAAGAGGCTTTGACCATTTGGCTTGCTTGATTGCAGCACATGTTTCACAGTCATGAATAACCTGTGCTATAGCGTCCATGGTCAGGTCCACCCCTCGATCACGAGCCCATCTGTATGTTGCATCTCTACCTTGATGGCCTGAGGTGTCATGGGCCCATCGGGCTACAAATAATTCACCTTTATGCTGCCAATCCAGGTCCACCTGAGCTACTTCAATCTTAGCAGCCTGATCCACCTGCTGGTTGTTTTGATGTTCTTCAGTAGCCCGATTCTTGGGCACATGAGCATCTACGTGGCGTACTTTCACAGCCAGGTTCTCTACCCGAGCAGCAATATCTTGCCACAATGCAGCAGCCCAGATGGGTTTGCCCCTACGCTGCCAGTTGTTTTGCTTCCATTGCTGTAACCATCCCCACAGGGCATTTGCTACCATCCATGAATCAGTGTAGAGATAGAGAACTGGCCATTTTTCTCGTTCAGCAATGTCTAAAGCCAGCTGAATGGCTTTCACTTCTGCAAACTGACTCGATTCACCTTCTCCCTCAGCAGCTTCTGCAACTCGTCGCGTAGGACTCCATACAGCAGCCTTCCATCTCCGATGCTTCCCCACAATACGACAGGACCCATCAGTGAACAGGGCATATTTCTTTTCATTCTCCGGTAACTGGTTGTACAACGGGGTTTCTTCAGCACGACCCACCTCCTCCTCTGATGATATCCCAAAGTATTTGCCTTCTGGCCAGTCCATGATCACTTCCAATATTCCTGGGCGACTGGGGTTTCCTATTCGAGCCCGCTGAGTAATCAGGGCAACCCACTTGCTCCATGTAGCATCAGTTGCATGATGCGTAGAGGGGACCCTTCCCTTGAACATCCAGCCTAGTACCGGCAATCGGGGTGCTAGGAGGAGCTGTGCTTCAGTACCGACCACCTCCG
The DNA here is from genome assembly GCF_047663525.1 of Anas platyrhynchos. Classification (NCBI taxonomy): domain Eukaryota; kingdom Metazoa; phylum Chordata; class Aves; order Anseriformes; family Anatidae; genus Anas; species Anas platyrhynchos. The sequence continues at coordinate 241,943 of NC_092627.1, read as the reverse complement.
AAGCAGATCGAACTCCTTCATATGCTGCCAATATCTCCTTTTCAGTTGGAGTATAGCAGGCCTCAGATCCTCTATATCCCCGACTCCAAAACCCCAGGGGCCGACCTCGAGTTTCCCCAGGTTCTTTCTGCCAGAGGCTCCAGGTGGGGCCGTTCTCCCCGGCTGCAGTGTAGAGCACATTCTTTACATCTGGTCCTGTTCGAACTGGCCCAAGGGCTACTGCATGGACTATTTCCTGCTTGATTTGTTCAAAGGCTTGTCGTTGTTCAGGGCCCCATTCAAACTCATTCTTCTTACGGGTTACTTGGTAGAGCGGGTTTACAATCAGACTGTAATATGGGATGTGCATTCTCCAAAACCCCACAACACCTAGGAAAGTCTGTGTTTCTTTTTTGTTAGTTGGTGGAGACATAGCTGTTATTTTGTTGATCACATCCATTGGGATTTGACGACGTCCATCTTGCCATTTTATTCCTAAAAACTGGATCTCTCGTGCAGGTCCTTTGACTTTATTTTGTTTTATGGCAAAACCGGCTTTCAGAAGGATTTGGACTATTTTCTTCCCTTTCTCGAAAACTTCCTCTGCTGTGTCACCCCACACAATAATGTCATCGATGTACTGCAGATGTTCAGGAGCTTCCCCCTCCTCTAGCGCAGACTGGATCAGTCCATGGCAAATGGTAGGGCTGTGTTTCCACCCCTGGGGCAGCCGATTCCAAGTATATTGGACTCCTATCCAAGTGAAGGCAAATTGTGGCCTGCACTCTGCTGCTAGAGGGATGGAGAAAAATGCATTAGCGATATCAGTGGTGGCATACCACTTGGCTGCCTTCGATTCAAGTTCGTACTGAAGTTCCAGCATGTCCGGCACTGCAGCACTCGGTGGCGTGACTTCGTTCAGGCCGCGATAGTCCACTGTTAGTCTCCACTCGCCATTAGACTTTCGCACTGGCCATATGGGACTATTGAAAGGTGAATGGGTCTTGCTGATCACTCCTTGGTTCTCCAATTGATGAATTAGCTTATGGATGGGAATCAGGGAGTCTTGGTTAGTGCGATATTGCCGACGGTGCACAGTTGTGGTAGCGATTGGCACCTGCTGTTCTTCGACCCTCAGCAACCCCACAACAGAGGGGTCCTCTGAGAGACCAGGCAAGGTAGATAATTGTTTAATGCCCTCTGTCTCTAAGGCAGCTATACTAAAAGCCCACCGAAACCCTTTTGGGTCCTTGCAATATCCTCTTCTAAGATAGTCTATGCCAAGGATACATGGAGCATCCGGGCCAGTCACAATGTGGTGCTTTTCCCACTCATTCCCAGTCAGACTCACTTCAGCCTCCAATACAGTCAACTGCTGAGATCCCCCTGTCACTCCACAAATATAGATGGGCTCTGGTCCTTTATAGCTCGATGGCATTATAGTACATTGTGCACCGGTGTCTACTAAAGCCTTATACTTCTGTGCGCGTGATGTGCCAGGCCATCGAATCCACACAGTCCAATAAACTCGATTGTCCCTTTCCTCCCCCTGGCTGGAGGCAGGCCCCCCCTAATCCTGGTCAGAATCTTCTTCGTTTCTGTGTTTGAAGGACTGTCTGCTGGAAGTTGGAGCAGCAAACTTTTCGGAGAATCCCTTTTTCCTGATTGTTTTCTTTTGCAACTCACGTATCCGTGCCTCTAGGGTCGCGGTAGATTTTCCATCCCATTTTCTCATGTCCTCTCCATGGTCTCGTAAGTAAAACCACAGGGTGGCACGGGGTGAGTACCCACCATATCGTCTTCCTTGTGTGGGTGAACGCCTACCCCTGACAGCTGAGACACTGCTTTGTACAGGTACGGAGGAGAATAATCTCTCCTCAAGTTGGTGAACCTTTTCAGAAAGTTTCTCCCAAGTGTTCTCTTTCGGTCGTTGGACACTGGTTGGTTCAGGTTGGGGGGAAGATAGATTCTCTTTAAGTTGGTGGAACTCTTCAGAAAATTTCTCCACAGCTGAGACACAGGCCTGTAAGGAAGAGGAAAGACTTTCTTCGTACTGCCGGAGTTGTTTAGCCGCTTCATCCACTGTGGGTTCCTCATCCTCTTTCCAGGCCATTATTGCCAATGAGCTGGCATATGATGATGGTGCACTCCGTACAAACTTCCGCCACATGGGTCGTGTACACTTGACTTCATCTGGGTCTTTGGATGTTTGTCTGAGGTCCACTTCCCGTACGGCTAATTCCCTCAGGTACTGGATTCCCTTCTCCATAGTGGTCCACTTGCCTGGTAGACATAAAAGTTCTTCCTTGAAGGGGTACCTTTCCCTCACAGCTGAGAGGAGACGCCTCCAAAGGCTGGTGGATTGTGCTCCATCTGCAATTGCTTTGTCAATGCCGGCATCTCGAGCAAGGGATCCCAGCCGCTTGGCTTCCCTGCCATGGATAACACAGCAACACAGGGCAGTGCTGGGCAGGACCATGGGGTGTCTCTGAGGGCACAAAGGACAGGCAAGTGTTGCACTAGACCTTGCCCACGGCACTTCAAAATGCTTATCCTTAATTACTGTGCAGTCTTATGGGTCTTTACCTGATGACTCTTCACCACCTCTTCTGGCATTGCAGAGCCCTGCTTTAGCCCATTGTCTCCTCAAATCCGCCTTTTCCTTTACCAAAATCTTTTTTGGATGATCACTCATTTTATGAGGTTCTAATCACTGCCCACTGAACACCTTGTTCCTGCAGATCTTCTGACTTCTCCTGGCAGCTCCAGATTCCTCTCCAGGCCTGCATTGGCCATCAGCCCCGCTGCAGGGGGTGTAGTCCCATGCAGATGAATCCAGTTGTCTACTTTGGCAAGTGCCACCATGAAGAGAGCTCTTGGTGCAGTCCTTGATCCCTCACAGATCACCCTGGGATTTTCAGCCTGTGTTCTTTACTCCATGAAGAGGCCCAGAAAACAGAAGAGCAGGGAGGAACCCCTTCTCTCTATTCCAGACAGTAGCATTGGAAGAGGCATCCAGGCTTCTTGGTTTGCCCTGAACAGCCCCTTTTGTTACTGTTTGGTTTTAGTTTGGTGCTAGTAGGGAGGCCAGCTGTGACAAAGGACTGCACAGTGCCTGCTGCTGTCTGCTGGGACACGGATGCCACTGCAGAGACAACAGGACTGGCATCAAATTACATGAGATATAAAGTCTAACCCAAATACAAGAAACACAAGAGACCAATGTGGAATCCAAAAGAGAGCAGCAGTGAAAAGGCCACGTCCTGCTGCTGGCCATGGCCATGGCTCCAGGGAAGCAGCAGCCCCGACCCGAAGGCAGCAGAGAGGCAGAACCCAGCGGGCAGTGAGGGGCAGCCCCGAGGGCCACTGGGGCTGCTCGTTCATGTGTCAGCTGGGCTCTTGTCCCTGAGCCCCTCCTGCATGCCGGGGTTTGCTCCCCCAGCTCCAGAGGAGATGGGCAGAGATGGCAGCTGAGACCAATGAATTTCTGCTGGATTCTTTATTGTCTTTATCTACACAGGAATCCTGGTTCTATAGGTAAATCTTTAACAAGTAGAAGGCTAAGAATAATATTATTTAAATCAGAAACAATAGTTAGTGAAAATAATAACACAGACAAATGTAAACTAAGAAAAAAAAATCTGAGAAAAATAGGTGTTTCTGATTATAGGCTAATTGTTATAGGCGAAGAAGCTGAAGAACATGTATTAAAATGGTGTCCTCACTGCATCCCTTAGTTCCAGGTTCCTCATGCTGTAGATGAGGGGGTTCACAGCTGGAGGCACTGGTGATGGGAAGTACCTCCTTAATCAATCCCCCCTTTTCTTTTCCCATGCAAATTCTTTTGCATCAGATACTTTCATTATATACAGTAACACAACAAAGCAGGCATCTAAACAACGTGCACACAAATATTCCTAACACTACTAATGTGATTAGAGCAATGAACACTTGTTCCAACCATTGGAAGTTGGGCAACCAGGAGGTTAACTTATTCCATATTTCACTAAAACTCCATGAAAGATCATCTTTACTGATCTCATGTAGGACCCTTGTCTGCTTCCATATTTCTTCCAGGTCGGTAGAGATCCTTCCACTCTGATCTACATACATACAACAACTTGTATTTATTACTGTACAGACTCCCCCTTGAGCGGCCAGTAACAAGTCTAGGGCCATCCGATTTTGTAATACTACCTGTGATAAACTAGATATCTCTTCTTGTTGAGCCTTTATAGCATCCAGAGTTTTGTTTTCTAACTTCTCTATAATTGCAGAAATATTAACTATCGCCTTTTCCAATTCATTCACTCCTAACCATGGGATAAACCATCGAACAAAACTATGAAAAGCGGTGTGTCTCTCTATCAATGGATTGTTAATTTTTCGTCTAATTCTCCAGATATGATTTCTCAAGTAACCTCGAGGCACTACATCATGTACTGTCATACTGGGGACTACTGCTCCAAGAGTGCAAGTTCCCTTCCAGTTCTCGGGCAAGACCTTACGGGCTGTATCATTGCATAGCCAATACCACCCTTTTCCTTCTGGAACTGGCCAGCTGGTTGAATTTGCCCAACTGCTAGTTGTACTAATATCAATTGTTTGATTACAAGATGTCTGATTTCCCACATAAGTAGTACCCGTATTTATACAATCCTGTTTTCCCATACCCTTAGGCGGGTTACACCTTTGTACACATACATAGTAAGATTCCAATGGCACGAAGCTACTAACTTCTAGTTCCAAAACTTCTTCATATTTTTGACCCCAAGATGTGTTTTCCCACAAATTAGTCCAAGGTAAGTTTGCAGGCAAGGGAATCCTGATTAACGATACACCCTTATTCCCATGCTGTGGCAGATGGGTGCATACCCAACAGTTCGTCTTATTAATTACTTGAGAAATTGTTTGTATCAGGGACAGGTGTAAGTTCTCATCCCAAACTGCCCACCCCGAATCTGAGAACCACACCCCTGCAATCATTAGGATCTGGAAAACCATAATTTTGTTGGTCCAATTGGAGTGGTGGTCCATATCCTCGCCAGGGCCTTCTTCACCCTCGAATCGTGGATCCAAGCTGCTTGCTCCTTAATCTTAATGGCGGTGTGTGTTGTCAGTAATACCTGGTATGGTCCTGTCCACTTTCCTTCCGTTTTTCCTCTAGGGGTTGTCCTGAAAAAGTCTTTATATATATAATCCCTGAGCTTAAAAGGGTGGATTGGTTGATCCAACCGTCTAGCCCAGGTCCTGAGAACAAATTTATGTACTTTATTTAATTATTTCTGAAGTTCAGTTATATATGCATATAAATATTCTAATCCTAACTGCGTTCGATCCTCTCCACTAAATAGAAATGGATACGGCCTTCCATATAAGATTTCAAAGGGACTCAAATTCCCTTTTATTCTAGGTTTAACTCAAATTCTAAGTAATGCTAAAGGGAGGGATTGAGGTCATGACAAATTAGATTCTTGTCCGATTTTAGTGTTTAATTAAATGTTTCATTTTTTCTACCTGTCCACTTGCCTGCGGTCTATAAAGAGTATGCAGTTGTCTTTAGAATATCTTTAGAATCTTACTTAACTGTTGTACCACTTGCACACAAAAATGTGAAACTCTATCAGAAGACATGGCTACTAGAATCCCAAAGCATGGTATTATTTCATTTAACAAGACTTTAACCACTTCTTCTTGCTTTGTTTGTTCGACAGGGAAAGGCTTCAGGCCTTCCTGAAATCATGTCAGTCAGAACCAGTAAATAACAATACCCCCCTTTTCTAGGGAGTTCGGAAAAATCAATTTGCCACAGTTGCCCCGAATAATTTCCTTTACTGATTATTCCGAATTTTATTCTATTCTTGGTATTGGGGTTATTGTGTAAGCAAATGCTACATTGTTGAGTTACTTGTTTTATATAAATTTTGTTCCACTAATATCTGACTCAGGATCTTATGCAGTGTGCCAGCTCCCCAATGTGTTTTATTGTGTTCTGTAAGAACTATGAGCCATGTCAAATTAGAGGGTATTATTATGTGGTTATCTTTTAAATATACTCGTCCATCTGGTTTCATTTTACCTTTCAAATCTTCAATTAATTTTAAGTCTTCTTTTGTATAATTTGGATATAGTTTGGATTTTACCATCTGGTATCAAAGACAATGCCTTCACCTCAGTTATTTCAGCTGCCCGCTTAGCCTTTGCCAATCGATTTCCAATTTCAAAATCAGTGTTCCCCTTTTGGTGTCCCTGACAATGCATGATAGCTACCTTTTCTGGTTGTTTTACAGCCTCTAACAATTTTAAAATTTCTTCTTTCCAAATTGCTCCATGAGCATGTACCATGCCGAATGTATATTTAGAATCTGTCCAAATATTTATTTTCCTTCCTGCTGCTAGTTCCAGTGCTCACATAAGAGCAATTGTCTCTGCTTTCTGGGTGGACGTCCCAGGGGTAATGGTTTGGACTTGATTACCTGTTGAGTGGTTGTAATGGCGTACCATGCCTTACGTTGTCCTTGTTTCACAAAGCTGCTCCCATCAGTATACCAAGATTCGTCAGCATCTTCTAAAAGTTCTTCCTTAAGATCGGGTCGATTAGAATACACAGTCTCCATTGTTTCTATACAATCATGGGTTATGGGTTGATCCAGAGTTCCACTAAGGAAGGAAGCTGGATTTACGATGTTAATGACCACAATTCCCACATCATCTTGTTCTACTAATATTGCTTGATATTTTAAAATCATCAATTCTTGTTTAAGTTGTTTAAAGACTTTTTGTGCTTCTCCAGTCCAGACTAACTTTGACTGGTTAATCTTTATCAATTCACATAGAGGCTTTACCAATCGTCCATAATTATAAATCCAAAGGCGACACCAACCTGTCATTCCTAAAAAGGTTTGTAGCTCCTTTACCGTTTGAGGTTCTGGAGTCCGGCAAATGACTTCCTTATGTTCAGTTCCTAGTTCTCGTTGTCCTCCCGAAATTTCAAATCCCAGATAGGTCACACTTTGTTGAGCCAGCTGGACTTTCTGTCAAGAGACTTGATATCCATTTTAAACCCAGAAAATTAAGAAAACTTATAGTCCATTGAATACAGCTCCCTTTAGTCTCGGTAGCTATTAAGAGATCATCTACGTATTGTAACAAAGTCCCTTCAGTGTCCGGAGGCATCCGTGTTTCGAGTTCCCTTGCTAATTGGTTTCCAAAAATAGTGGGGCTATTCTTGAATCCTTGAGGTAGTAATGTCCGCGTGAGCTGCGTCTTTCTGCCTGAATTGGGATTTTCCCATTCAAAGGCAAATAGGTTTTGGCTTTCTGTGGCTAAGCCTAGGCAGAAGAAGGCGTCTTTTAAATCCAGTACGGTAAACCAGACTTGACTATTCTTTAATTTAGTCGGCAAAGTATAAAGGTTTGCCACTGCTGGATGTATATCCTCAGTGATTTTACTTATGGCCCTCAAATCCTGAACTAACCTATAGCTTTTTCATCTGCCTTTTTAATTGGCAATATGGGTGTATTGTATTCTGATTCACATTCAATCAATAATCCATACTGTAAAAATTTATCAATTATCTCTTTAATTCCTTTCCTATCTTCTATCCTCAAAGGATATTACTTAACCTTAACGGGTTTCTCTCCTGGCTTTAATTTAATAATTATTAAGGTCACATTTTTGCTCTTCCAGGGACTTCGGTAGCCCAAACTCCTGGACATATTGATCTGTGATCTCTAAAGGTATTTCACTTTTAGGGTCAGTTTGTATTAGTGCTAAGCTTAATACATTTATTAGTTGTTCTTCTCCTATTCTTAATTTCATTTTCCCTTTTTCAACGACAATTTCTGCTCTTAATTGCTCTAATAAATCTCTACCTAAGAGTGCCCATGAGGAGTTAGGCGTATATAAAAATCTGTGTATGCCCCATTGTTTCCCTAACTTGTACTTCAAAGGTTCACAAAAATAAGCCTTTTCGGTTACACCTTGTCCTGGTTTCAGTTAGATTTTGTCTTATTAAACTGTCTTTATCTCAACTCACGGGCTTCACTTTCCATTTCTCTCCCCCGTCTCAGAGAGGGAGGGGGAGGGTGAGCGAACGGCTGCGTGGTGTTTAGCTGCCAGCTGGGTTAAACCACAACACACCTTTTACCCTAACATAATAATTCTGTGAAGGCATTAATGCTTGATTTAGAACTGAATACGTTGCCCCATATCAATAAGAAATTTCACTTCCATTCCTCCCCTAGCTTCATTATAATCAGTGGAGGATCCGCTAGGGTAGATTCCCCAGGTCCCCGTTATTCCTGTTGAAATCAGGGACCAATGATTACCCTAGAAAAAGGCTAGTCAATTTGTCCTCCGAAGCCAGGTCCAAACCGTTTTGTTTTATTTATTTATTTATTTATTTTCATTACATTTCAGAGTTGGTCCAAAAATTCCATAGGGTTTTCTTTTAGACCTTGTTGGAAGCATATTCTCAATTCCCAATTCATCCAGATTTTAGTATTTACTTAGCCGTTCATAATTTTAGGGATGATTCGGGTCTCAGTGGGGTCGGTCAGGGGAATGCAGTTGTCCACAGTTCCCTGAGCGGTCCCATCGGTAATCTGAGCTCGCACATGAACTCAGGTTGTTTTAAGAGTTAACTGTTTTTCTGTTTCCATAACAACTCTCTCTCGGACCCATCATGATCCCTTTGCCCTGAAGGGCTAACACCCATGATTTTAAGATCTCTGCCTAGAGCAGAGGCAGAACTATTAACATTCCTACATCCTCTTTCCCTGCTCATTCAACTTCAAACACCTTTAACACTTTCAACAACCCTTTTAACACTTCCTTTATCTTTCTCCAGCCTGTACTTCTCTAATGCCAACATCAAAGGCTCAGTCAGGGGCCAACTTAATTCCGTACCTTTTCCCACCAAGATGCTGAAACAACATCAGTATACAACATTTCATCCTATTCTCCTTCTCAAAACCAACATTAACTGTAGCAAAACATTAGAGTTTAAAGTTCCATTTAGGGGCCACTTTTCTCCACATTCCAGCTTATAAAGCGGCCACCATTGATTACAATATTTTATCAATGTTTTCCTGTTCACACTTCCACCGGCAGATCCTCCAATATCCTTCCAGTGACTCAAAACACATCCTAACGCACTTTTCTTAGGAATTTCACTGCTTACTCGCCCCCCCATTTTCCAGTTTATACTTTCAGAATACACGTGTTACTTACAAAAGCGTATCACAAAAACGTATCACTCACAAAATTACAGGCACGCAATATCTTTCAGTAGCGATGTCACAAAGCTACTATTACCAGCAATATTGCTAAAATCACAATAACAATAGTCAGAGTCAAATTCCACATGCGATAAGTCAGAAAACCGAACTGTGTAACACCATAACGATATCTTTCTTATAACAATGCCACGAACCTACTGTTACCACCAGAAAAATAGCCAAAATCACAGTAACAATAACCAGAGTTAAATACCATACTCCATGAGTCAGAAAACCGAAATAAACAACACAATTCCAGATGGACCTTAAAGCGAGCTCTTTCCTTAAGGTCCCCAAATATACTTATGGTGCTTACCACAAAGTATATACCAAACACTGCCTCGCAGAAGATCACCTTCTGACTTACAGACAGTTCCAGATACAGATGGACCCCAAGGTCCCCAGATATACTTGTGGTACTAACCACAAAGTATATACCAAATACTGTCCTGCAGAAGTCACCTTCCGACTTACTGGACAGTCCCAGATGACCGGTCTACCAGAAAACCAAACCAGAATAAAGAATATACTCACTTACAATGATGGGGTCCTTGTCTGCCTCCGCAGTGATCCGGTGAGTCGAGGAGTCCCTCCGGGAAATCCCGGGGGTACCCTAGGGAGTCCTGTCCCCAGCGGGTCCTGCGGTCCGGCAGAGAGGTCGTCCCATCTGGGGTGCCAGATTGATTCAAAGATCGAAGCCGAAATTCCTTTAAGTGGTATATTCTTTATTGCAGCGCTGGATGCACGGGGGATCTCTCCACCTATCGTGCATACCCAAAGCGGAAAGCAGTCTTGAATTTATACAATCAATCTATCAATATTCTACAAGCGCCTATACATATGCATTACCTATCCCCGCCTTCCCTCGCTTCTCATGCTAATTAGCCTTTTGGCACCTTGCGCCTGCGTAGAGCCTTCCAACAATTGTGGGCAGGGGTCTTTGGGACGTGGGCAGGGGTCTCTGGGAGGAAGACCCCGAGTCTTCCTCACAGTGTACTTTTCACCTTTGGTCAGGAATCTGCTGAATTGGCACGTTTCTTAATTGCGAGAGCTGGTTGTTGCCAATTCTTCCGTTTGTTGTATCTTTATAATGAATTCCAATGTCCAGTTTTGAGATTTATAGTCCTTACATTTGTTTCTCTGTCCGTCTGCCGCTTCCTTATCATGAGTTCCAGTGTCTTGTTTCGAGATATACAGTCCATGTCTGGGGATTGTCCTTGCCTCCCCAATGCCTCCCCAATACCTCCTTAATCAGATGAGCAGCTTCCAATTGTCTTTTCACAATTGCAATTACTCGATTGAATATACATGGTCCAAAAGTCAGTGTTAATATAAGTAACAACAAGGGCCCCGCTATGGTTGTTAGCAGTGTAGTAAGCTAAGGTGAGTAATTAAACCAGGATTCATACCAATTCTGAGGAGCCTCATTTTCCCTTTTGCATTTTTCTGATCCTTCCCGCAATTTAGTCATTGTATCTCTTACCACCCCAGTATGATGTTTACCAGATGGTATTCAGCCACTGTGTGATGGGTATACATATACTCTTCAGTGTGGTATAGAATCCTTGGTATAATGACCACCTGTACACAAAAATTGTGAGATGTGTTAAACAATTTTAAAGATAGGCAAGGAGTGACTCTCAACAATGAACATACCCACCTAGTGTTATTTGCAGGAATTAATCATTTGTGTGTTTGGTACTTTTTTTTTTTTTTTTTTTTTTTCAGTGGCATGGCACAGATCATTTTTATCTCTTGGAACTGTGCCGATACATCTACCTTTTCCCATAACTTGAGTCAAAGTTATCCCAATTTCCTGACCCCAACTGCACTTGGAAGGATTTGACTCGTTTGAATATTCAGACCTCCCCATATCTCCTATAGCTTCATAATATGGGGGCTTAACACTTACACATAGCCAGCACCCTTCAGTTATCTCAGGATTAGTTCGATTTAGTACCTGGAAACTAGCATTTATAACTTTCCACATACTACTCTCGGGTACAACCCCTTTCTTTTTTTTTTTTTTTTTCACAATGCTTGGAAGCAGTGTGGGTAAGGATAACTCTGTTGACTTATTAGAAAACACTGTAGTAGGTTGGGCAGTCCCAGGTATCTTTACAGTCTGGACAACCAAACCTTCCCCTAATAACTCTTTATTAGGCCCGACTACCTTGGAAGTCTCGGGTTTTTCCTTCTTTATTGGTATGAGTCCTCCCCTATCTGTTCCATGTTAGTAAAATCTGACATTTTTCCCTAGTACCCAGCTAGTATCGTCTGAGTTTGTTATATTTATATACAGAACCTTGCAAATTTCTTTATTTCCGTGGAAGGTTCCTGTATACCCTATACCATGCCCTCGCCACCTGTAACAAGGATCCAATTGTCGGTTACAACCTTGCAGCCCATATCCCACTTGTAAGAATTTATCCTGACCAGCCCCGAGTGTCCAGTCTGTAGCAATGGTTTCACACCCCCGGTATGCACAATAATACACATTCAGGCATTTACAGTACCCCTTTCCCAGGTTAGAACTTGGGCAGAAATAAAATCCCATATATTCCCAGCATCAGGGCCTCGAGATCAGCTGACATAGTGTAGAAGTAAAGCTTGGCCCCCCCCGATGTTATCTGGGTTGCAATAACCTGTTGATCTTCGAATCGACTTAAAGTCCATTTAAAAGGTTGGTGGGGGTGGTGTTGAGTCACTATGCAGGATGAAATCACTGCGAGAACCCCCAAATACCGATAGGAATGGCTGAGGCCCATTTCTTTCCCCACTTATTCACTCCTCTGCCTCACTCGTCAGTTGGGTTGCAGCCAACTACGAGGTTTTAGTTCTTCTTGGCAGCAGTAGTGTTCTTCAGGGGAGAGCCTCTACCTTAACCCACGGTACCTATCGAGTTCGTCGCAATGTGAGCTTCAGGTCTTTGTTTCCTGGAGCGATCTCCCACTTCTTGTCACAGATGGGTCCTTTAACACGGATGGCATGTGTCCATCCTTTCTCCGCAGTCCGGACGACTGTTTCTGTAGTAAGCAAAACAACATAGGGGCCTTCCCCATCGTGGTGTTAAAAAAAGTCTCTTTCCAAGTCTTAATTAGAATTGAGGGTGATCAAGTGGCAATTCCAAGTCATAGGGCATACCATACAGCATTTCAAAAGGAGAAATTCCTACATCAGTTCTGGGCTGTGTCCATATGTTTAACAGTGCAAGGGGTAAACATTTTACCCAAGAAGACTTAGTTTCCAGCATAAGTTTTGTTAGTTGTTTCTTAATTTCACCATTCATTCGCTCTACCTTTCCAGAAGAGAAGGGGTGCCAGGGGCTGTGAAAATCCCACTCAATCTCTAAGGCCTGCTTTAATCCTTGCAGTAAAGCTTTACACCCATTCAGTCACGTGGTCAATTAGGACAAACAAGTAACTCAGTAAAGTCTACCTGTATACTTAGGAAAGGTCAAAGCCCTGGCTCCCGTCCCCCTCTAGATGGGTTACAGAAGACCTTTTTATTTACCTTTTGACATATAGTACATCCTCTGCATGTGTGTTTCCCTAAAGTATATATTCCTACACAGACATGCTTTCTTAGAACAACATCACACATTGCTTGCACCTCCCAATGACTCTTCTGATGTAAAACAGTTAATATTTGCCTCATTATCACTTTATTCAGCATTTCTCTCCCATCGGGGAGTATCGATTTTCCTTAAAATGATCCACATATTTGTAACATTAATACCTCCTTGGGAGGTTGTAATTGCTCCAAAATCTTTTTTTAGAATTTACCCAAATAGATAGGTGGCCCTGTAAACCCCTGAGGTAAAATTGTCCACCTATATTGTTGCTTCTGCCCCCATTTCAGGGTCTTTCCAGTCAGAGGTGAATATACATGTATGTTTCCTCTCAGGGCCAGAGAGCACTCCATTAATAACACTGTTATTCCAGTCTAACAATTTACTATTTGAATGCCCAATTTAATCATCAAATCCCTTCCCATCAAGTTAGTCCCTGCCTTGGATACATACAATAATTGTCCAGTGATCATTTTATCCCCTGGTCTCAGCTTAGTATTCCCCAAAAGTGGCACTGTTATCCCAGTCCCTTCTACCCCCATCACATTTAGGGTTTCATTAGTTAATTTAATCCCTGATACTTTACAAGTCAGTAATCACTTAGCTGCTCCAGTGTATTGGGTTTGATGGCAAGGTTCTGGGGGGGGGGGGGGGGGTGATGGGTGTGGGGGTGGGAAACTGCAGTGGCAGCCCCCGTGAGAAAAACCCAGAAACCTCCCCGTGATAGATAAGGGACAATTTCATCTGGCCCCAAAGGGGCCCACTGCTGCCCAGAGCCAAGCCATAAGCAACACAGTCCGTGCCTCTGTGAGAGCACATCCACGAAAACAAACAAAGAAACAAACAAAAGCCTGCTGCTCAACAGCAGTTGGGAGAGCGAGAAACCCTCCCGCAGACACTTAAGTCAGTGCAGAAGGAGGGGGAGGAGGCGCTCCAGGCGCTGGAGCCGAAGCCCCCCTGCGGCCACTGGAGAGGCCCCTGGTGGAGCAGGCTGTTCCCCCCTCCCCAATGCTTGGGAAACTGAACAAACACCACAGCAAATATGCAAATATACCAAAACTTCTAGAATGCCTACATCACCTTTCCCTGCTCATTCAATTTCAAATAGCTCTGTTAAATACTGCATGCCACACCTTTAACACCTTCAGCAACCCTTTTAACACTTCCTTTATCTTTCTCCAGCCTGTACTTTTCTAATACCAGCACCAAAGGCTCAGTCAGAGTCCAACTTAATTCCATACCTTTTCCCTCCAAGATACTGAAACAACATATCAATCAATATACCATATTTCATCCCATTTTTCTTCTTTCCACAAAAACAACATTGACTGTAATATGGTGTTATAATTAATAGTTCCATTTAGGGGCCACTCTGCTCCATCCTCTAGTTTATAAAGTGGCCACCACTGATTACAATATTTGATAAGAGTTCTTTTACTTTCTGTACCCTTTCACCCCACTATATCCCTCCAATGTGTTAGTATACATCCTAGAGGGCTTTTCCTCGGGATTTCTTTGCTTTGAACTTTTCCTGTTGTAATCTACAGTGGTCAATATTCCACTGTTTTCCTAGAAGCTCTTTAGTAGTCAATCCCAATCCCTCCAAAATCCACAATATATAGATACACAAGTAAAATCAGACCACTGTAAATTAACTGCCTCTTGACAATTACACTGAGGACATTTAAACCTGATGAGCCGATAATATGCCTGGGCAAATTTTGTTCCCTTAGACATACACCTCAATGGCAGTCCTTATATTTACATATTTACATATTAACATATGTATAAAAGTGTACTTTAACAAAAATGCCCGGGCTTTTATATATATACAATATACAATGTACAGTTATTATTCCAGTTAGAATTATTCCTCAGCAGCTGCAAACATGCCAGTTGCCATTAAAGCTCGCTTACCCTCCTCCTGTCCTTTTCTTAAAATCTCAGACATCCCCAGAGTTAATGGGGATGGCCACATATTCCATTCCTGTCTGGGGTCCCCCCATCACTATTTCTCATAGGGGATATAATCCCTCCCTTAAAGCAGATTTCTGATTTCTTGCCCTGCTTCTGGTTACCGGCCCCTGTGTTTCATGATCCGATTCCGATTCTCCTGGATTAGCTAATTCGGGGAGTCCATTAAGGACAGGAGCTGTTAGTGCGGGCGGTGGAATATAGGGTGGGGGCGGTGTTAGGACTTCTAAGTCCTTTCTCTTTTTATCCTGCCCTCCTTTTTCTTTTAGAGATGTAGATGCGTCCTCATATCTGAATTTATCCAGAGGTGCGCATACTCACTTTCTTCCAGACTAAAAGGTTCCTTTGAGTTTACATAAATATTTAGGCCTGACAAACCCAGTCTTCAAAAGACCCAAATACAGGCCAGTAAAGGTGGTCTCCTCAAATCTGTTTACCACCCCAAACTTCAACACAATAACGTATCATTTTTACTTTATTCCTTCCCCGCCTAAAAGGGGAATCATTCCAATTTTTAATCATTATTCCTAGAGGACTATCGGGGGGGAATGGAGGACATATCCTTACCACTATTTCCCCCACCCATGGAACCAGAAAGCTTACTCTTTTTCTGGCCCATCTTCCAGAGTGCCCCCCCCCCCACACACACACACTCCCCCTTTTCGTGGCCCAGTCCCTCGCGGGATGTGGGAACCGCACTACCGAGGGGTCCGCTCTCGCTTCGTCCGCAATTGGACGTCTCAGTTGTCACACTCTGGGAAACCCAGCCCCAACCGAACGGAACACCGGCCTATCGTTTTTTTACTCACTCCTCCTCTGAGTCTTCGTTCGGTCTTCGTGCACAAAGGTTGCCTGAGGTTTACCGGTTTTATTTGCTTGTATCCAATTTAGGGTTCGTCGGTAAAAGGTCCCAAGTGAGGCCTGCATTCTCAGAGGCCGCCGAACTCGGCGGGGCGCGTCCCCTGAAATGCGCCTCAGTCTGATGCCTTTATCCGAGTCACGGCACCAAATTGTTATAAGTTAGACCACACAATTTTCTGGTCTATTGAAATTATTTTATTAATCAAGTAAGCAGACACAAGCAAAACAGCGCTGGGTGGCTGGGGAGTCTCCGCTCCACCACAGCACGCAACTTCCCCTTTCCAGTGTCGCTGTTTTAGAGCATTCAAGTTCTGGCTTGTCGAGACTTGACCTGTCGACTTGTCGACTTGTCGAGACTTGTTCTGAGGCTGCGCAGTCTGTTGTTGGGGGTCGTTATTCTTCCTCCGGTGATCATGCGTTGTGCTTGTGTTCAGGTGGGGGCAAAATAGGATGTCTTACGGTGGGTGGGTGGTATCTTACAAAATCCTTGTTTTAACAAGGATGTTTACCCAACCCCCCTTCCCCATTTGTCCCCATGTTACAATGCCATGAGTTGTGAAACCTTATCTCCTCAGTAGATTCTTTAAATTCTCAAGGACAATGAACAAACCCCTACTAATTTATCACACCTAACACACTGACGGAAACGTCGGCATTGAGTTGCACCTGGCTCACGATTTGCCAGTGTTTGCCTAGAAAGCTCCATGGTTTATATAGCATAGATAGATCCTGAAACAATTGAGAAAAGTTAGACTTGGAGCACTGTGTTCAGCAGTTCTGGGCTCCCCAGTACAAAAAAGACAGGGGTCTCCTGGAAAGAGTCCAGCGGAGGGCAACAAAGACGATAATGGGGCCTGGAGCATCTCCCCTGTGAGGAAAGGCTGAGAGACCCGGGGCTGTTCAGCCTGGAGAAAAGACTGAGAGGGGATCTCCTCAATGTGTATAAATATCTGAGATGTGGTGGACAGAGGGATTTGGCCAACCTCTTTTCAGTGGTTTGTGGGGACAGGACAAGGGGCAATGGCCACAAAATGGAGCCCAGGAAGCTCCGCACCAACATGTGAAAGAACTTCTTCACGGTGAGGGTGACGGAGCACTGGGACAGGCAGCCCAGGGAGGTTGTGGAGTCTCCTTCTCTGGAGATATTCAAGGCCCATCTGGATGCCTACCTGGGCAACCTGCTCTAAGGAACCTGCTTTGGCAGGGGAGTTGGACCCGATGATCTCTGGAGGTCCCTTCCAACCCCTACAATTCTAACAAAAAGGACTGGTTCATATTCATACTGGTGCCTCAGTGGTGGAAGACGCTTATTAGACTGGCCTAGAAACCTGAAGTAATGTGCTCAGGAGTGCTAGCTAGCATCCCAAAAACTCAGCCCTGTAGAATGCAGTCACGGGAGAAAGATGACAATGCACTTATAACAGATTAGGAAAAAAGCTAGGAAGCAGAAATGGATATTTTTATGGTGTGTACTCTTTTGAGCACCTCAGAAGTTCTTTTCACCTGTCTTGTCTGTGATTCCTCAACTTCATGTTCATTATATAAAGGATTTCTCAGAAAGTCATTTTAGAGAACAAGAAAAGCAAACCATATACACAATCCCATTAAAAATGTCAAGCACAGATAAAAAACATCATACGATGGGTGAACAATGTCTGACAGGTAGGGCTCAGAGGGTTATGTTAAATGGGGCTACATCAGGCTGGTGGCTGGTCACCAGTGGGATCCCCCAGGGCTCCGTTTTAGGGCCAGTTCTTTTCAATGCTTTTATAAACAATTTGGATGTAGGACTAGAAGGTGTTTTGAGCAAATTTGCTGATGACACTAAACTTGAAGTTGTTGACTGTTGAGGGTGGAAAGGCCTTGCAGAGAGATCTGGACAGATTTGTTATAAATGGCTCAGGATTCAAATTAGGATTAAATAAAAAAATAGGATTTATTAAAAGAATATAAAGGAATAGAGGTAAGCAAACAGCGCTGGGTGCACCGGGAGTCTCCGCTCCACCAGGACGCACACCAGTTACATCAAGCAGCTGATTTTTATGCTCCTAGACTAATACATATTCATTACTACTTCTAAAAAAATAGATTATTATAATTAGCTTCCGGGGTCCAGTTCCTCCTACTGGAGCATGCGCACCAGTCTCCTCTGGGGGTCTCTAGGGGTCTTTCATGCTGAAGGCTCGTAGTCTTCCTCTCACCCTTTGTACTCACTCGGCACTATTCCAAGTTTATGGAACACTCTCTACAGGTCTTGTCTCCCAGCCGTCCTTCAGCTTCTTTTTCCTTCCTCTTAATCTCTTGGCCTCCTAGCCAGATACCAAAGATCCGCATAGTATCCCATAACAGTCACTAGTTGTTATCAGTTGTTCTGAAACTCCCAGACATCAAACACAGACAGCTTTCTTATTTGACGCTTCACGAGTAATTAAAACTTTCTTCCCCAGCCATTCACAGACACATCTATAGCAGTGTTAAGTTAATCTCGAAGAAGACAGAAAAAAAACCCTGTAACTGTTAGAAATAGAAGTCCAGAATAACAAAAGCAAACAGGTTCATAAATTTAAGGAGTGTTTTCTGAAGACCTGATAAATTGGCTAGAATGAGGGGGAGACTGGGACACACTGCATCTGTGGTTCAAGAACTAAATTGCCAGTGCAGGACCCAGAGGCAGACAGGATTCAAACAGAATTATTCTTTATGGACACGAATTGTTAACACATTCCTCACAATGCTCATCTTCTGTTGGTGATGTATGAATCTGAATAACAGGTACTTTTGGCTGCAGGAGCTGTGTTCACAACTCTTACTGCTTGGAGCAGACTGCACAGAGAGTTGCACTAACAGCCTGCTAGTGATATGCAGATCAGAAAGTTGGGAAACTGGGTCATTTATGGGAGCTGTCAATCCATGCCATGATGGTGTTGCAACTTGGATTATTGAGGGCTCTTTTTGTAACAGAGTTACTTACTTCCTTGACACATTAGTGAAAGTCTTCTCTCAAGACTATGGCTCTTGCTAATACATGACACAAATGGAAACAATTTCAAATACTTGCCAGCAGGCTTTGCTTCCTTTTACCTTCATGCGGATTTTTCCTGTAGCCTATGTAGTAGGGAATATTGTGTTCAGATAAATAGGGTTTGGGCAACAGGCTGTTATTTACTTCCAATATTTTACCGCACTTCAAAACTCTTACTTGAAAACTACTGTAGAAGTTGAAATGATGCTTCAGGTCATAGTTTGATCTGTGGAATTATGAAACTCCTTGTGGTATTTGATTAAGGAGGCATTGGGGAGGCATTGGGGAGGCATTGGGGAGGCAAGGACAATCCCCAGACATGGACTGTATATCTCGAAACAAGACGCTGCAACTCATGATAAGGAAGCGGCAGACGGACAGAGAAACAAATGGAAGGACTATAAATCTCAAAACTGGACATTGGAATTTGTTATAAAGGTACAACAAATGGAAGAATTAGCAACAACCAGCACTTGCAATTAAGAAACATGCCAGCTCAGCAGATTCCTGACCAAAGGTGAAAAGTACACTGTGAGGAAGACTCGGGGTCTTCCTCCCAAAGACCCCTGCCCACGTCCCAAAGACCCCTGCCCACAATTCTTGGGAGGCTCTACGCAGGCGCAAGGTGCCAAAAGGCTAATTAGCATGAGAAGCGAGGGAAGGGGGGGATAGGTAAGGAATATGTATAGGCGCTTGTAGAATATTGAGAGATTGATTGTATAAATTCAAGACTGCTTTCCGCTTTGGGTATGCACGATAGGTGGAGAGATCCCCCGTGCATCCAGCGCTGCAATAAAGAATATACCACTTAAAGGAATTTCGGCTTCGATCTTTGAATCATATTTGAACACTTTCTTTCTGTGATCAAAAAGCTTCCTTAAACACAGCCTCAAGCTCAATTACACCAGTGTGTTTTTAATTTTCTACGGCTGGTTATTTCTATAGCAATACAGAATAACACTGCTCATAATTCCTGAGGTGGGGGGAACTATACCAGCCTCTGAAAGGGTGCTAGCAAGCACCTCTAATTAGCTGAAAGCTTTTGAGGTATCAGCCCATTGTTTTTTCAGGGAGGGGGGAATGGGAGCCATACTTTGAAACTGAAGTGCTAGGTGCTTAATAAAATGGGTCTGCCAGAATTGTAGGTGTGGTGCTAAAATATGAAGCCTGGCATGGTGGTAGGCCTTGGTGAATCACTGGATCCATCTTTAGGTGTTGCAGAAGTGGGATAATTTGATCCTGCTGTAATATGAATAGTATTGAAATGTCCTACCAACTGAATTAGCAATGTTAACAACTATCTGCGACTCAACTAGAAAATAACCTGCAATCTCATGTATTTGCAATTCACTTTATAAACTCATTGCCATCCATGATGATGATGATGATGTAGAAACACCGAATTCAGGAATAAGATTTTGTAAATTGATATCATGTTGTCACTGTAGTATTTCAGTGAATTGGAACAGCAGAATTCCATGGGTAGTACTTGTTAAATGTACTTGTCAGCTGGGCTCTTAATTGCATGCCAACTACGATAAGACAGCAAAGGTATACTTACTGGTGTATTTATATTGGTGTATTTATAGACGAAAGAAGGGAGTTTGCAGCCACTTTATGTACCTGTGTAGAGGTTCAGCTACGTGTAATTGTTTTCAGATTGTATGTGCAAAAAGAAGGATTTGGCAGCATTAGCCACTGCTGCCACTGTACAAATAAAGACTGTTGTGCCGTTGTACTGTTTACATTAACTATAAATACACCACAGTAGAGAGAGACTAGAAATTCCAAGCTTTTACTGAAGAGTCATACTATAGTTCTTTTTTTTTTTTTTTTCTTAAGCCAAGCACAGCAGGGAGTCTGCAGACAAAACTTTGAGTGTTGTCTGCTTTAGAGCAACATCCAGCATCATAAGTTCTTGTGGAACATGACTGAGCACTTTTATCTGGTGCTTTTTCTTGCTGTAAAGATGCACCTGTAATCTTTTCTCTGAGCTTCAAGTTTCAACATATTTCGTGTCCAGCTAGTAAGAGCATGAAGTCTCTCAACTTTAACTAATTTCCTCAGCTGGTTAACTATATAGTTATTTAGCATTAAAATATTTGTCAATGTATGCACACGTGTGCATATGTGCACAGTCTTGTCTGCACAAAAATCCAAATGTATCCTGTTCTGTCATTGAAAGAGTGACAAATATGAATTACTTATGATGTAGATATGATTGACCTGTATTTTCTAGATACATAGTTGTGGTCTGATCAGCTAATCTGAATATCAGCATCAAGTAGATTCACAGCTCAATGGCCGTTTTCTCCTAAGATGACCAGCTTCATCTTCTCTTCTTTTGAGAGAAATGGAGTTGAGTAACTTTGTGTGACGAGAATGCTCTTTTCTGTAACCTTTTTGTCTCCTGTAAACTTAAGAGTAGAGCATGGTTCTTTCATCTCTGAAAAGTGAAATGACATATTCCTTTTAAATCATTATTTTGGGGAATGGTCTCTGCCATGCTATTGTTGCATGTTGACATACCTGAGTATATATGGAGCACCTATACAATTTTGGACTGGAGAAATTCTGGAGTTAAGTGGTAAAGAGAGCCTGTGGAAACTTCTGCAGAGTCTCATGTTCTTTTGTAATAGTACTTAATAAGGAACAGATTTGTAGGTTATCTAAGCAGATAACTCAAGAACTTGTTTCAAACTCTAAAGATTCCTTTTGAACAGTAATTTCAAGAAGTATGTATTATCTCACTACACCTCTGTCATAATATGTCAGCATATCTAGATGTCTGTTTTCTATGAAATTTGTAATCAGAGATGGATATCATCACTTTCAATACTCTGCTAATTGACCAAACTCTGCATGGAAAAACTGCAGTTGGACAAACATAGATATACCCAGGATCTAGCTTTAATGTTAGGTAAATGATTTGATCTTTAGAATGGTGTCCCAGGGATGTACGTTGCTTTTAGCTACAGGCAACAACAGAAGGCATAAGTGTTGCTCAGTTCCGTCTCCCCCCAGTGTATCCTCTGTGTCTTGCTGTAAGAACAGGTGAACTTGATGTTTGTGGACGGTACCAGCTGAAATGCTGGGTTCACCTCCCTGTGGAGAAAACTGCTTGCTGAATCTCCAGTGCATTGCAAACAAAATTAAACTTCTTGTAAAAGAAGAGATAAGGCTGCTTACCCCAAACTGGAGCTTGTGTATGTGTATTATCTACTTCATTTTTAAATTGTGTTTGTCAGGCTCTGGGGATGGCATCTGAAATAGTTTTTAAGCACTAAATTATTCTATTCTATTCTATTCTATTCTATTCTATTGTGTCTTTTTCCGCCCAGAACATGAAGACCAGCTTCTTTTAGAGCCACCTTTTTTTTCCACAAAATCTCTCAAGAGCGAATGTATTAGCCTAAAATGTGTTTGGTAGATTGTTGTTGTTGTTTTTTTTTTTTTTTTTTATGTAATTCTTCTTTATTTACCTAAGGTAATACAGTGTAGTCAGTTACAATATAAATAAATTATACTGTATCTTTTTGATTTCTCCCTCATTCCCCCAATTCCAGCCCTGTCTTATGCTTTTTGAGCCAAAAAAAAAACACTTCTGTGGTTTAATGATATGAATTATTGCTTGTTTGATCAAACAATGTTTTCATTCTACCTTCTGTGCTACTTTCCCAGGAAACTGATAATTAAAAGAAGCCAGCTCAGTAGAATTTCAGACATGGCAATGGAATCTGCTCTAATCAGTTCAGTCCCTACCACTGCATCTCGTTTTGCCTTACTACAACTGGAAAGTGATACTGATTCAGAGCCTGGAAAAGGCAGAAGTGGCCGACGTGCTGGTAAATCTCTAGCTTCAGGGTGTAGATCTATAAATGTGAAGAAAAGAGAGAAAAGAAGAAAAAGGAGAGAACAGCAGCAGAGTGAGGCCAATGATGTAAAGGGATTGTATTTTCAACAGTGAGTAAGGTTGTTGTCTCATCAAGAGTTTTTGCTGTCCCTGAAAAGTCATTGGTTTTGGTTTTCCCTGTGAAAGAAGAACTACTTAATCGCAGATTACATCTTTACATTGTCCTGTCTTATGTTTCTGAGAAGTACTTACACGCTTTAGGGAACTGAAGCTGGAAATACACCTTTTTGTTTCAGTCATTTCACAGCTTAGCTTTCTAAATGTCTCTTTGTTTATCAAGTCTTTAGGGTGGAGTAAGCTCTGTGCACTTACAAATTGCTAAAGCAGTGTTCCATGTCATGAATGGGACCGACTCGGTCTTATCTGTTGTTTTTCATATACAAATCTGACAGAATCCGTTCGCGTTTTGCTCCTTGAGCTCTGTCGGCATTGTGTCTACAGATGTGTCTGTGTGTGGACGTGTGCCTGGGCACTCCCGGCGGCTGCTGGGCCAGCAGCTGCGAGCAGTTGTGAGCGTGGCTCGCCTACTTGGAGACCGCTTGTGTTTGAGGGAAAACTCAGCCTTTACCGCTGAGCTCCACCGGAGCCGTAAGGAGACGCTCTCCTCCATGACGAGCGCGGCGATGGAAGCCGCATTTCGCACCCCTGCTTTGACCACAAGCAGACGGCCCCCTCCACCCTCCCCAGGACTCGAGGGCGAGCTGTGCGCGTCCCTGGGGGCCGGGGGCTGCCCCCCGGTGTCCCCTCACACCCACCCCTCAACCCCCGCTCCGCCCGCGCCCTCCTGCCGCGGGGGGCCGCTGTGCGCGGCGGGGCGGCGCCGCCGAAGGTTGCGGCCGTTGCCTAGCGAGGCGCTGTCACCAGCAGCGCGGGCGGCCCAGGCGCGGCCCGCCGGCCCCTCAGCCCGCCCGGAGGCTGCCTCCCGCCGCCCGGAGCAGGTTTGGAGCGGGGAGCGACGGGGCCGGGGCCGGGGCTGGGGCTGGGGGGAGCCGCCCCACAGCGCCGCTGAGCCGGCATTTTGCTTGGTGTTTGTTTGAGGAAGTAGGAAATGGGATCTCTCCCCTCCTCCGCCCCTCCCCTCCCGCGACTGGTTTGGGTGTCATTTTGGGAGGGGGGGGGAGTCAGTAAGTTTTCAGTATGTGCTCGTGATTGCCGTGCCCTTTCTGAAATGAGCAGGATTTCAGGCTCTTGCAAAGCCTCCTTGACTGAGAATCAGCAAGAGAAGAGCAGAAGATGTGTTTGGGATCCGGCAGCATTTGATACCCATCGAGGCTTTGGAGTGTTTCTGGTAGACATTTGTAAAGAAATCCTATTCGATGCTTCTTCTTGTGCTTCAGAATTAATCCGTGGGGGGCAGTATAAGGAGCCATGGTTGCTGAAATATATAACTAATAAAAAATAGTTCCATGTGGGCATAAACAGACGGATTAAAATCAGAGGAATGCTTGGTGTGTAGTAATCACAACTATTTAAAATCATACCCCCCGTGTAAGCAACACGACAGCTTTCTGTGCTTCTGAAATTCTAAATACTTGGCCCTTGTAAGCAGAAGATGGCTTTCAAGCACGTGTGTGTCTATAGGTATTAATTCCGGATAAAAAGGTTTTTTTGAATAATTTCTGTTGCCTATGCATCGGTACTGTAGCAGTGAGAAAATAAGGTTCATTGTAAGTCTATGCTTTATCAAGAGTTCATTAACAAGATCTTACAATATTGTTGCTTCATCCGGCAGTATAACGTCCAAACAGAAAGCCTGACCACTTTCAGACCAAAGGTTAAGTCTGCTAGCTTAGAAGGTAATAGAAGCAAAATTAGTTTCTGCACTGGTTTAACAGTTGTTAACATATCTGCTTTTTTATCACAGTTCCTTTCCAGGGTGTAATGTTGCTTATGTGCATCACTCTTCATGCTGATAAATATTTTAAATTACAAACAAACTTTGATTATCATACTTATCCACTTATCCAAAGCATAGAGAAGCATAACTAGAAACATGGGAAAATGATATGCATAAAAGCAACAGACAAATGCAGCAAGCATAATTTAGGTGATTTAAAATGTAAGGATTTGGACCTAAGAAATATTCTGCCAAAAGTCTGTAAAAGTTGGTTTTATTATTTACTGAACTATAAAATACAAAGTTTAGAAATGTAAATTTTGCACAGTGCAGATGACACACGATGTGAAAGTAAGCAAGTCACTATCACATTCCTTCAGAGACTGATGACGTCTAGTTGCATGATAAATGTGCCTTAGGGAGGCTGTGGTAAGCTCTCATAGGACTAACATGAAGATCAGTGTTTGCCTTGTGGCAAGCAGGTGTTGGAATAATTCGTTAAGTTTTCCTTTAAGAGCACTGTGTAAAAACAATAAGGCTATGCAAAGGAATAGTAAATGTTGCGAAATAAAAGGAAGCTGATTATGCTAGGTGAAAGGCCACAATCTCCTTTAAGCACCTGCAAGAACAACTGCAAAAATGCTGATGTTTATAAAGTAGCCTGCTGGGACTATAATGAAGATGTCAAAACCTCAGGCGGGCAGCCTTTCTTTAGTCCCCTTAAACCATCTGTGGATAATGTGTGGAGGGGGGGATGATCTCACAAACCATGTAATCACAAATTTCGTGTCTTTTAGTCTCTTAAAACAAATATAAAAACAAAGATCAAAGCCACCATCTAGACTGTGCTGATTGACTTTTTGAAGAACAGCCCAAAGCTAGCATAAGCAAGCATTCAGAGTTCTAAACAATCAGTATCAAAAAAGACTAAACAAGAACATGTTTATCTACCAAATATCTTCTTGTATCCTTTTTCTGTTTAAATCTTCAGCCAGCTGGACATTCAATTTATTGAAAGCATGCCTTCATTTACTAAGAACATGAGTATATTCTTATGGATATGAAAATATATATTTATAGACAAAGTAGAGAGAAAATACATATTAAGCTGTACATAAAATGAGGCAAATGGCTGAGAAAATATGTACTCAGGCAATGCATCAGCTGGTTATCTTTATTTTTTCTTTTTTTTCTTTCTTTTTTTTTTTTTTTTTAAATGGGAAGTTTTTATTACAACTTATTACATAGCTTGTAAAGTAATGTAAAATCTCTGATGTAAAGTCTTATATTTCATATTGAAATGCAAAGAACCTGGAATTAAAACTACCACTTAAAGATGATATTTTTATGGAAACTTGAATCCTATCACTGTTTTTGATTCGAAGTGTTCTGAATCATTATTTCTCATAATTACATGCAAATTAACATCTCATATGAACACATGGATTTCTATTTTATTTCATTAAGAGACAGAAAATAGCAATCACAAACAAAAAGTAACTGAACTCTTTCCAAAGTCTGAAAGTCTACAGACAAAATTTGCTTTGGTCTTTCAATAACCCAAGCACTTGCCCAAATTTTTAATCTTTCTGGATCCTGCTTCTCTGCAAGTCTTCCAATGTTTTTGCTAGACATAGCCTGATTTCATATGGCAATAAATATTTAAAACAAGAACAGACCCAAAAGCACAGATTTCCTGCAACAGACACCGAGATTTAACTCTGAGTTTTTCACTAATCCAGGAGCTCCAATCGTCAAAAATAATTTACAGCCTTTTTTGTCTTGGTCCCTCATTAGCTATGCTAAATGTCCTTGGCATCAAGAAATGAAGTAGCCATTTGCTCACTGTAGTATCCTTTGAATGGCTGTAAACCAGTAACATCAGGAAAGGTACTGCTTTGCCTCATTAGATTTATTGAACTAGCAGGGAACCATTCTGTTGCATGACTGAAGTCACTATTTGACTAAGTAAACATTTAATGTATTTTAACTAATGTTTCATGCCTACTCACAGCTTACAACTATTGCAACTATATATTTCAGCCATTTTCCTTTTTTTTCCATAACTGCCTCTGATTTTCTTCAGTCTAAACAAGACAAACTATAAAAAGGTCTTGCTCTGCCAAACTGCCAACCTGCATTGGTAATTTACATATTAATAATTACATACATAAAAGAGTAAAGCATTACTTAGCACAATTCATTAACAAAAAGCAGTTTGCATGTTGCCAGAGTTGAACATCACACAAGAATTGCAAGACCTGTCGCCTTTACATTAATATGCAATGCAGGACTTCAGCAGGTGCTCTACCTCCTGAAATCATTTTCATGAACAATTCGTCATGAAAAGTATTCTGATGGAAATATAATTTGCAATAGAGACCAGTGAAAAAATCAGATGTTGTCTCTGGCAACTGTACCAAAATTTCCAGTCACTTGTATGGGTCAAAAAAAAAATTAAATCCAGTTCCATACCCTCACGTCAAATAAAAAGATAAACTTATTAAGTACTGTCCATAAGGATATGAGTGTTTTTATCTGCTTTTCATGAAAAACAAAGAAAGAAAAACACACGCACCCTATCCCAAAGTATCACCTCTCCTAAGGCTTGAAATTTGCTTTTAATTGAAGTTTTAACACATCTGTGCTCCATTCCTACCTCATCTCTGTGTGCCAATGGTGTCCATACAGAAATACATACTTCATAAGAGAAAAAGAAAGATGATGACAGTTCCCTTGATCAATTTTTAGCAGGCTCCTCTAGGCAGCTGTAGCTTTAATCCCAGAGTCAGAAATTAAGACTAAATCTGTGAAGAAGTGCATTAAACAAATTTCACCCACTATGAGGGTGGTGAGGCAGTGGTACAGGCTGCCCAGAGGAGCTGTGGGTGCCCCATCCCTGGAAGTGCCCAAGGCCAGGCTGGATGGGACTTTGAGCAACCTGGTCTGGTGGGAGGTATCCCTGCCCATGGCAGAAGGGGTGGAACCAGGTGGTTTTAAGGGCCCTTCCAATGCAAACCATTCTGTGATTCTATGAATTGTTGGAACTGTACTGTAGCATTCCAGCCAAGCTTTGTGTACTGGGTACACATGGTAAGGGTTTGGCTGCAGGGGTGAGCAGAGCCCAGCAGCTGCCTCATGTCAGAGCAGAGCTAGCTCCGGCCGGCTCCAAAAGGTTCTGGCTGCTGGCCAGAGCTGAGCCAGAAAGTTTAAATCACGAATTTAAACTTTCCACTTACCACAGCAAACTTCTATGTATGTCACCTGTTGGTTGCTTAGATCTCTTCCTGATGCACAGTAGCGCAAGGCTCAATTTTAAAAAGTCCCTTATTAGGAAACCAGGATGAATGTGACAAGGAGGGAACAGTTTATCACTTCATTCTTTCTCTAACTATCTCCCATTCTTCACTTCTAGGGCAGGACGCTCAATTCACTATGAGCAGTAAAAAAAAAAAAAAAAAAAAGGCAACAGGCTGTAGCCACCAGGAAAAAAACAGCTATGATGGAAAGCCTTCAAGGTAAATCATTAGCTCCTAGACCTTTTTAAGTCCAGTCAACTGATCTCGTCATAAAATGAAGATGAAAGACATGGTCAATACAAATTCAGAAAATGGTAGAACAATCTGTTTCTTCAGACACAGAACGTCTGCATCCAGCTAGTTTGCAAGTAATCCGATGTGCACAGGAGGATCAGGTGGCGCAGTCAGTTTACTGCAATACCACTTTTCTCAACTTATAACTTTGTAAGTGCCTTGTTTTATCTCTGCTTGTCAAGCCTTTTGTACCAGGTATGTTTTTGTACTGTGCCTTCTGCCTGTTCAGGAGAAAGCAGAATGATAAGGACAATATGCTTGCTTGCCTACTGCATGCTACAGTAGACAAATCATGGAAACCTTAAACATGGAAGTTAAAATTTTCATGAACGTCTTAAAAACAATAATAGGAAACTTCTTTAATAGTTGCTATGATCAATCTAAGCACAACTTTTAATTTCCAGACCACTTGTTTTCAATTTTTCATTTCTAGACTATGTCTTTCTAACTGTGGGATGGGAAGTGGACAATAAAATTAAAAAGAATCATGGATGGATTGAAGATAAATTAATACTGATGAAGATATATTTTTATTAACAGGCTGTGAGCTGTGTCTATTTTCAGATTAAAGTTTGCTATAAAAATACGAAGCCAGCATAAGTTTAAAGCCTTCAAATATATTTTGGGTATTTGCATAATTACACTTGCAAATTAAAATTCCACTATTAAATACATATATATACAAGCACACCTTTTTATTACTTTTTTTTTTTTTAATGGATCGGCACTGGACATTTTCTGTAACAAATCTTTAAATGACGTTTAGATGTAGAGCTTAGTGATATGGTTTAGTGGAGGACTTGTTAGTGTTAGGTCAGAGGTTGGAATAGGTGATACTGGAGTCCTCTTCCAACCTAGATGATTCTGTGATTTTGTAAAATATGAATGACCGTGATTTTACCACACTTATTACAAATAATTAAATATCATGCCAAGTTTATTACATCAAGGCACATATCTTTGTTGAAGAAGATAACCACAATGCAATTTTAACATTTAAATGATAGTACCCAGCACCTCAATTAACCTAGTGCTCATGGCACTGAAAGGAAAAAAAAAAGACAAAGAACTCCATATGCATCTGCACATTTCTTAGCAAACAGCAAATTAATTCTGAGTGAGCAGTTTTGAAGTTAGATACATCATGCATTTGTGTCTCTTGGTAAGAAGTCAGTTTCTCTCGTATGCACGGTTGAGCTACAAAATAAGGAATTACCAAGCACCTGACCTGTTTTATGTCCACACAGATATGGAAATCAAGCTGAATTGTTTGCAGTTTCTATCTTTTCTAGAAACCCTAACAGAACGCAATGAGGATAACACAGGTTTAATTCCTATTTTCCAGACAAATGGCAGTCCTCCCTCTAACATAGTCTATACTTACGGGTTTAGCTTTAGACAAGTGTACTTCAGAGAACTGAAAGGATTGGCCATCTTAATGGTAACAAAGGAATTTCTCAGAATTACTGACCACAGAGATTCATAGGAGCAAAGAGTAAGAAAAGATTTTGTAAAGGTTTGTGTACTCTAGGAGACCACAATCTCTTTGTCCCCTCCCCCCCCCACCGCTATAGCCAGAATTGCAAATGGCTCTGTAAATGTTATGGAGAGCTTTTCTGAAATCAATTCTAATAGCTTTGAATATAACTATAATCAGATTTTGTTTAAAGCTCTTGATATGTTCTTTGCACAGGATGGCTATCGGGCACATATAATTGAACATTATATAATAAAGAAAAAATACATTGGCTTTTTGTTCTAGGCACTAGTTTCCATGGACTACTTCTCATTGTATATTACCATTTTCATAAAAGCAGCTCCAAACAGTTGCAAAGACTTATATATGTAGTCATTGTTTTGCAACGCCCACAAGCTTTAACATTTCAGTTGTTCAGAATCTTACTGGCCTATGCCCCTTTCCCCAACAAAGGAAATAAGGGCACAAAAATAATTTCTCTTCTTGTTTTCTAATGTCTTAGAACAACACATATTCTACCTACACCTGAAGAGGCAACAAGTCACCAAATTTCAGGAAGCATAAAGCATTTAAGCAGGGAAGTCATGCATACACTATTTGGCATGTGTGAAAACCATTCAATTTCAAACATTCTTATCTGTATGGAGAATTTAGGCACTTCAGCAATTCCATGCAAATGGTCCAATACTGCTTTCACCATGTTCTCTCTTAAATAATGTTAACCTCATTCATCTCCAGAATCACAAAATTGGTGCAGTTTACTAAAATTTTGAATGAATTCTCCACCTATTTCCAACACTTGCTTGGAAACAGAGCTGAGAGTGACACCTTACCAAATATGTTTCATTTAGAAAAGATTAGAAGACAAAACGTAAGTTTACTGCAAGGAAGTACATAAATTTTAAATTAGTTAGAAATATTAGTACACACAAAAAGCAATATACTATTTTGAATAAATTCCTGGTGCATTACTAAGTAACTTTAGGTAAAATAATGTTTATCTAAGAGAAACACGGAATTGCTTTACAGGCAAGGAGTAACCTAAAGAGGGGAGGCTTAGTTTAGATATAAAGAAGAAATTATTTGCTCTGAGGGTGGAGAGGTACAGCAACAGGTTGCCCAGAGAAGCTGTGGATGCACTTACCCACAGAGAAGATGTGGAACACTTCCCCACCCCTGGAAGTATTCAAGGCCAGGCTGGATGGGTCCTTGGGCAACCTGGTCCTTGGGCACCAGGGAGGTGTCCCTGCCCTTGTCAGGGGGCTTGGAACTCAATTATCTTTAAGGTACCTTCCAAACCAAACCATTCTATGATTCTGGGATTCTCACATCCTCTTTCCTTACTACCCTTTTGGAAGTCAGTACTCTTCAGACAGCTGCAGGCCCTCTTTCAACTTACATTTCTGGGAACAAAAACAAATTTTCATGTTGAATTTATGTCTCACTTTTGAGTATTTGGGCTCCTCAGTGTTGTATTTGTAAATATTTCATTTCTCTGAGTTTGCCCTTTAAAAACCAAGGGCATTAAAGATCTCTTCCTGTTTACCCATTTAAGTTAAAGCAAATCAATGAAGAATCATAGGATCTAAAGTTCTTTTGTTTTTTCCTAAATTTTTTCTTAATCCTCAATATCAGATTTGTCATGGCAAAGAAATCAATGAAGATACTGGTTGAATGTCAGTACCTAGGCTCTTGGATTATTACTACCATTTTTTTCCCCATAATCCATATTTAGAAAGCTAAAATGTCATATATGACTAGAGTGAACACTCCTATCTACTTTTTTCCCTTTAATACTGTTAGAGAGATCTACAGTTTCCAAAAACTACCTCATCAGAAATTCCTTAGTATCTCTTCCAGACTTCACTGACTCAAGAAACAATGTTATTGACCACACATCTTAGCTTCCTTTCTATTTTCTCTGAACATCATCTTAATTTTTGTAATTACTTTCGTTAGTTAACCTATAGAGCTGGGGTTCAAGCAGATCAAGTTCCTATGTCTAGACATATGTTCCTATGTCTATGAGACTTCCCCCATTCCACACGAACACCTCTATAGTGGCATGCTGACCACAACTAATTAATAATCAAATCCATTCTTCAATGGAGTTACATATCTGGTTATCCCTATTATCAGTATTTATATCTTCCTTTTTCCCTTGCCACTTCTCCTATTACTCTTTTGCTATTTTTACTACATTTGCCATTTTCTTTTTTTAAGTCTTCTTAAGTACTAAGTTAGTTTAAAAGAATTCATTACTTCTTCCGAAGTCTCATTTTTGACACTTTCTTTTACTATTTTTCCACTCTCAATTTGAAGATTACACTATTGCAGTGGAATCTATCCATCATGAAGAGCTTGATTTCGTTGAATGTTACCTTGTAGTCAGGTATTCTAAATGAATCTTGAAGTGATTTTTGTTTCTTTTTTAACTTTTATTTATTTATTTATTTATTAAGGGGATTAAAATAATTTCACCCATATAGCCCCAGCACCTTTCCTAATCTTGGGCAATTACTCGTTAGAGCAAATAATTGTCATTTGTTCCAAGTACCAGTCTTTGCTAGTAGTGACATTGTTACCAGCTTACCGTCCCCCTCCATACTAGACACCCAAAATTTTCTTTTTAAGTGAAAGAATGTCCTTCTAGAGAATGG
Source organism: Anas platyrhynchos (assembly GCF_047663525.1). NCBI lineage: Eukaryota > Metazoa > Chordata > Aves > Anseriformes > Anatidae > Anas > Anas platyrhynchos. Next base: position 209,775 of record NC_092627.1, on the reverse strand, counting down.
AAGTTTTTACCCTGACATCTTTTAAGGCACTGATCCTTTATTTCCGTCTTACTATTCTAATCTTACTAATTACTATTTAACCCCCAAACTACTCTTTCCCATTATGTTTTTGTTTGTTTGTTTGTTTGTTTTTAACATAATTTGCAAATTGCTTTCAGCAAGACATTAAAGATAATGTTATTTCATTAATTTAAAATTAGTCAAGGTGATTCTCATGATATTTTCTGTTGTTCTTATGCACAAATTGCAAAACACAACTTTTATTAGCCTCACACTGAATTACTTAATTACAGGATGAAATCATATTCAGTAATAACAACTAAAGCACTTAGCCGTGTTCAAGAATGAAGTGAAAATCATTTAGATTCTTGCAAGTGGGTTCTCAGAGTTCCAATACATTTTTAAAGATACTTTTATATCACATAAAATGCATTCTTTTATATGATAGGACAATCCATAACAGAAGAAAATGAAGATCTTCATCCACTACAGCACTCTTTACTCTGAAAGAGAATGTCATGCTATAACCATTACAAAGAATTTCATTATTCTCTCAACCACAGCAGCCACCCAGTGGCTACTCTTTTTAATACTCAGACACGCATAAAACCAGGAATTTAGGAGATGGTCAGAACTTGCAATTTTCAGTGATAGCCTCTTGCATTAAATATTCCTTTTATGTGAAAGAGGAAATAAAGCCATCAACATTTTTTCTTTGGAAGCAGACTCTACACAAACATTCAGAAGAAGAGGAAGAAGAAAAAAACAAAGATATGGATGTAAATGTTGTGAGGCTCTTTTGTCATTACTGTTTATATATATATATATATAAACATATATATAAACATATATAGTGTCTGTTTGCTTTTCTTTAAATAAGAGACTGTTAATAAGAAGATATATTGTTAATAAAGTTTTAATAGGAAAATATTTCTGTGTGATAGGCTATTTTTTTTCTTTAAACTATAAATCTAGAGAGAAAAAAAAAGTTATTAAATGGAAAAAAAGTTATTAATGGATGTTAAAAGTATCAAGAAATTTAGACCAACAGCACTGACAGATGTTTCTGAACTACATTATAACTCGTTATGAAAGTTTTGCAACAGTTCTCAATCTTGCAGGAACATAAGAGAATTTATTTCATGCCTTATTTAAGTGTCTTTTTGCGTAGGTGCCAGAAAATGGCTTCATATCCAAAAGCTTGCCTGTTTTTTTTTTAACTGTATTGGTCTAGCTAAAAATGTTACTCTCCCTGCCATTTTTGCCTTGAAGATATCCGTAAACCTTCACAGTTTCAATATTAGTGATTATTAGACACTTTAATATTTATAAAGCAATTATATACAGCCAAAGAGGAACTTAAATAATAAAATTCATTTAAGATGACAAGAAGCATGAAGTTCTTCATCCACATTCTTATGATCTTCCAAATACTCTACTTGAAACCACTTCTTTCCATTTTCTAAGTTCCGAGTTTAACAAAATCTGTGTACATAATGTTTCAATAATGAGGAAAACCTCTATAAAATTCAAAAACTATAACAAATATAAATTATTATCAATGAATAATGCATGTTACTACCAGGCAAGAAGTGACAGACGATTACAAAGAAAAGAACCAATACACTTTGTTGTAAATGGCATCGGTTTCTGCTGTGCATACCTAAGTATGTTGGAAGATATATACTTATTGTTACAGGAGTTCCCTCCAGCAATCTTAATATTTGGAAACTGCTATAGTGCACTCTCATTTCAATTGAATGAATGCCATTCTTTGATATTCCTGTATAAGAAACAGAATCAGGAATGATTCTTTGAAATATAAACTTGTGTAATAATTTTGCGTTCTTTCACGTTATTACTAGCCTCTACAACTGTATTACTTGTGCTTTCAGTAAACTGATAAAAATTTTTGCCATTTCATCTATAATGATAATGATCTCTAGGAAACAAAATACATAATTAAAAAATCATAAGCTGACCTTCAATGTATGTTTGACCAAAGTCTGGAATTTCTCTTTGAACTGAATCTGATAATTGTGTTCTGTGCTAGAGACGATCACGTACAGTCAGGACTATGCTGCAGCTTCCTTGACACAAAGCTACACAGTCAGTGTCACCAGTCTTCCATACATGTGTAGGACAAGCCCACTTTCTGCATCAAGCTGAGTGAAGGTCTACATGAAGTCTTTTAGCAGCACCTACAGATTCCTGTTTTTTTTTTTTGTTTGTTTTGTTTTGTTTTTCTCTCAGAGATAGCCACTTCTTTTTGTCACATTTTCTGCTTACTTAAATTTCTTTTTCTTCTCCATCATTATTAGCCCCCAACTTCAAGATGACCCATTTATTTCTGCCCATTTTTCTTTGTAGAGGGTTCAGAACCTCTAACTGAGAACCCAGGAATCAAACATTTTGACACATCTACTTGTTGGTTTGACACCTGGAATTTGATATATAAGTTCAGGTTGAGGAACTGGTATGTTCTCCAAAGCAGACTGCAGGCAACACACAAAAAGTTAATGGAAATATGTAATTTCTTCATACATCATCCCTTCTCATGGAGGAAAGTAGTTACTAACTTATCTTTGTTCAACTCCTTAACCTGAAACTACTTGCTCTCAATAATTTATATTTGACTTTAATTACGTTTCAGTTCTAAGTTCCAATGAATTCTGATAGACCATATTACTGAAAACATTTGCTTAGTGTTTGCATCATTTAACCAAGGCTAGGGTCGATAAATATTAGCTAGCAGTAGGCCTACAGTCCTAATTTTTATTTTTTTTTAAATTCCTTCTGCTGGACTACAGTACTACCTGAAGCTATGACTTCAGTTTTTCCACTGCAACATGCTTAGCCACTGACAGACTAGGCTGTTGTATGGATAATACCCTTGCCAGAATTTTAAACCCTGCCCAGTGAGATTCAATTTTTATTGGACATTGGAATTAATAATGAAATCAGTTCTTAACTGAATTTAGCAAATCCCAAAGACCTTAAATTCTCTAATACTTGATTTTTTATTTTCCACTTGGAGTTTCTGAAACAAAATGAGAATAATATTAATAAAGTAGTGGAAGTAAACAAAACCAAGCATTAATATTGGATTAATATTAATGATCCAATTAATGGAGCAGTTTGTCATTCACTGATGGATCATCAGATTAGCCATAAAACATGCAACATGTTACAAAGAAGGGTTCAACATATCCACTATATAGAATAAACAACTGATGTAGTGTATGCCTCTGTACCTGATGTACGTAGTGTATAAGTGAATGAGAAATTTGGAAGAAGCAATAAAGTAGAGTGAGCCAGAGCACAAGACGGTATGAGAGATGAAGAGGGACAATGTGACTGTGTAAGAAAAAGACTTGGGCAAGCACACAAGACTAAGCATGAAGAAGCACGTGTGAGAAAGACAGAGCAAGAGAGCACGTGCCCATGACTGAACACAAAGGAGCATACAAAAGACTGACGAACAGCAAGTGAAAGGGCAAGAGCCAAGACAATGAGAGACAGCAAGTGAGCCAGAGGTAAAATGAAGAGAGTGCGTAACAGAGGGCACACGGGGGAAGGGGTGCACACCCAATGATGGCATGAGAGCACAACAGAGATACAGAGCACAAGGTCTCTTCTCTGGTATCTCTTTCAAAAATCAGCACATTATAGCATCCAGATATTTTCTCATATTAGGAAAAATCAGGCAATGTTACCCACATGAGTGATCACCACTCAAACACTGTAACTTCACATAGCATTTGGCATGAAAGGCAAATTACTGGTTTGGAAGGCGGGGGGGTTAAATCTGACAGGGAGCTAACACACACACAAGTGAAAGAGGAACTCTTCACACGCTACTTTCGTGTACAAACAAGAATTTCATCACGGAGCAAAAACATATAGTAGCAATAGCACAGGTGTCCTATGATCAGCAATATCAACAATAAAACCACTATCTTACCAAAGACAGGAGAGAATATTTAAGGTTTTAAAAACAGAGTCAAAAGTTAGTAATTATTTAAAAAAAAATGACTCACCCACTCACCTAGTGCATTTTAAATTGGAGAGCAAAGTTAGGAGAAAGACAGCAGCTGTCTCTTTCACCAATTACCTGCCAGTGCTAAAGTACTACATTTGCATCCACAAAATGCAATGCAAAACTAAATTTTACTGCATTAAGAGAACTGCTTAGTCTATCGCTTCACAGTTCAGAGAAAACATAGAAGACCCAGAACAGAATCTTGATGCACTTCTGTTTTAAAATGCAAGTCCTGACAACCTGACAATGTTTCATGTAGCCCCTTTATCTCAAAAAATATATAATAATAATAAAAATTAAAATTAAAAATCTCTCTCTCATATGAAACTTGAGCTATCCCAGAATGTATTGTTTCATTTCCAGCACACATGAAATGTAACAAGATATTGCACTTTGGTTGCCTTTTAAAAACAGAAGCACAGCAGAACTCAACATTATCCATAATCCTTTCATTCACATATTTCCTCTCACCTCTTTCATTTTTTAATCAGAGAATTGAATTATTATTGGCCTTAAAAGGCTGATACTTTACCACATCTTGCAAAGTACAAAAGCAACTTTACCTTTTCCCTGCTGCAGCCTGCCTTTTGTTCTTCTTAGATTAGTCATTTTTAAAATCTTCTCCACTGTGAAATCAAACAGGTCGCGCAGGCAGGGCGAGCAGGAAGGGAGGAGAGCAACCCCCGCCCACACGAACGCCTCTTAACGACGGTCTTTAGCTAGGCGATAATGGTCTCCACAAGGCACGGAGCGCTCTGCAGGAGGTCGGTACACACCCAGACCGACTGCCCGTTAAAGAATGCAGCGGTTCAGGTCACCGGATGCAGGGAGTGTCAGAGCCTGCTGCTGCCGTCGGCGGGAGGCAGAGACACTGCGTGCGTGAGATGTGAGCAAGTGGATGACCTGATCCGCATGGTGGCGGAGCTCAAGGAGGAGGTGGAGAGGCTGAGGGCCATCAGGGAATGTGAGCGGGAGATAGACTCCTGGAGCAACTCCCTGCAGGGCCTCAAGGAGAGGTACCGGGGTGAGACACCCCAAATGGGGGTGGACCCCCTGCCCTGTCGCCGTCGGGCAGAGGGAGGGGATCTGGGAGTTGAGGAGGAGTGGAGACAGGTCCCTGCGCGACATGGCAGGCGATGCCCTCCCCTTCCGGCCCCACCTTCCCAGGTGCCCTTACAAAACAGGTTTGAGGCCCTGGAGATTGAGAGACCAGCAACTGAGGAAGAGATAGAAAGTGTTCCCAGGAGGATGCCTAGGGTGAGGAGGTCGACTCCACGCATCAGGACTGCCTCCACCAAGAACGAAAGAAGGGTGATTGTTGTGGGTGACTCTGTCCTTAGGGGAACAGAGGGCCCTATTTGTCGGCCTGACCCTACCCGTAGGGAAGTCTGCTGCCTCCCTGGGGCCGGGGTCAGGGATGTTGCCAGGAAGCTCCCCAACCTGGTACGCCCCTCTGATTATTATCCTCTCCTGATAGTCCAGGCGGGCAGTGATGACATTGATGACAGAAGCCTGAAGGCTATCAAAAGAGACTTTAGGGGGCTGGGACGGTTAGTGGACGGAGCAGGAGTGCAGGTAGTATTTTCGTCCATCCCTACGTTGACAGGGAGGGGTATGGAGAGGACAAGGAAAGCCCACCTGTTAAACACGTGGCTCCGGGGCTGGTGCCTATGCAGAAATCTTGGGTTTTTCGACCATGGGGCAGTTTACTCAGCACCTGGTCTGATGGCCGTAGACGGGTCCCTATCCTTTAGGGGAAAAAGGATCCTGGGCCAGGAGCTGGCGGGGCTCATTGATAGGGCTTTAAACTAGGTAAGAAGGGGGATGGGGCTGAAGCAAGGACTGTTGGGGCTGTGCCAGGGGGAGCAATGGCAAGGCCGGAGGATAAGGTAAAGGCCCAGCTGAAGTGCATCTACACCAATGCACGCAGCACGGGTAACAAACAGGAGGAGCTGGAAGCCATCGTGCAGCGGGCAGGCTACGACTTGGTTGCCATCACGGAAACGTGGTGGGACCAGTCTCATGACTGGAGTGCTGCGATGCCTGGCTATAGGCTCTTCAGAAGGGACAGGCAGCACAGAAGGGGTGGCGGTGTGGCTCTCTGTATTAGAGAGTCTTTCGATGTTGTAGAACTCGAGGCTAGGAATGACAAGATCGAGTCCCTTTGGGTTAGGATCGGCAGGGACAACAAGACTAGTGTCCTGGTCGGGGTCTGGCTATAGACCGCCGAACCAGGATGAGGAGACGGATGAGGAGTTCTACAGGCAGCTGACAGAAGTTGCGAAATCGTCGGCGCTTGTACTCGTGGGGGACTTCAACTTCCCTGACATATCCTGGAAGCACAACACAGCCCAGAGGAAGCAGTCTAGGAGGTTTCTGGAGAGCGTGGAAGATAGCTTCCTGACGCAGCTGATTAGTGAACCTACCAGGGGTGGTGCCCTGCTAGACCTTCTCTTCACAAACAGAGAAGGACTGGTGGAGGATGTGATTGTCGGGAACAGTCTTGGGCAGAGTGACCACGAAATGGTGGAGTTCACTATTCTTGGCGGGGCCAGGAAGGGAACCAGTAAAACCACTGTATTGGACTTCCGGAGGGCTGACTTTGGGCTGCTCAGGACACTGGTTAGTGGAGTCCCATGGGAGGCGGTTCTGAAGGGCAGAGGGGTCCAGAAAGGCTGGGCGCTCTTTAAGAGGCAAATCCTAATGGCGCAGGAGCGGTCTATTCCCATGCGCCCAAAGATGAGCCAGCGGGGAAGAAGACCAGCCTGGCTCAACAGAGAATTGTGGCTTGAGCTAAGGAGAAAAAAGAGGGTTTATAATCTTTGGAAAATTGGGCAGGCCACTAAGGAGGACTATAAGGATGTAGCGAGGCTGTGCAGGGACAAGATTAGGAAGGCCAAAGCTCATCTGGAGCTCAATCTGGCTACTGCCGTTAAAGATAACAAAAAACGCTTTTATAAATACATCAACACCAAAAGGAGGACTAGGGAGAATCTCCATCCTTTACTGGATGCGGGGGGAAACTTAGTTACAAGAGATGAGGAAAAGGCGGAGGTGCTTAATGCCTTCTTTGCCTCAGTCTTTAGCGGCAAAACCGGTTGCTCTCTGGATACCCAGTACCCAGAACTGGTGGAAGGGGACGGGGAGCAGGATGTGGCCCTCACCATCCACGAAGAACTAGTTGGTGACCTGCTACGGCACTTGGATGTGCACAAATCGATGGGGCCGGATGGGATCCACCCGAGGGTACTGAGAGAACTGGCAGAGGAGCTGGCCAAGCCCCTATCCATCATTTATCAGCAGTCCTGGCTATCGGGGGAGGTCCCAGCTGACTGGCGACTAGCAAATGTGACGCCCATCTACAAGAAGGGCCGGAGGGCAGACCCGGGGAACTACAGGCCGGTCAGTTTGACCTCAGTACCAGGGAAGCTCATGGAGCAGATCCTCTTGGGAGTCATCATGCAGCACTTGAAGGGCAAGCAGGCGATCAGGCCCAGCCAGCATGGGTTTATGGAAGGCAGGTCCTGCTTGACGAACCTGATCTCCTTCTATGACAAAGTGACGCGCTGGGTGGACGAGGGAAAGGCTGTGGATGTGGTCTACCTTGACTTCAGCAAGGCTTTTGACACCGTCTCCCACAGCATTCTCCTCAAGAAACTGGCTGCTCTTGGCTTGGACTGGCGCACGCTTCGTTGGGTTAGAAACTGGCTGGATAGCCGGGCCCAAAGAGTTGTGGTAAATGGAGCCAAGTCCAGTTGGAGGCCAGTCACTAGTGGCGTCCCCCAGGGCTCGGTGCTGGGGCCGGTCCTCTTTAACATCTTCATCAATGATCTGGATGATGGCATTGAGTGCACCCTCAGTAAGTTCGCAGATGACACCAAGCTAGCTGCGTGTGTCGATCTGCTCGAGGGTAGGAAGGCTCTGCAGGAGGATCTGGATAGGCTGCACCGATGGGCTGAGGTCAACTGTATGAAGTTCAACAAGGCCAAGTGCCGGGTCCTGCACCTGGGGCGCAATAACCCCAAGCAGAGCTACAGGTTGGGAGAGGAATGGTTGGAGAGCTGCCAGGCAGAGAAGGACCTGGGAGTGATGGTGGACAGTCGGCTGAATATGAGCCAGCAGTGTGCTCAGGTGGCCAAGAAGGCCAACGGCATCCTGGCTTGTATCAGAAACACTGTGACCAGCAGGGCTAGGGAGGTGATCGTCCCCCTGTACTCGGCTCTGGTGAGGCCGCACCTCGAGTACTGTGTTCAGTTTTGGGCCCCTCGCTACAAGAAGGACATCGAGGTGCTTGAGCGGGTCCAAAGAAGGGCGACGAAGCTGGTGAGGGGCCTGGAGAGCAAGTCCTATGAGGAGCGGCTGAAGGAGCTGGGCTTGTTCAGCCTAGAGAAGAGGAGGCTCAGGGGTGACCTTATTGCTATGTATAAGTACATTAAAGGAGGCTGTAGAGAGGTGGGGGTTGGCCTGTTCTCTCATGTGCCTGGTGACAGGACGAGGGGGAATGGGCTAAAGTTGCGCCAGGGGAGTTTTAGGTTAGATGTTAGGAAGAATTTCTTTACTGAAAGGGTTGTGAGGCACTGGAACGGGCTGCCCAGGGAGGTGGTGGAGTCACCATCCCTGGAAGTCTTCAAAAGACGTTTAGATGTAGAGCTTAAGGATATGGTTTAGTGGGGACTGTTAGTGTTAGGTTAGAGGTTGGACTCGATGATCTTGAGGTCTCTTCCAACCTAGAAATTCTGTGAAATTCTGTGAAATAGGACCTCAGCAATAGGACCTCAGCAAAAGGACCTCAGTATTGTGACCTCAGCAATAGGACCTCAGCATTCTGACCTCAGCTATAGGACCTCAGCAATAAGGCCTCAGCATTTTGACCTCAGCAATAGTACCTCAGCAATAGGACCTCAGCATCGTGATCTCAGCATTGTGACCTCTGCAATAGGACCTCAGCAACAGGACATCAACAATAGGACCTCAGCATTGTGACCTCAGCATTGTGACCTCAGCATTGTGACCTCAGCATTGTGACCTCAGCATTGTGACCTCAGCATTGTGACCTCAGCATTGTGACCTCAGCATTGTGACCTCAGCAATAGGACCTCAGTCTTGCGACCTCAGCAATAGGACCTCAGCAATAGGACCTCAGCATAGTGATCTCAGCATCGTGACCTCAGCATCGTGACCTCAGCATCGTGACCTCAGCATCGTGACCTCAGCAACAGGACCTCAGCAACAGGACCTCAGCAACAGGACCTCAGCAATAGGACCTCAGCATTGTGACCTCAGCAATAGGACCTCAGCATTGTCACCTCAGCAATAGGACCTCAGCAATAGGACCTCAGCATTGTGACCTCAGCAATAGGACCTCAGAACTGTGACCTCTGCATTGTGACCTCAGCAATAGGACCTCAGCCTTGCGACCTCAGCAATAGGACCTCAGCAATAGGACCTCAGCAATAGGACCTCAGCATAGTGATCTCAGCATTGTGACCTCAGCAATAGGACCTCAGCAATAGGACCTCAGCATTTTGACCTCAACAATAGGACCTCAGCATTGTGACCTCAGCAATAGGACCTCAGCAATAGGACCTCAGCAATAGGACCTCAGCAATAGGACCTCAGCAATAAGACCTCAGCAATAAGACCTCAGCATTGTGACCTCAGCAATAGGACCTCAGCAATAGGACCGCAGCAATAGGACCTCAGCATTGTGACCTCAGCATTGTGACCTCAGCATTGTGACCTCAGCATTGTGACCTCAGCATTGTGACCTCAGCAATAGGACCTCAGCAATAGGACCTCAGCTATAGGACCTCAGCTATAGGACCTCAGCTATAGGACCTCAGCTATAGGACCTCAGCATTGTGACCTCAGCAATAAGGCCTCAGCATTTTGACCTCAGCAATAGTACCTCAGCAATAGGACCTCAGCATCGTGACCTCAGCAATAGGACCTCAGCATTGTGACCTCAGCATTGTGACCTCAGCATTGTGACCTCAGCAATAGGACCTCAGCAATAGGACCTCAGCATTGTGACCTCAGCAATAGGACCTCAGCATTGTGACCTCTGCATTGTGACCTCAGCAATAGGACCTCAGCATTGTGACCTCAGCATTGTGACCTCAGCATTGTGACCTCAGCAATAGGACCTCAGCATTGTGACCTCAGCAATAGGACCTCAGCAATAAGACCTCCGCATTGTGACCTCAGCAATAGGACCTCAGCAATAGGACCTCAGCATTGTGACCTCAGCATTGTGACCTCAGCAATAGGACCTCAGCAATAGGACCTCAGCAATAGGACCTCAGCAATAGGACCTCAGCATTGTGACCTCAGCATTGTGACCTCAGCATTGTGACCTCAGCATTGTGACCTCAGCATTGTGACCTCAGCAATAGGACCTCAGCAATAGGACCTCTGCATTGTGACCTCTGCATTGTGACCTCTGCATTGTGACCTCTGCATTGTGACCTCAGCAATAGGACCTCAGCATTGTGACCTCAGCATTGTGACCTCAGCATTGTGACCTCAGCAATAGGACCTCAGCATTGTGACCTCAGCAATAGGACCTCAGCAATAAGACCTCCGCATTGTGACCTCAGCAATAGGACCTCAGCAATAGGACCTCAGCATTGTGACCTCAGCAATAGGACCTCAGCAATAGGACCTCAGCAATAGGACCTCAGCAATAGGACCTCAGCATTGTGACCTCAGCAATAGGACCTCAGCATTGTGACCTCAGAATTGTGACCTCAGCCTTGTGACCTCAGCCTTGTGACCTCAGCCTTGTGACCTCAGCCTTGTGACCTCAGCATTGTGACCTCAGCATTGTGACCTCAGCAATAGGACCTCAGAATAGTGACATCTGCATTGTGACCTCAGCAATAGGACCTCAGCATTGTGACCTCAGCATTGTGACCTCAGCATTGTGACCTCAGCAATAGGACCTCAGCATTGTGACCTCAGCAATAAGACCTCCGCATTGTGACCTCAGCAATAGGACCTCAGCATTGTGACCTCAGCAATAGGACCTCAGCAATAGGACCTCAGCATTGTGACCTCAGCAATAGGACCTCAGCCTTGTGACCTCAGCCTTGTGACCTCAGCCTTGTGACCTCAGCCTTGTGACCTCAGCCTTGTGACCTCAGCATTGTGACCTCAGCAATAGGACCTCAGAATAGTGACATCTGCATTGTGACCTCAGCAATAGGACCTCAGAATTGTGACCTCTGCATTGTGACCTCTGCATTGTGACCTCAGCAATACGACCTCAGAATTGTGACCTCTGCATTGTGACATCTTCATTGTGACCTCAGCAATAGGACCTCAGCAATAGGACCTCAGCATTGTGACCTCAGCATTGTGACCTCAGCATTGTGACCTCAGCAGTAGGACCTCAGCAATAGGACCTCAGCATTGTGACCTCAGCATTGTGACCTCAGCATTGTGACCTCAGCATTGTGACCTCAGCAGTAGGACCTCAGCAGTAGGACCTCAGTGTTTTAAATATCTCAGGATTCAAATTAGGATTAAATAAAAAAATAGGATTTATTAAAATAATATAAAGAAATAGAGGTAAGCCATCAGCGCTGGGTGCACCGGGAGTCTGCTCCACCAGGACGCACACCAGTTACATCAAGCAGCTGATTTTTATGCTCCTAGACTAATACATATTCATTACTACTTCTAAAAAAAAATAGATTATTATAATTAGGTTCCAGGGTCCAGTCCCTCCTACTGGAGCATGCGCATCAGTCTCCTCTGGGGGTCTCTAGGGGTCTTTCATGCTGAAGGCTTGTAGTCTTCCTCTCACCCTTTGTACTTACTCGGCACTATTCCAAGTTTATGGAACACTCTCTGTACACTCTCCACAGGTCTTGTCTCCCAACCGTCCTTCAGCTTCTTTTTTCTTCCTCTTAATCTCTTGGCCCCCCTGGCCAGATACCAAGGATCCTCATAGTATCCCATAACAGTCACTAGTTGTTATCAGTTGTTCTGAAACTCCCAGACATCAAACACAAACAGCTTTCTTATTTGACGCTTCACGAGTAATTAAAACTTTCTTCCCCAGCCATTCACAGACACATCTATAGCAGTGTTAAGTTAATCTCGAAGAAGACAGGAAAAAAAGGCTGTAACTGTTAGAAATAGAAGTCCAGAATAACAAAAGCAAACAGGTTCATAAATTTAGGGAGTGTTTTCTGAAGACGTGATTAATTGACTGGAATGAGGGGGAGACTGGGATACACTGCATCTGTGGTTCAAGAATTAAATTGCCAGTGCAGGGCCCAGAGGCAGACAGGATTCAAACAGAATTGTTCTTTATGGACACGAATTTATGGACACGAATTGGAATTGTTAAAACATTCCTCACAATCCCTTATCTTCTTTTTAATATCCCCAATTCGTTTCTCTTCTGTTATTAATAATTGGATTTCATCAGTTTGTTCTTGGAGGGTCCAATCCTTAAGCATCATAATTGACATATTCCCTTCCTTTTTTAATGAAGTTATTACCAATGTACTATTTATCACCCGGTGTATTGATAATGTAAGACAAGGTATCATACAAGGTATAGACAATAACATCTTTACACCACATAACAATAAAAATAACACTCTTTTAACCCATGGTCCACCAGGCAGCCATGAAAATAAATCCCATTCCATATCCTTCCAGGTTTGTGTTTGCTCGCTCACCTCCCCCCTCTCCTTCTCTGGGATGGGAGAGAGAAAGGGGAAAGTGAAGCCTGTGAGTTGAGATAACAAGAAAATAATAATAATAATAACAATAATAATGATGATAATATTACTACTAGTAATAATGTATACGAAACAAGTGATGCACAATGCAATTGCTCACCACCTGCTGTCCGATGCCCAACCCAACCCCGAGCAGTCCGGCCCTCCTCCCAGCCTGCCTGCTGGCAGGACAGTGAGAAGCTGAATTTGGCTTGGTCCTTGGCTTGGTGTAAGCACTGCTCTGTAACAATTAAAAACAATTAAAACATCAGCATATTATTAACATTCTTCTCATCCTAAACCAGAACATAACATTCTATCAGCTACTAGGAAGAAACACCCTTTTTATCAATCTTTAAACAGCAATTACTAAAGCTAAATTTTCCACAGACTTCTCCTTCTTGTGCTAGTAAATAATCCAAAGCTAGGCAATTTTGATACAAAGCAGTTCTCATCATTTATAACTATTTCTATTACAGCTAATAACCTAATTATTCTATTAAATATATATACTGGGGTCCTATAGTCCCACGATCTGTCTTCTGCCCACGTATCTGGATCATAATAGGCAAACACCTTCAGGGTTGATTCAGGCTTGTGTTACCGTTCGGCCTGTCAGGGTGATCCAGCTCCTGGAAAACGAATCACAAATTTATATAGGTTAAAATAAAGGTTCTTATGTTATTTTCTCAGGACAACCTAACCTTAGTGTGGGAGAAGTCCAGTCGAGGCCCTCTCACTCGGCAGTCAATACCCATAGGGGTTGCCTCCCTCGGTAGACCATACACACCACAGTGGAGGGTCCTGCCCTGGTCTTGCCTTCTCCCTTCCCTCACTTCAAGCTTGTCCCCTTTATTTGGCATCCTTAATTCATGCAGAGCCTCGTTGCCAGAATATTAGTTCTTCCTTAGCTTGAGTTTCAGTTTCCCAGGAGCGGACTCAACCCTCCGAGTTTCAGTAGTTACTGGTCCTTTTATTCTGGATACATGGGTCCCTTTCTGCGGTTCTCACAGCTGTTTCAGTAGTCAGTAAAACAAGGTACAGTCCCTCACACCGAGGGTTCAGTGATTCTTCCCTCCCGTGGCTGCTTGTTGAAACACTTTCTTTTTTATCTTCTGACAAGTTAAATAACAGTTATCTAATTTGCTTTGCCGTATGGCCCTTTCCAGGTTCCTGTAGCAGGATTCATCTGATAGCCTTTCAGGTTGATACAGATTTGACTACAGATACCAGGGTTTTGGCATTCATCACTAACTCCACAGTTTCCCAGCTGGACAGTCACATTCATTTATGTTGCATTCCTTCAGGGGCTTATCACTCCAGTCCTTGCAGTCTCTCTGCTGGTTACACACTTTATTGATATCTATGCATTCTCCACTTCTGCACTTGAATTTGCCAGGTCCAGAGCACTGAATAACATTGTTACAGTTTGCTTCATCAGTGCCATCCAGACAGTCTCTCACACCATTGCACTGCCTACTCCCATGGACACAGTTCCCATCTTCACATCTGAACTGGTCTGGTCCACAGGTCCAAGAAGGGCAGTTAATTTCATCACTTCCATCCTTGCAATCAGGATCTCTGTCACATCACCACTTCTTGTGGATACATTCACCTGAGCCGCACTGCACCTCACTCACAGAACACTTCACCGGAGGTGCAGGCTGGCGGCCACACTGCTCCAAAGATTCATCCGAGGGGTCGGAGCAGTCACCTTGACCATTGCAGACAAAGCTTTTGGAAATACATTGTCCACTACTGCATGTGAACTCTGCTGCACTACAAGTCACATTGCCACAATTCTCTTCATCCTCTCCACTGTCACAGTCTCTTTCACCATCACATTTCCATGACACTGTTCTCATATGACACAGCTCAGCACTTTTGTCAGACCCATCTTCACAATCCGGATCCCCATCACACTGCCATCTGTTTAGCACACACTGACCACTGTTGCACACAAAATCAGATTCAGCACACATCTTTTTCACATATCTTCTTCACACAAGCACTCTCATCACTGCCATCTGAGCAGTCTTCACATTTTACTCTAGCACCGTTGGCAGCAGTGCACAGTCAGGTGAAGGCGAGCAGCAGGCAGAGCGCCCCACACCATCACCTGTGTCACTTATACTACTCCTATTACCCATGCTGTTAGTGTCAGTGGCATCCTCCTTTTCTTTTTGCCACTGACCATTCACCACAAATGGATGAGACACATGATTACTAGTTAGGAAAGAGAGTGGAACGTCTGCTATACGGCTGCAGGCAGTGCCAGCTGCAACCTTAGGTTTGTGAAAGAGCCTGCCGGTGGTCATTTGGCAGTGTGATCTGCGTCTCTGCACTCCTGCCCTGCAATAGAGCTAAGTCGTCATTAGCAATAGTTATAACACCGATCTGGGGACGAATAGTCTTTTTTGCATTGCAAGATAAACCTTTTATAAAAAGAATGCCAGAGCGAAGCAGCACAGCCGCTGCTGCCGCTGCCTCCATGGTTATGTCAGACAGGCTGCAGGGTCCTGATGTCCGCCCCTCTGCTCTGTGCCGACTCGCCTCACGGTGAGGGTCAGCTACCGGTGTCCACTGACGCCTCTGGTCTCCCGTAGCAACTCGATCTCGGATGTTCCGCAATTACTTCAATTTCCCCGCGTTTTGCAGCTTCTGTCAGGTCTATTCTGTGTCTCTCAGAGCCGTCCGTGGCTCCGCAGCGTCTCTCAGGGCTCTCTCCGTCCAGCGGTAGTCCCTCCGTAGTGTCTCGGGTCTCCCAGCACTGCTCTGGTCTCGGCCTGTTCAGGTCTCAGCGAGTCCAGGTCTCGCCCTGTGCGGGCCTCATATGTTGCAGGAAGCATGTCATGTCATGCTCCTGCCTTTTTCTTGTCACAGTCAAAACATTTAAGAGCAAAAATAGGATACACAAGATACACCGGGCCCATATATTAGGCACCACCACTCAAAACTTGGATAAAACAGCACTTCTTTTCAGTCTGTCAAGCACTTCGTTCGTCTCTGCCCACTCCCCTTGCGGAGAGTACGGAACAACGGATCGGAACTCTGCACTCGCTTTGCAGCAACGCTGCGTCTCACTCACACAGCACCATCGCACACGGAGGCCTCCAGCACATCTCATTCATACCACAGGAATATAATTTAGAATGATAACCAACCAAACAAGTATTGTCTCTGACTGTGTTCTTCGTGAAGTGACTTGTAACACTTTGTTTCAAACCCTTACATTTACACAAATACTTTCAACACAAAATACATACATAAAAACACATACAATTATTAACACTCCAGTTAGTATCCCTCCAGCAGCCGAAAACATACCGTTTGTCTGCAGTTTCAGGAGTTTCTTTGCTCCTGCGGTGAGCAGCTGAGAGTGGAGTCCCCTCCGAGCAAAAACGCTCAGGGTGCACCTAGGGGCGTCCACGCTGCAGCCGATCCCGCAGCCGAGCAGAGTGTCTCCTGCCTGGCTCACCAAAATGACTCTCAGAAAGCTGACTCCACAATCAGTAGGATTGTAAAGTAGGTATGTTTACTCAGTGCCGTGCAGCACGGGGCGGGTAGTCCCCCCCAAAGTCGTGCAGGCCTAACGTTGCTTTAGTAAAAAGTTACATATACATGAACATTCCTATACACACACATAACCTGTCCCTTTGTGAACACTCCTCCTTATCTTAGGCCCCTTGGTTAAAGTCTGAACCATGAGGTTGTTTTTGATCTGGTTCTCGGGGTCCGAGAGGCTCCTGTTATCTGGTGGTATAAGCGCAGCACAGGCACAAATGTAGCACATATTCATTCTTAATCAATTGCTCTCTAATTTCTAATTCCAATGTTTCAGCTTGCTCTTTTCTGGATCCACGGGTATTCTACTATTAGTGTTCAAAGCCTGACAGACCCCGTCCTCCGTGGATCAAAATACAGGGGGTCTTAAGGGTTCTTTTGGTCATTCTGTCATAAAATACTGGATCATTTTTAATTTACTCTTCAATTTTCTGGGGCCCCTATTGTTCCAATTTCTAATCATTATTCATATTGGACTTTTTGGTCATATATCTGGTAATTTTCTCCCTTTCTGGTCCTCGGTCTTCGATTTTATCTGACCCATCCGGGAATTTTACTAGTGGCAATTCTCACAGCCCTTGGTTGCCCAGTGAGAGTGTCTTGCAGGGGGTTTAGGACCTATCACCCACCCACGTATCCCTCTTCTCACCAGTCCAGCCCCCCCGACAGGAGATTAGAACCAGTGAGAAAACAAAAAGACCTCCACGCTGACTTTAGAAGTCTCAGTTACACTCTCACACACAAAAACTGGCAACCGTACCCTTACCCAACCGGACGGTATCTTACGAATCAGTCGTCTTCGTCCAGACTCCAATCGGACGGTATCCACCAGCGTCTCTGCTGTCTTCGTCTGGGATCGAACCAGACGGTATCCAAACGACTGTCGTCTTCATCCGGTTCGATTCCGGGCACCGGAATCCAACCGAACGGTATCCAAACGACTCTGTCGTCTTCGTCCGGATCTTTGCGCGCAGAATTACGGGCAAAAAATAGCCGGCAACAAGGGAGCTCAAAAAAAATCAAATTCTTTGCTTACCTTTATTCAGGTTCAGGATGGCATTAGTCCCGATCTGACTCAAACAGGAGCCACCAAATGGTGGGGCACCTCTCCTAGATTAAATCAGAATTCAGGAACTATAACCATCCCGGACGAGCCCCCAAATTGTTATAAATGGCTCAGGATTCAAATTAGGATTAAATAAAAAAAATAGGATTTATTAAAAGAATATAAAGGAATAGAGGTAAGCAAACAGCGCTGGCTGCACCGGGAGTCTCTGCTCCACCAGGATGCACACCAGTTACATCAAGCAGCTGATTTTTATGCGCCTAGACTAATACATATTCATTACTACTTCTAAAAAAAATAGATTATTATAATTAACTTCCGGGGTCCAGTTCCTCCTACTGGAGCATGCGCATCAGTCTCCTCTGGGGGTCTCTAGGGGTCTTTCATGCTGAAGGCTCGTAGTCTTCCTCTCACCCTTTGTACTTACTCGGCACTATTCCAAGTTTATGGAACACTCTCTGTACACTCTCCACAGGTCTTGTCTCCCAACCGTCCTTCAGCTTCTTTTTTCTTCCTCTTAATCTCTTGGCCCCCCTGGCCAGATACCAAGGATCTCATAACAGTCACCAGCAGTCACCAGTTATTATCAGTTGTTCTGAAACTCCCAAACAGGTTGACGACTCACGAGCAATTAAAACATTCTTTCCCAGCTATTTACAGTCATCTACATAACATCTATAGCAGTGTTAAATCAATCTCGAAGAAGACAGAAAAAAAGGCTGTAACTGTTAGAACTAGAAGTCAGGAATAACAAAAGCAAACAGGTTCATAAATTTAAGGAGTGTTTTCTGAAGACGTGATAAATTGACTAGAATGAGGGGGAGACTGGGACACACTGCATCTGTGGTTCAAGAACTAAATTGCCAGTGCAGGGCCCAGAGGCAGACAGGATTCAAACAGAATTATTCTTTATGGACACGAATTTATGGACACGAATTGGAATTGTTAAAACATTCCTCACATCAAGAACTATGCTTTCTCTTGACTAAATGGTATTTACATGTAGTACAGTGGAAGATCAAGGAAAACCTGTAAAAGGATTTCCCCAGTGAGAAGCAAGATTTCAGAAACAGGACGTGTACAGAAAATCCACAATAACATCGAGGCAAATACAGTAATGAACTACTACAAAACCAAGGATAAAAAAATTAAAGAATATTTCAAGGTTCATTTCTTAAGATTTATGGCACCACCTGTGAGGTTGCCTTTTAATTAAACAAATTAAAAAATCTGGATTTCTGAGTACACTTTTAGTTTATTTCCGATGAAAAATATGATTAAATTAGAGTATTTTACAGGAAGTTTTTTGTTGTTTTTTTTTCCCCCAGAGTTCAATTTTGTTCCTAAGAAAAATCAAACAAAACCCTCAGTTTTGTAAATAACTAACTCTAATGTAAGCAACAGTTTAGTGTAAATACCTGCTTTTATAAATGAAACAATCCCATTAAATAATGTACATCAACGGAACTCAGCAGCATTCTACCACTGACATGCTGAAGCTCTTTGTTATAATAAATTAGTAACCAGTAAGCAACAGAAACCTATTCTGTAAAGGTTAACATTCCCCCAAAGTCTTAAATGGCTCAAGACTTTAAACCGTGTGTTGTTTTTTTGTTTGTTTTGTTTGTTTGTTTTGATAGAGATGAAAATTGACAAAACTGAAATTTAAGTCACATACAAAACAATTTTCAGAGGACATTTTTACCAAGTAACTCAGTAAAACTGAAGGTCGGGGGAAGAAAAGAAGGGTTTTCTTCTAAGCATTCTCGTCATCTAAATAAATGAGGAATATATGTTCTTTAGGCTAGTTATTTTTTAGTTCATATTCTGAACTACACAGATATATAGGCAAATTGAGAGATTCATCTTACATATCTGTGACAAACATTTTAAACATAATTGCTAACAATGAAAGTCCAGCATTATTTGTATTGGAGCAAATGAACGTCAAAACAGAGATGAGCTTTTAAAAAAAGAGAAAGGTCCCCAAGTTCAGTGATCTAATGGCAATTAACAGAAAAACGGTAGTAAAGGATTACTTTATTTCGGAGACTTTCTGTAATATAAAACAAATCCTTTCCAAAATCGAAATGTCTAGCTCGCGATTCTGAAGCAATGCAGCCAAAGTATGGAAAAAGCGTTCATTACTGCAGTCTTCCAGGAAAATCTTTAAGTAAACTGTAAAAGAAAATAGTTAAAAAGTTTAATCACAGCACTTGGCTCATGGAAAACTAAATCATTGATTTATAGCTTTTGAGGGTTTTATATGCGCCTCATGCTGTGCAACCATGAGAACAATGTACTAACTGGGTATATTCTAGGCATGTGATGCAAAAATCAGGTAAAACCGCGAACAAAACTCACCCAAGTTCCTAAGAATTCTGATATTACCAGCACTTGTGGTATTAAAACAAGGCCTATCCCCTTGAGAACAAAGGAAAACAGGACACTGAGCAATTTTAAACTCAGATAAAAAAATCTCATCTTCAACATGTTTATTCAATGCTCCTTTTCTTATGATGACATGAGGAGAACACTAAGCTATGCTAAAAAAACTGACAAGGAAATATTTTAAGCTGCTGCAAAATGACGTACGGAAATAGTACATGTAGACACTGATGACTAGACAGCTTTTCATTATCAAAACTGTCACCGTACCGTTTCAAGACAGGCAGAATCGTAATTGAGAGGTCAGAGTTGGATAAGAACACCTGAATATCAAAACAATTCCTGTAAAATGCTGGATAATTTTTAAACATGGCCATATAGTATAATCTTTTCTATTTATCCTGCTCCCCAAAACTTAGTCAATTCAGAATAAAGTAAAATCTGTTCCCTTGTGTTATTTCACTCTTGATTCTAATAGTACAGGCTGATTTAGAGCAACACCATAAAGAACATAAGTACCGATTTAATAGGTCACAGAACTGAACACATTTGTTAGGAATCCAACAAAACAAGTCACTATTCACTGCACTCTGCCCTTAGCGTATAAACACACTTGGTATGCCCCAGGATATAGTTACTTCGAATATGCCATTAAATTAATAGTTATTGTAATATTATTCTACTTTTACTGTAGAAGAAGGAGGTCCTACAATTTATTCCTATAAATATCCTTAAATATCTAAAAATGCCTTAAATTCCTTTTTGTAGGTGTAAACAAATACCATATTCTGCTTACTTGGCCATTTCTTTGCTGGCTTGTTCTTACTGGTCTCAATAATACTGTATTATTTTATTATTAAAAATACCGGTCTTAAGGTATCTTAAAAAAACTTTATTAATATATATACACACACATATACATACAGATACACTGTAAAATGTTTTAACTGTGAGGTTTATAAAACAATATAAAAAATACGCTGAGGGAATTTTACCATAAAGCAGAAGAGCCAAAGTGGAAATAATACCTCAAGTTTCACAAAGTTCAATCACATGAAAGCAAACTGATAAAGACATGCATTTAAAGAGATTTTTCCTACATTGTTTATCTATTCATTTTATATATTCATTTCAAATAAGCTTTTGCAGAATAGATTTTAAATCATCACAAATGTACAAAATAAGCATATAATTTAAATGCCTGTCTATCTGATGAACTAGAAGAATAAAAACTGTGTATTTTTACATATTTTTCTGCATCATCTCTGCACAGATTTTGTTTTTATTAACTACTGTAGAAAAACTAACTTGGAATCTATCCGGTCAGGATTTGACACAATTTTAAATAATCTGCAAAAGCCTCCCATAGGAGCCATAAAAAATTGCAGCATTTGGTAGTTACATTAACTTAACTTCATTGGTAGACTGTAATGAACAATGAGCAATTTATCACTGTTGACAGAACTCATCTGAAATTTACCCTCAAAGTGATCAGTCACTCACAGCATCAAGTCTCACCAGCTATTGTCATTCAGAAATTTCTGTTTTATAGCTAAAGCTCTGTCACCTCAGAAAATGAAGACTGTCAGGAACACCAGCTTGAAGTTCATGTTTTAACAAATTAACCATTACGGTTTTGCCTCGTTTCTAATTGCATGTGGATCTGCCAGGAGAGCGGACCAACTCAACAGAGTGATGGAGAGTTAGCTCGTGGAAAAGTTACATAAGGACCACAGAAAAAGAACCAGTAACTACACTGAACAGCTTGCTGATGAGCTGCTGTCTCTTACACAGTCACTGGCAAGATTGGAACCATTTGCTGAGTTTAACTGATTCTCGTCGTCAACAGCTGGGCCTGCTAAGAGCCAGTGGTTATAGCACAACGGAGGGCAGGCGAGGTAACAGTCAGTGCAAGGCCCCTCGAGTGTGGATGCCTTCGTGGGTGACCCCAAGTTAAGAGAGCCCAAGGACAGGTCCAGCCCATCACCCAGTACATGTTGACCTCAGGATGGTATCAATTGTTCTTCAGCTTCCTAGATGTGCAAGACCTTCACGCAGCTATGACACAGGATGTACGGGAGGCCACCCTCATTCTTAAATGACCATCACAAACATACACACACAAAAAAAAGCAATAAAAAAGGTTAAAAATAGAACAGGATTCCTTATGTCACAGAACTAAGTTGGACTGAACAGAAGTTTACAAAGATCAGAAAAGACCAGAACAAAAACCTACACCTTGGAGGCCAGGAACTACCTTTATAACAAGACAGACTGACAGGATTCTGGATGTGAAACACCTGAACCAAACAGGGATGTGGTACATGAAAAGCTGCGTGCCAGTAAAGATGAACAGCAATAAGACTATTAATTCTAATTTGTCATTAAGATACTACGTATAGATAGGAAACAGATGGTACCAATACCTGAACGGTTACATTTGACATGCAACAAGGTTACAAGCAACATGGCAAAATGTGAACTTGTCACAATTTATCTCCATTATTCTTCCAAATCTAGGCATCCAGCAGATCGAAATGACTACTACTAGATAACAGAACATGTACTGTTAGTGGAATTTTTCTTCAAAGTAATGTCAGATACCATCAACCCTGCTTAGGTTTTTCTTTCCCAGTTACTATACCGATCAAAATTATGATGATTAGAAATACTTTAGTGTAAAAAAAATAAATAGATAAACTAACCACACGGTCTGAAAGGATGAAAACAACATCAGGTAAATCTTTCTGCCACTTATCTCACTACAAAATGCCTTCTAACTCAACGTTGTTCCATCCCAAGTCAAACACGCTTTCTGTTTTTGCCCCTATAGTACATGGTAACAAAATACCCCAAGCCAACAATATACATTTCACAAATAGCAGCAGTCCCTTCTCCTTCCCTTTTCTGTTCCAAAAAACAATGAATACTTTTTATTTTAAGAAAATTAACAAGGATTGTTCCACATGACACTGGAATGGCTCACTACTTGTGTGTTCATCCAGATTGTTATCAACTGATTCTTTGCCTGTGTCACCTGGAAAACCACTGTGAAGGAGACTATTAACCCTTTTATAGGACCACACCACAGTACAACTCATTGAAACATAACCATCCCTTACAGATGTGCCATTTCCAATTACTTTAAAGTGAAAAATGGCTAGGGGTGAGCTGTTCACATTAGGGGGGTAAAAAAAGATAAAAGTTTATTTATTTATTTATTTATTTATTTTATCTCCACCTGCTAACAGGATTTCATGAAATGGCTGCCCTGGCACAGCCTTACTTCAAAAGAAAATTACTCATTGGCAAAACATCAGCAAGGTAAACCAGTGGAATAAACAGAAAAGCTAAACTAAACATCAAAAAAAATCACACCACTAAGAAAGCAACCAGGACAAGATGTAAAGCTTGGATGCTGACAGTGAGAAGAGACGGACAATTCAGAAACATACTTTATATCTCTAATGAATTTAAATGACACAAATGAATGCTAATGCTAGATCAGGTTATTTATAGAGAAGCAGCACGTTATTTTTGATTTGGTATTTATGCTTACCTCACCTACTTTCATCATAACTTTGTATGTATTTTTTTCAATTACTCACTTTTATCGTTGTTCATGGCCATCTCAACTAATGCATTAAGTGCAATAAAAAGGAGACATTTTTTGGATATAGTTAAGTGGCTTAGTATGATAGGCACACATCGGTATTGCAAAAATAAGATCTTTCCTTCATCTGTCTTCAAGTCCACGCAAAGGGAATGAAATGCCTGAGTCAGGTAATCCACTGAAAGATAACAGAAAACAGGGAATAAAAATTATGTAATCACAGTTCCATTAGATGATCACAAATACATGAATATTTATCCTAAGAGTTACTGTTGCAGATATATACTAATTAAAAAAAAAAAAATGGCTGAAAATATTAATTTACTTATTTGTTTAAATGCATCTTCTGCCTATTTTTATTCCTTACAAAAATTGTTGTGAGTGGAAAAAAAGACAAGTTACAACTCACAAATTGAGCAAAATATATTTGCAAATATAACACCTTTCTAATCTCTTCCTTAAGAGAGAAAAGAAATCACAAGCTGCATAGTTTGGGACTATATTGGTTTCAACATCTGGGAAGCCTCTAATAAAGGAGTAAAAGGCTCATTCATCTGAATAACTGCAATTACTGCCATGACAGCAACTATTCACATTCCTTTCCATAAAAAGCTGTAGTTTAAGTTATATATGCATCCACGTTATATATGCATCCATTTTGGAGAACACTAAATTATTCAGAGAATTTAGATTAAGTGAATCAATTCAGTTTTCTTAATTTCATGATGTCAAATCTTCCTCAATATCTTGGAATAGCATTGATCATCTGGAGCACAGAAAATTAAGAGTAAGGGGAAAATTTATCACATAGCAAAAGTTTAATTACAGTGCCATCTGCTGGATATTAGCATCTTGAAGGGAACAGGATATATATGTTTAAACTGAATGTGCTGCTTTGTCATCGCTAGATCATTAGACATGTGGTCAGTGATGAAAATTCATACACGGTAAGTTTCAACATAAATTTAACAGGTAATTTTTTTCCATGTTCTATAGGCTCGCAGTAAAAACCGACCATGAGAAGCTAAACTGATTCATTCTGATCAACAGCTTTCATCTGCTTATAGTTAATCTCTGCAATAAGTACTTTTTTTGTATTGTAATTCATTTGCATCATTTTCATCAAACATTTCTAGAAATGTGAGTTTCAATTTCAGGGTAATCATGCTTCACCAAAATATTCTGACTGAAACTATATGATACTGAAATTGAAAATACACTGATTCTTCCCTCCAACAGCTGAAATACTGTATTTGTTTATTAATGGTGACAGGGTGGTCTTCCAGAATGTTTAAATCCTACTTATTCTAAGTACTACCAGTATAAATACTGCACAGGTCAGTATTTTTGTCATCACTTCAAAGAAAACGTTTTTTGTCTTTTCAGGCCCTGTTTGTTTTTAAAGAAACTGCTGCTGAGAAGAGATACTACGGCATCCTGGAAATTGCACAAGTGGAGTAACTCTCATGAACTGAAGCAAAAGTCACTAAGAACTGCGATATCTCCAGACAAGTACGACCTCGTTTGCTTTTGCCTGTTAACAAAATACATTACTATACTGCATCAGCATATGGTAGCATTCTTCAATGCTGATAATGTTTATGGGTAGCCACTTGCAGTGACAGACTTGGTAGGAGAAAAGGGGAGACAGCAGAGAGGTAAGAGCTAGATAGAGTATGAGCTTTACATTAAACTTTGACAAAGCAATGAAATTCTAGAACTGTTCTGAATTTGCTACTGATTTCAGTTTACTGAGGAGCAATTAGCTGTACCATTATATGCAGTGCAGATCTTGACAAACAAATCACTGCTACGGTGATTGCTTGAGAGAATTACCAACATCTCTTTTCCCCTTTGTCACAAAATACGTTGATCTCACCGACATAAATAAAGCATATTAAAATGACCACACAAATTATGACATGAATAATAGCAAGGTTCATACTTGCTTCCCTATATTATGCTTGATCAGGTGGTAAAATTCAAATAAAACATCCTTTACTACTAAAGCATTACAGATGCTACAGTATCATTGAACTGCTGCATTTTGTACATTTGTTTTTTTGTCTGGGCACATACCTGAAAATAAGATTTAAAAAAAAAAAAAAAAAGAAAAAGAAAAAGATAATTTAAAAAAGACATAATAAAAACCAGAACTTACTTCGTTTTGCTGTTCTAAGCACAACCAAAGTTGACAGAAACCTCAAAGGCATAGAGGAGCTTTTAAAGAAATGTGCAGCTTTTGGTTTACTCCGTGTAGACTTTTTAGTCCATTTTTGCATGCTTCCCTTTTGTACTGCGCCTTTGAGAATAACTTCTGCAAGTCTCTCCATTGTTGCTGTCATGCTTGCATCCTGTTTCAAACAACGTGCACATTTAGCGTAAACATTAAAATACATGAAAATCCTGTCTGCTAAGTACGTATGTTCCCCTAAGGATTAAATATTAAATAGCAGATGTCGTGACCGTGTATTGCAATATAGTCTGTACATGGGATACTACTTTGCGTTCCACAAGCAGTTGAACAACATTAGCACAGGGCCTAGTCAACACACACTTCACAAAGAAACAAGGTAGTCAGGGCCCCTGATATGCTGACATTATTTAATTTGCCTCTGGTTCCAGAATAAAGTCAGTTCAAACTCAGCTTTAATCAGTGCTGCCTACTACACTACCCTCTTTTGTGAAGATGCCTGAAGCTAGGTCCTACAAAAGCGTTTACAGAACTAAGGTCTAAACATGACCCTTAAGAATACTGTACAGGTAAGATGTATTGGACTTTTCAAAAACCGGTGCAGAAATATTACTTCAGAATCAAACTTAATAACAAGCTCATTTAAAATACCTTCTCATTAGCACTGGAACCACCAGCTTAGTTCTATTCAGTTAGACACTGAGTAGAGAACAAAGAAATCAAAATACCTTTGCTACTTTGCCACACGTTGCCATCAATTTCAACAAATCTCATGCATAAAGCGAACAAAAATATATTTCTTTTCCTAGTTCACAAGTTTTGTAAGCACATATGGAAAATACCATTTCTGAGATGCTACACACTACTGCAACAAAGATCACATATGTGTGCAAAAATATGTTTACAGACACGGTGCAAAATATTACAACGAATGTGAGAAAGTTAATTTGGTGAGAATTAGTTTTTCATTTGCTATGTATCTGTGGTAGGCATGTATGCTTTGCAAAGACAGCAAAGTTTCTTTTATATATACTCCCTGAAAATATCTACTTTTCATACTCATTTATAATACAAAATATCTCCTGGGAATTTACCTGACTACCAGTGTCTATCTGCCTTAGAGACCAGTAGATAAATTGAATCACAGACATATGTAGTTTAGGATCCACAAATGGCATCCACTGGAGCTGTCCAGTGACCATAGGCAAAAGCTGTAAAAATACAGAATGGCAAAGTTACGTGCAGTATACGAACTTACAGTACAAGCTAACCACAAGTAAAAAGCAAACTAAGCAAAACTAAACCAAACTAAAATCAACGTATTCCCGGAGTTTAACAGACTACATGTACAAATACTCACTGGGCAGATCTGGTACAGGTAACAGAATTATATACTGAATTTACATTTTACACAGGTTTACACAAAAAGTGGAAAGACATTGTGTGAGCTCAAGCTCTGAAGTCTAATACCAAGGGCTACAAATTTTAGATAGAATAATAATTAAACAAACAAACAAACAAACAAACAAACAGAAAAAGCAGATTTCCTGAACGCTTCACTGATTTCCAAGCCTCGGTATCCCAAAAAAGCGTTACAAGTATAGCACGGTATCATCTTTTATAAGACATAACTTGAACTTTTAATACCTAGTATCAGCACTAAAATACTTTAAATTAGACGTGTGTATCTCCTTAGGAAAAAGGAATTACATACAGTATTACAGATAAAACACGAGATAAATTATCAGCTGAGAAAAGTGACTTAAAATAGAAAGACAGGTGGAATCTCAAGGTCAGACTGCACACTACACATTTCCTTAAAAATGATCTGTATAAATATCTGTATGAAAAATTATCTATTACATCTCACTGTTGGAATTAATACTGATGGATTAACTGCTGTTTTCTTTTAATTCATGTATTCAAAGCGTGTGTAAAACAGGCAGACCTGTTACACTCAGAAATAATACAAAGAATCTTAACATTTCAACTTAAACAAATTCAAATGCCTTTACCTTCATACAATTTTCTAGAGTGTAGTTTTCTTTAGCACACTGAGGTTTCTCACTGCCCTCTCTCTCTTCTTGTATTTCTATTTTGCTAAGGTGTTGGTCTGAGATCCAGTCCATAAGAATAGTTAAGGGGTCGTAAACTTTTGAAATCCGTAGTAACTGTAACACATCCACAACATCAGTTATTTCAGTTTTCAAGTCTATGATTTTCTAAACCACAATACCAATAGACTAAAATATACGAGTACATTAGTAATACGCACATGCTTTATTTTGTGCTTAAACAAATGTTTATGAAAGCCTTGGGAAGAGATTTTCACATACAAAATCACTCTATTTTATAATTCTAACTAAATGGATCATAGGAGAAAGAAAATATTTAATGATCTGTGCATGATCCTCATTTTAATACATTTAATACACTCCTTTGCTTTCTTTCATACAATCTACTTAGGCTAAATTTTAACTGTGTAACTAGCATTGTTGGAAGAATAAAGATTTCGTGAAATTGTCATTCTGTCCCTCTGCTACAACTGTACAGAAAAGCTCTGTGAAAGGTATCCAGACGTTCCTGAAGACAAACTACACGAACATCTCTCTAAAACCTTCACAAGTTTTCTTGTATCTACCTTCAGACAACTGTTCTTCTCTTCACTCAGAATTCTAACTACTGATACTGCTCATATATCACTTGCGACTGTGAGAAAAGAATATGGGGCAAACTATAACCACCATTTAAATATAAGTAGCATACTCTATGGATACAACAAGCATCCTGATCATCATGTAAGTCCTCTATGAATACTTCAGTTTGCACAAAAGAGAAAGAGAAAGAAAGATTTTACTGAGACTAGGAAGCAGATGATTTTAATCATACTCAAGACCATCAGAACTGCAATTCACTGAAGGAGCAACGGTCAAAAGAGTTTAGGCAGCAATTTGCTTGTCAGCACTTAGGTCAGATTTAAGTCAAGTGAGAAGAAAACTTTAACGTTGTATTCTTGTGAACCACTGTCTCAGCGTGCCTTTAAGAACAGAGAAAATACTCCTTTAATTAACACTTTCAAAAATAACTAACTCTAAAGTCTTTAATACTGCAAAAGCTCTGAGAGACTAAATTTCATGTACTAGAAAACGAAGCAGAAAGTATTTACAACCATTCACACAATTCTTGTCTTAAAGAAACAAAATCAGCAATTTTGCAAACAACTTGTTCAAACATTTAAAATTGTTGACTGTAACTTGCAAAGCTACTTACAAACTTGACTGTACTGCTTGACTACTTGACTGTAACTCGTAAAGCTAGTAACAGGAAATAATTAATCTTGCCTGGGTTTTTAGCAATTCGTTATTTTCCCTCAGAGAGTTAAGCGATGACCTCAGTTCGTTATTTTCATCAGTCATTTTTCTCAAGGTTTCTCTCAGTTGGCTCATTTTTGTCTCATGCTGCTAGAGAAATATCAAATTTTAAAACGTGATTAACAAGAGAGTCTTTTTAGAAATAATTCTCAACTAAGTTCCATTTCAGTGTTAAAAAACAGGACAAACTTTCAAAGATCAAATTTGTAATTCTTCATGGTCCAATCTGCACATACCACCAGTAGTGAAGAAAGCAACATCCACACCACATATTAAGAAGAAATATAAAGAAAATGGGAGCCATGGTGTACAGCCTATGGATCTTTTTTTTTTTTTTTTCCAGAAAATACCTAGATCTTCTCATTGATCCTCTTGTACATTCCTCAGTTAAGTCAGGTGTGGGAAAGAATTGTGAATGAAAACAAATGTCAAAGCTTTTGTTTACACTTAGCTCTTTTTTTTTTTTTAGCATCCATTTTAACCACAAATATGCCCAATTCTCCCTTTTTTGAATCTTTCAAATATTCTAACTATTCACTGCTGATAGTTAAGACGCTTTAGTTCACCTGTACTTAAACACCTGTCCTGCAATGTCCAGGAATGTATCCAATACGTGCTACATTTCATCGAATTGGAAAAAAATAATTGTGAAACTCAAGATAGTAATCTTTTAATATTTGTTGTTATTATTAGTCCACAATATAATTTAATACCAGTACATACCATTAAAATATAAGCAAAAACAGACAAAAGAAACTGCAACAAAGGAAAATTGAAGCGACAATTACTTGTAACAGTCAAAAACCTGCGTGCCTTGAAAAAGAAACCAAGGAATGTGTCTTTTTTCCCCTTCACTGGAAATCTGTAATATAATTAAATATTTTCCAGCAGATTCTGAAAAAAAAACCAACACTGAGGCTTTGAAGCTGAGTATAAAACAAATGTTTTCAGAAAATAACACTGTTACTGAGCATGACCTGTGAGAAAAGAATATGGGGCAAACTATAACCGCCATTTAAATATAAGTAGCATACTCTATGGATACAACAAGCATCCTGCTCATCATGTAAGTCCTCTATGAATACTTCAGTTTGCACAAAAGAGAAAGAGAAAGAAAGATTTTACTGAGACTAGGAAGCAGATGATTTTAATCATACTCAAGAGCATCAGAACTGCAATTCACTGAAGGAGCAACGGTCAAAAGAGTTTAGGCAGCAATTTGCTTGTCAGCATTTAGGTCAGATTTAAGTCAAGTGAGAAGAAAACTTTAACTTTGTATTCTTGTGAACCACTGTCTCAGCGTGCCTTTAAGAACAGAGAAAATACTCCTTTAATTAACACTTTCAAAAATAACTAACTCTAAAGTCTTTAATACTGCAAAAGCTCTGAGAGACTAAATTTCATGTACTAGAAAACGAAGCAGAAAGTATTTACAACCATTCACACAATTCTTGTCTTAAAGAAACAAAATCAGCAATTTTGCAAACAACTTGTTCAAACATTTAAAATTGTTGACTGTAACTTGCAAAGCTACTTATAAACTTGACTGTACTGCTTGACTACTTGACTGTAACTCGTAAAGCTAGTAACAGGAAATAATTAATCTTGCCTGGGTTTTTAGCAATTCGATATTTTCCCTCAGAGAGTTAAGCGATGACCTCAGTTCGTTAGTTTCATCAGTCATTTTTCTCAAGGTTTCTCTCAGTTGGCTCATTTTTGTCTCATGCTGCTAGAGAAATATCAAATTTTAAAATGTGATTAACAAGAGAGTCTTTTTAGAAATAATTCTCAACTAAGTTCCATTTCAGTGTTAAAAAACAGGACAAACTTTCAAAGATCAAATTTGTAATTCTTCATGGTCCAATCTGCACATACCACCAGTAGTGAAGAAAGCAACATCCACACCACATATTAAGAAGAAATATAAAGAAAATGGAAGCCATGGTGTACAGCCTATGGATCTTTTTTTTTTTTTCCAGAAAATACCTAGATCTTCTCATTGATCCTCTTGTACATTCCTCAGTTAAGTCAGGTGTGGGAAAGAATTGTGAATGAAAACAAATGTCAAAGCTTTTGTTTACACTTAGCTCTTTTTTCTTTTAGCATCCATTTTAACCACAAATATGCCCAATTCTCCCTTTTTTGAATCTTTCAAATATTCTAACTATTCACTGCTGATAGTTAAGACGCTTTAGTTCACCTGTACTTAAACACCTGTCCTGCAATGTCCAGGAATGTATCCAATACGTGCTACATTTCATTGAATTGGAAAAAAATAATTGTGAAACTCAAGATAGTAATCTTTTAATATTTGTTGTTATTATTAGTCCACAATATAATTTAATACCAGTACATACCATTAAAATATAAGCAAAAACAGACAAAAGAAACTGCAACAAAGGAAAATTGAAGCGACAATTACTTGTAACAGTCAAAAACCTGTGTGCCTTGAAAAAGAAACCAAGGAATGTGTCTTTTTTCCCCTTCACTGGAAATCTGTAATATAATTAAATATTTTCCAGCAGATTCTGAAAAAAAAACCAACACTGAGGCTTTGAAGCTGAGCATAAAACAAATGTTTTCAGAAAATAACACTGTTACTGAGCATGATCTGTGAGAAAACAATATGGGGCAAACTATAACCGCCATTTAAATATAAGTAGCATACTCTATGGATACAACAAGCATCCTGCTCATCATGTAAGTCCTCTATGAATACTTCAGTTTGCACAAAAGAGAAAGAGAAAGAAGGATTTTACTGAGACTAGGAAGCAGATGATTTTAATCATACTCAAGACCATCAGAACTGCAATTCACTGAAGGAGCAACGGTCAAAAGAGTTTAGGCAGCAATTTGCTTGTCAGCATTTAGGTCAGATTTAAGTCAAGTGAGAAGAAAACTTTAACTTTGTATTCTTGTGAACCACTGTCTCAGCGTGTCTTTAAGAACAGAGAAAATACTCCTTTAATTAACACTTTCAAAAATAACTAACTCTAAAGTCTTTAATACTGCAAAAGCTCTGAGAGACTAAATTTCATGTACTAGAAAACGAAGCAGAAAGTATTTACAACCATTCACACAATTCTTGTCTTAAAGAAACAAAATCAGCAATTTTGCAAACAACTTGTTCAAACATTTAAAATTGTTGACTGTAACTTTGATTAAGGAGGTATTGGGGAGGTATTGGGGAGGCAAGGACAATCCCCAGACATGGACTGTATATCTCGAAACAAGACACTGGAACTCATGATAAGGAAGCGGCAGACGGACAGAGAAACAAATGTAAGGACTATAAATCTCAAAATTGGACATTGGAATTCATTATAAAGATACAACAAACGGAAGAATTGGCAACAACCAGCTCTCGCAATTAAGAAACGTGCCAATTCAGCAGATTCCTGACCAAAGGTGAAAAGTACACTGTGAGGAAGACTCGGCGTCTTCCTCCCAAAGACCCCTGCCCACAATTCTTGGGAGGCTCTATGCAGGCGCAAGGTGCCAAAAGGCTAATTAGCATGAGAAGCGAGGGAAGGGGGGGATAGATAAGGAATATGTATAGGCGCTTGTAGAATATTGATAGATTGATTGTATAAATTCAAGACTGCTTTCCGCTTTGGGTATGCACGATAGGTGGAGAGATCCCCCGTGCATCCAGCACTGCAATAAAGAATATACCACTTAAAGGAATTTCGGCTTCGATCTTTGAATCAATCTGGCACCCCAGATGGGACTACCCCTCTGCCGGTCCGCAGGACCCGCTGGGGACAGGACTCCCTAGGGTACCCCCGGGATTTCCCGGAGGGACTCCTCGACTCACCGGATCACTGCGGAGGCAGACAAGGACCCCATCATTGTAAGTGAGTATATTCTTTATTCTGGTTTGGTTTTCTGGTAGACCGGTCATCTGGGACTGTCCAGTAAGTCGGAAGGTGACTTCTGCAGGACAGTATTTGGTATATACTTTGTGGTTAGTACCACAAGTATATCTGGGGACCTTGAGGTCCATCTGTATCTGGAACTGTCTGTAAGTCAGAAGGTGATCTTCTGCGAGGCAGTGTTTGGTATATACTTTGTGGTAAGCACCATAAGTATATTTGGGGACCTTAAGGAAAGAGCTCGCTTTAAGGTCCATCTGGAATTGTGTTGTTTATTTCGGTTTTCTGACTCATGGAGTATGGTATTTAACTCTGGTTATTGTTACTGTGATTTTGGCTATTTTTCTGGTGGTAATAGTAGGTTCGTGGCATTGTTATAAGAAAGATATCGTTATGGTGTTACACAGTTCGGTTTTCTGACTTATCGCATGTAGAATTTGACTCTGACTATTGTTATTGTGATTTTAGCAATATTGCTTGTAATAGTAGCTTTGTGACATCGCTACTGAAAGATATTGCGTGCCTGTAATTTTGTGAGTGATACGTTTTTGTGATACGCTTTTGTAAGTAACACGTGTATTCTGAAAGTGTAAACTGGAAAATGGGGGGGCGAGTAAGCAGTGAAATTCCTAAGAAAAGTGCGTTAGGATGTGTTTTGAATCACTGGAAGGATATTGGAGGATCTGCCGGTGGAAGTGTGAACAGGAAAACATTGATAAAATATTGTAATCAATGGTGGCCGCTTTATAAGCTGGAATGTGGAGAAAAGTGGCCCCTAAATGGAACTTTAAACTCTAATGTTTTGCTACAGTTAATGTTGGTTTTGAGAAGGAGAATAGGATGAAATGTTGTATACTGATGTTGTTTCAGCATCTTGGTGGGAAAAGGTACGGAATTAAGTTGGCCCCTGACTGAGCCTTTGATGTTGGCATTAGAGAAGTACAGGCTGGAGAAAGATAAAGGAAGTGTTAAAAGGGTTGTTGAAAGTGTTAAAGGTGTTTGAAGTTGAATGAGCAGGGAAAGAGGATGTAGGAATGTTAATAGTTCTGCCTCTGCTCTAGGCAGAGATCTTAAAATCATGGGTGTTAGCCCTTCGGGGCAAATGGATCATGATGGGTCCGAGAGAGAGTTGTTATGGAAACAGAAAAACAGTTAACTCTTAAAACAACCTGAGTTCATGTGCGAGCTCAGATTACCGATGGGACCGCTCAGGGAACTGTGGACAACTGAATTCCCCTGACCAACCCCACTGAGACCCTAATCATCCCTAAAATTATGAACGGCTAAGTAAATACTAAAATCTGGATGAATTGGGAATTGAGAATATGCTTCCAACAAGGTCTAAAAGAAACCCCATCCGAATTTCTTGAAAGGCTGAGGGCAGCAATGCAGAAGTTTACCACTATAGACCCTTCCTCTGAGGGGGGGTAGACTTCAATTAGTATCTCTATTTTTGGGTCAATCGGCGGAAGATATTAGACGAAAACTTCAGAAAATGAAAGAACCAGACGTAAGGGATTTGGAAAGATTAGTAGAAGAAGCCTGGAGAGTGTTTAGAAATCGTGAGGGGAATGAAAGGCAAAAGTTAGGTGAGACGATTGCAGCAGCCACTGTGGCAGCCCTGCGAAAGCAGGAAGAATCTTTTCGAGGCAGGAGAAGTGGGGGGGGAAGGTAATTCGACTCCCCTTGCGGGCTGAACAGTGTGCCTATTGTAAAGAGATAGGACACTGGAAAAGGGAATGCCCGAAGCGGCAAGAGGAAAATAAGCTATTAATGGCTACAAAACAATGAAGGAGACCGGGGGACTCTACCCTAGCAGATCCACTGGTTAAAATTAAGCTAGGGAAATTGGGTCGGGAAGTAGAATTTTTAGTAGATACAGGAGCTACATATTCAGTGTTAAATCAGAAGTTGATGCCAGAAGATAAAGATTTTGTGACAGTGGTGGGGGCAATGGGTAGACACGAAAAAGCTTTCTTTTTAAAGCCATTAGAATATGAATTGGGGAAGCAAATGGGAATACATAGGTTTTTGTATTTGCCGGGATCTCCTAGATCTTTATTGGGACGGGATTTATTAGAGCAATTAGAAGCTGAAATTGTTTTTGAAAAGGGAAGGGTAGAGTTAAGAGTAAAAGAAGACCGACTTATAAGTGCACTAAGTTTGGTATTGATCCAAACTGATTCTTTTAATGAAACCCTTCCGGAAATCCAGGATCAGGTTTATCCAGGGGTGTGGGAATCTGATGTCCCTGGGAAAGCAAAGAATGCTGCACCAATAATGGTAAAATTAAAACCAGGAGAGAAGCCAGTAAAGGTTAAGCAGTACCCCCTTAGAATAGAAGATAGAAGAGGAATAAAAGATACAATAGATAAGTTTTTGAAATATGGGTTACTGGTCGAGTGTGAATCAGAATATAATACTCCCATCTTACCAATTAAGAAACCGGATGGGAAGAGTTATAGGTTAGTACAGGACTTGAGAGCAATAAACAGGATCACTGAAGACATACACCCTGTGGTAGCAAACCCTTATACGCTATTGACCAAGTTAAGGGACAAGTTGGTCTGGTTTACCGTACTGGATTTAAAGGATGCCTTCTTTTGTTTAACCTTGGCCCCAGAAAGCCGAAACCTCTTTGCCTTTGAATGGGAAAATCCTGACTCAGGACGAAAAGTCCAGTTGACATGGACAGTGCTTCCTCAGGGGTTTAAAAATAGCCCTATGATTTTTGGTAATCAACTTGCAAAGGAACTTGAATCCTGGGAAGCCCCCAATTCTGCAGGGGTCCTGCTGCAATATGTTGATGATCTCTTGATTGCTACCGAAGACAGGGGAAGCTGCATACAGTGGACGGTGAGCCTCCTTAATTTCCTAGGAATGAATGGATACCGGGTTTCACAACAGAAGGCACAATTGGTTCAAACCCACGTGACATACCTAGGATTTGAGATCTCAGGAGGACAACGTGAATTGGGGACGGAACGCAAGGAAGCAATCTGTCGTACCCCAGAACCACAGACTGTTAAAGAATTACGAACTTTCCTAGGAATGACAGGTTGGTGCAGATTATGGATCAACAATTATGGATTAATTGTAAGGCCTCTGTATGATTTAATTAAA
Organism: Anas platyrhynchos; assembly: GCF_047663525.1. Taxonomy (NCBI): domain Eukaryota; kingdom Metazoa; phylum Chordata; class Aves; order Anseriformes; family Anatidae; genus Anas; species Anas platyrhynchos. Next base: position 173,801 of record NC_092627.1, on the reverse strand, counting down.
GATAACTGCATAAGACTAATATGGACAGGAGAAGCCCGAGCAGCCTTTAAGAAGTTTAAGATGGAGTTGATGCGAGCCCCAGCTCTTGGTTTACCAGATTTGTCTAAACCCTTTTGGTTATACTCCTATGAAAGACAGGGTATGGCCTTAGGGGTACTAGCACAAAAGTTGGGACCTTACAAAAGGGCAGTGGCTTATTTCTCTAAACAATTGGATGAAGTAAGTAAAGGATGGCCAGGCTGCCTGCGAGCAGTGGCAGCCGTAATTATGAATATACAAGAAGCCCGGAAATTTACAATGGGGCAGAAGATAACAGTGTTTGTCTCACACACTGTGTCAGCAGTTTTAGAACAAAAGGGGGCTCATTGGTTATCTCCTCAGAGATTTTTGAAATATCAAGCAATATTGGTAGAACAGGACGATGTGGAAATTGTGATAACTAATATTGTGAATCCAGCCTCTTTTCTTAGTGATGCTCCGGCGGAACCTGTGATTCACGATTGTTTAGAAACTATGGAGACTGTGTATTCCAGCCGACCAGACCTTAAGGAGGAGCCCATGGAAGATGCAGAAGAAACTTGGTTCACGGATGGGAGCAGTTTTGTTACACAAGGACAACGTAAAGCTGGATATGCTATAACAACTACTCAGCAGGTAATTGAGTCTAAGCCTTTACCCCCTGGAACATCAGCTCAAAAGGCGGAGATAGTTGCTCTCACGAGAGCATTGGAACTGGCAGCTGGAAAAAGGGTAAATATTTGGACAGATTCTAAATATGCATTCGGCGTGGTACATGCTCATGGAGCGATTTGGAAAGAACGTGGATTACTGACTGCTCAGGGAAAACAGATAAAACATGCTGAAGAAATTTTAAAATTGTTAGAGGCTGTAAAACAACCAGAAAAAGTGGCTATTATGCATTGCCGAGGGCATCAAAGAGGATCCACTGACTTCGAGATTGGGAACAGATTGGCTGATAAAGAGGCAAGAAGGGAGCCGGAAAGAGGTCAAGTGGAAGTGCTTGCTTTAATACCAGACGGTAAAATTCAGACATTAGAGAAAGGACAGGCTCCTAAATATTCAAAAGAAGATTTAAAGTTGATCGAGGATCTAAAAGGGAAGCTGAATGTTGATGGGTGGGCTCATTTGAAGGACAACAGGGTTGTTATGCCCTCTAATTTGGTGTGGCCTATGGTTTTGGGGGAACACAACAAAACCCACTGGGGAGCCGATGCCCTGTATAAACTATTAAATCGAGTCTTGGTAGCAAGAAATCTGTATACCACAATAAGGCAGGTAACCCAACAATGTGACACCTGTATGCGTCATAATCCCAATACAGGAAATAGGGTGACATTTGGTGTCATTGATAAAGGGAATTATTCGGGGCAACTGTGGCAAATTGATTTTTCAGAACTCCCTAGAAAAGGGGGGTATTGTTATTTACTGGTTCTGACTGACATGATTTCAGGAAGGCCTGAAGCCTTTCCCTGTCAAACAAACAAAGCAAGAAGAAGTGGTTAAAGTCTTGTTAAATGAAATAATACCATGCTTTGGGATTCTAGTAGCAATGTCTTCTGATAGAGTTTCACATTTTTGTGTGCAAGTGATACAACAGATAAATAAGATTCTAAAGATATTCTAAAGACAACTGCATACTCTTTATAGACCGCAGGCAAGTGGACAGGTAGAAAAAATGAAACATTTAATTAAACAACAAATAGCTAAAATCGGACAAGAATCTAATTTGTCATGACCTCAATCCCTCCCTTTAGCATTACTTAGAATTTGAGTTAAACCTAGAATAAAAGGGAATTTGAGTCCCTTTGAAATTTTATATGGAAGGCCATATCAATTTATATTTAGTGGAGAGGATCTAATGCAGCTAGGATTAGAATATTTATATGCATATATAACTGAACTTCAGAAATAATTAAATAAAGTACATAAATTTGTTCTCAGGACCTGGGCTAGAGGGTTGGATCAACCAATCCACCCTTTTAAGCTCAGGGATTATATATATAAAGACTTTTTCAGGACAACCCCTAGAGGAAAAACGGAAGGAAAGTGGACGGGACCATACCAGGTATTACTGACAACACGCACCGCCATTAAGATTAAGGAGCAAGCAGCTTGGATCCACGATTCAAGGGTGAAGAAGGCCCTGGCAAGGATATGGACCACCACTCCAATTGGACCAACAAAATTATGGTTTTCCAGATCCTAATGATTGCAGGGGTGTGGTTCTCAGATTCGGGGTGGGCAGTTTGGGATGAGAACTTACACCTGTCCCTGATACAAACAATTTCTCAAGTAATTAATAAGACAAACTGTTGGGTATGCACCCATCTGCCACAGCATGGGAATAAGGGTGTATCGTTAATCAGGATTCCCTTGCCTGCAAACTTACCTTGGACTAATTTGTGGGAAAACACATCTTGGGGTCAAAAATATGAAGAAGTTTTGGAACTAGAAGTTAGTAGCTTCGTGCCATTGGAATCTTACTATGTATGTGTACAAAGGTGTAACCCGCCTAAGGGTATGGGAAAACAGGATTGTATAAATACGGGTACTACTTATGTGGGAAATCAGACATCTTGTAATCAAACAATTGATATTAGTACAACTAGCAGTTGGGCAAATTCAACCAGCTGGCCAGTTCCAGAAGGAAAAGGGTGGTATTGGCTATGCAATGATACAGCTCGTAAGGTCTTGCCCGAGAACTGCAAGGGAACTTGCACTCTTGGAGCAGTAGTCCCCAGTATGACAGTACATGATGTAGTGCCTCGAGGTTACTTGAGAAATCATATCTGGAGAATTAGACAAAAAATTAACAATCCATTGATAGAGAGACACACCGCTTTTCATAGTTTTGTTCGATGGTTTATCCCATGGTTAGGAGTGAATGAATTGGAAAAGGCGATAGTTAATATTTCTGCAATTATAGAGAAGTTAGAAAACAAAACTCTGGATGCTATAAAGGCTCAACAAGAAGAGATATCTAGTTTATCACAGGTAGTATTACAAAATCGGATGGCCCTAGACTTGTTACTGGCCGCTCAAGGGGGAGTCTGTACAGTAATAAATACAAGTTGTTGTATGTATGTAGATCAGAGTGGAAGGATCTCTACCGACCTGGAAGAAATATGGAAGCAGACAAGGGTCCTACATGAGATCAGTAAAGATGATCTTTCATGGAGTTTTAGTGAAATATGGAATAAGTTAACCTCCTGGTTGCCCAGCTTCCAAGGGTTGGAACAAGTGTTCATTGCTCTTATCACATTAGTAGTGTTAGGAATATTTGTGTGCATGTTGTTTAGATGCCTGCTTTGTTGTGTTACTGTAAATAATGAAAGTATCTGATGCAAAAGAATTTGCATGGGAAAAGAAAAGGGGGGATTGATTAAGGAGGTATTGGGGAGGTATTGGGGAGGCAAGGACAATCCCCAGACATGGACTGTATATCTTGAAACAAGACACTGGAACTCATGATAAGGAAGCGGCAGACGGACAGAGAAACAAATGTAAGGACTATAAATCTCAAAATTGGACATTGGAATTCATTATAAAGATACAACAAACGGAAGAATTGGCAACAACCAGCTCTCGCAATTAAGAAACGTGCCAATTCAGCAGATTCCTGACCAAAGGTGAAAAGTACACTGTGAGGAAGACTCGGGGTCTTCCTCCCAAAGACCCCTGCCCACGTCCCAAAGACCCCTGCCCACAATTCTTGGGAGGCTCTACGCAGGCGCAAGGTGCCAAAAGGCTAATTAGCATGAGAAGCGAGGGAAGGCGGGGATAGGTAATGCATATGTATAGGCGCTTGTAGAATATTGATAGATTGATTGTATAAATTCAAGACTGCTTTCCGCTTTGGGTATGCACGATAGGTGGAGAGATCCCCCGTGCATCGAGCGCTGCAATAAAGAATATACCACTTAAAGGAATTTCAGCTTCGATCTTTGAATCAACTTGCAAAGCTACTTATAAACTTGACTGTACTGCTTGACTACTTGACTGTAACTCGTAAAGCTAGTAACAGGAAATAATTAATCTTGCCTGGGTTTTTAGCAATTCGTTATTTTCCCTCAGAGAGTTAAGCGATGACCTCAGTTCGTTATTTTCATCAGTCATTTTTCTCAAGGTTTCTCTCAGTTGGCTCATTTTTGTCTCATGCTGCTTATTTTCATCAGTCATTTTTCTCAAGGTTTCTCTCAGTTGGCTCATTTTTGTCTCATGCTGCTTATTTTCATCAGTCATTTTTCTCAAGGTTTCTCTCAGTTGGCTCATTTTTGTCTCATGCTGCTAGAGAAATATCAAATTTTAAAACGTGATTAACAAGAGAGTCTTTTTAGAAATAATTCTCAACTAAGTTCCATTTCAGTGTTAAAAAACAGGACAAACTTTCAAAGATCAAATTTGTAATTCTTCATGGTCCAATCTGCACATACCACCAGTAGTGAAGAAAGCAACATCCACACCACATATTAAGAAGAAATATAAAGAAAATGGGAGCCATGGTGTACAGCCTATGGATCTTTTTTTTTTTTTTTCCAGAAAATACCTAGATCTTCTCATTGATCCTCTTGTACATTCCTCAGTTAAGTCAGGTGTGGGAAAGAATTGTGAATGAAAACAAATGTCAAAGCTTTTGTTTACACTTAGCTCTTTTTTTTTTTTAGCATCCATTTTAACCACAAATATGCCCAATTCTCCCTTTTTTGAATCTTTCAAATATTCTAACTATTCACTGCTGATAGTTAAGACGCTTTAGTTCACCTGTACTTAAACACCTGTCCTGCAATGTCCAGGAATGTATCCAATACGTGCTACATTTCATCGAATTGGAAAAAAATAATTGTGAAACTCAAGATAGTAATCTTTTAATATTTGTTGTTATTATTAGTCCACAATATAATTTAATACCAGTACATACCATTAAAATATAAGCAAAAACAGACAAAAGAAACTGCAACAAAGGAAAATTGAAGCGACAATCACTTGTAACAGTCAAAAACCTGCGTGCCTTGAAAAAGAAAGCAAGGAATGTGTCTTTTTTCCCCTTCACTGGAAATTTGAAATATAATTAAATATTTTCCAGCAGATTCTGAAAAAAAAACCAACACTGAGGCTTTGAAGCTGAGTATAAAACAAATGTTTTCAGAAAATAACACTGTTACTGAGCATGACCTGTGAGAAAACAATATGGGGCAAACTATAACCGCCATTTAAATATAAGTAGCATACTCTATGGATACAACAAGCATCCTGATCATCATGTAAGTCCTCTATGAATACTTCAGTTTGCACAAAAGAGAAAGAGAAAGAAAGATTTTACTGAGACTAGGAAGCAGATGATTTTAATCATACTCAAGACCATCAGAACTGCAATTCACTGAAGGAGCAACGGTCAAAAGAGTTTAGGCAGCAATTTGCTTGTCAGCACTTAGGTCAGATTTAAGTCAAGTGAGAAGAAAACTTTAACTTTGTATTCTTGTGAACCACTGTCTCAGCGTGCCTTTAAGAACAGAGAAAATACTCCTTTAATTAACACTTTCAAAAATAACTAACTCTAAAGTCTTTAATACTGCAAAAGCTCTGAGAGACTAAATTTCATGTACTAGAAAACTAAGCAGAAAGTATTTACAACCATTCACACAATTCTTGTCTTAAAGAAACAAAATCAGCAATTTTGCAAACAACTTGTTCAAACATTTAAAATTGTTGACTGTAACTTGCAAAGCTACTTATAAACTTGACTGTACTGCTTGACTACTTGACTGTAACTCGTAAAGCTAGTAACAGGAAATAATTAATCTTGCCTGGGATTTTAGCAATTCGGTATTTTCCCTCAGAGAGTTAAGCGATGACCTCAGTTCGTTATTTTCATCAGTCATTTTTCTCAAGGTTTCTCTCAGTTGGCTCATTTTTGTCTCATGCTGCTAGAGAAATATCAAATTTTAAAACGTGATTAACAAGAGAGTCTTTTTAGAAATAATTCCCAACTAAGTTCCATTTCAGTGTTAAAAAACAGGACAAACTTTCAAAGATCAAATTTGTAATTCTTCATGGTCCAATCTGCACATACCACCAGTAGTGAAGAAAGCAACATCCACACCACATATTAAGAAGAAATATAAAGAAAATGGGAGCCATGGTGTACAGCCTATGGATCTTTTTTTTTTTTTTTTCCAGAAAATACCTAGATCTTCTCATTGATCCTCTTGTACATTCCTCAGTTAAGTCAGGTGTGGGAAAGAATTGTGAATGAAAACAAATGTCAAAGCTTTTGTTTACACTTAGCTCTTTTTTTTTTTAGCATCCATTTTAACCAAAAATATGCCCAATTCTCCCTTTTTTGAATCTTTCAAATATTCTAACTATTCACTGCTGATAGTTAAGACGCTTTAGTTCACCTGTACTTAAACACCTGTCCTGCAATGTCCAGGAATGTATCCAATACGTGCTACATTTCATCGAATTGGAAAAAAATAATTGTGAAACTCAAGATAGTAATCTTTTAATATTTGTTGTTATTATTAGTCCACAATATAATTTAATACCAGTACATACCATTAAAATATAAGCAAAAACAGACAAAAGAAACTGCAACAAAGGAAAATTGAAGCGACAATCACTTGTAACAGTCAAAAACCTGCGTGCCTTGAAAAAGAAACCAAGGAATGTGTCTATTTTCCCCTTCACTGGAAATTTGAAATATAATTAAATATTTTCCAGCAGATTCTGAAAAAAAAACCAACACTGAGGCTTTGAAGCTGAGTATAAAACAAATGTTTTCAGAAAATAACACTGTTACTGAGCATGACCTGTGAGAAAACAATATGGGGCAAACTATAACCGCCATTTAAATATAAGTAGCATACTCTATGGATACAACAAGCATCCTGATCATCATGTAAGTCCTCTATGAATACTTCAGTTTGCACAAAAGAGAAAGAGAAAGAAAGATTTTACTGAGACTAGGAAGCAGATGATTTTAATCATACTCAAGTCCATCAGAACTGCAATTCACTGAAGGAGCAACGGTCAAAAGAGTTTAGGCAGCAATTTGCTTGTCAGCACTTAGGTCAGATTTAAGTCAAGTGAGAAGAAAACTTTAACTTTGTATTCTTGTGAACCACTGTCTCAGCGTGCCTTTAAGAACAGAGAAAATACTCCTTTAATTAACACTTTCAAAAATAACTAACTCTAAAGTCTTTAATACTGCAAAAGCTCTGAGAGACTAAATTTCATGTACTAGAAAACTAAGCAGAAAGTATTTACAACCATTCACACAATTCTTGTCTTAAAGAAACAAAATCAGCAATTTTGCAAACAACTTGTTCAAACATTTAAAATTGTTGACTGTAACTTGCAAAGCTACTTATAAACTTGACTGTACTGCTTGACTACTTGACTGTAACTCGTAAAGCTAGTAACAGGAAATAATTAATCTTGCCTGGGTTTTTAGCAATTCGTTATTTTCCCTCAGAGAGTTAAGCGATGACCTCAGTTCGTTATTTTCATCAGTCATTTTTCTAAAGGGTTGTCTCAGTTGGCTCCTTTTTGTCTCATGCTGCTTATTTTCATCAGTCATTTTTCTCAAGGTTTCTCTCAGTTGGCTCATTTTTGTCTCATGCTGCTAGAGAAATATCAAATTTTAAAACGTGATTAACAAGAGAGTCTTTTTAGAAATAATTCCCAACTAAGTTCCATTTCAGTGTTAAAAAACAGGACAAACTTTCAAAGATCAAATTTGTAATTCTTCATGGTCCAATCTGCACATACCACCAGTAGTGAAGAAAGCAACATCCACACCACATATTAAGAAGAAATATAAAGAAAATGGGAGCCATGGTGTACAGCCTATGGATCTTTTTTTTTTTTTTTTCCAGAAAATACCTAGATCTTCTCATTGATCCTCTTGTACATTCCTCAGTTAAGTCAGGTGTGGGAAAGAATTGTGAATGAAAACAAATGTCAAAGCTTTTGTTTACACTTAGCTCTTTTTTCTTTTAGCATCCATTTTAACCACAAATATGCCCAATTCTCCCTTTTTTGAATCTTTCAAATATTCTAACTATTCACTGCTGATAGTTAAGACGCTTTAGTTCACCTGTACTTAAACACCTGTCCTGCAATGTCCAGGAATGTATCCAATACGTGCTACATTTCATCGAATTGGAAAAAAATAATTGTGAAACTCAAGATAGTAATCTTTTAATATTTGTTGTTATTATTAGTCCACAATATAATTTAATACCAGTACATACCATTAAAATATAAGCAAAAACAGACAAAAGAAACTGCAACAAAGGAAAATTGAAGCGACAATTACTTGTAACAGTCAAAAACCTGCGTGCCTTGAAAAAGAAACCAAGGAATGTGTCTTTTTTCCCCTTCACTGGAAATCTGTAATATAATTAAATATTTTCCAGCAGATTCTGAAAAAAAAACCAACACTGAGGCTTTGAAGCTGAGTATAAAACAAATGTTTTCAGAAAATAACACTGTTACTGAGCATGACCTGTGAGAAAACAATATGGGGCAAACTATAACCGCCATTTAAATATAAGTAGCATACTCTATGGATACAACAAGCATCCTGATCATCATGTAAGTCCTCTATGAATACTTCAGTTTGCACAAAAGAGAAAGAGAAAGAAAGATTTTACTGAGACTAGGAAGCAGATGATTTTAATCATACTCAAGTCCATCAGAACTGCAATTCACTGAAGGAGCAATGGTCAAAAGAGTTTAGGCAGCAATTTGCTTGTCAGCATTTAGGTCAGATTTAAGTCAAGTGAGAAGAAAACTTTAACGTTGTATTCTTGTGAACCACTGTCTCAGCGTGCCTTTAAGAACAGAGAAAATACTCCTTTAATTAACACTTTCAAAAATAACTAACTCTAAAGTCTTTAATACTGCAAAAGCTCTGAGAGACTAAATTTCATGTACTAGAAAACGAAGCAGAAAGTATTTACAACCATTCACACAATTCTTGTCTTAAAGAAACAAAATCAGCAATTTTGCAAACAACTTGTTCAAACATTTAAAATTGTTGACTGTAACTTGCAAAGCTACTTATAAACTTGACTGTACTGCTTGACTACTTGACTGTAACTCGTAAAGCTAGTAACAGGAAATAATTAATCTTGCCTGGGTTTTTAGCAATTCGTTATTTTCCCTCAGAGAGTTAAGCGATGACCTCAGTTCGTTATTTTCATCAGTCATTTTTCTCAAGGTTTCTCTCAGTTGGCTCATTTTTGTCTCATGCTGCTAGAGAAATATCAAATTTTAAAACGTGATTAACAAGAGAGTCTTTTTAGAAATAATTCCCAACTAAGTTCCATTTCAGTGTTAAAAAACAGGACAAACTTTCAAAGATCAAATTTGTAATTCTTCATGGTCCAATCTGCACATACCACCAGTAGTGAAGAAAGCAACATCCACACCACATATTAAGAAGAAATATAAAGAAAATGGGAGCCATGGTGTACAGCCTATGGATCTTTTTTTTTTTTTTTCCAGAAAATACCTAGATCTTCTCATTGATCCTCTTGTACATTCCTCAGTTAAGTCAGGTGTGGGAAAGAATTGTGAATGAAAACAAATGTCAAAGCTTTTGTTTACACTTAGCTCTTTTTTTTTTTTAGCATCCATTTTAACCACAAATATGCCCAATTCTCCCTTTTTTGAATCTTTCAAATATTCTAACTATTCACTGCTGATAGTTAAGACGCTTTAGTTCACCTGTACTTAAACACCTGTCCTGCAATGTCCAGGAATGTATCCAATACGTGCTACATTTCATCGAATTGGAAAAAAATAATTGTGAAACTCAAGATAGTAATCTTTTAATATTTGTTGTTATTATTAGTCCACAATATAATTTAATACCAGTACATACCATTAAAATATAAGCAAAAACAGACAAAAGAAACTGCAACAAAGGAAAATTGAAGCGACAATCACTTGTAACAGTCAAAAACCTGCGTGCCTTGAAAAAGAAAGCAAGGAATGTGTCTTTTTTCCCCTTCACTGGAAATTTGAAATATAATTAAATATTTTCCAGCAGATTCTGAAAAAAAAACCAACACTGAGGCTTTGAAGCTGAGTATAAAACAAATGTTTTCAGAAAATAACACTGTTACTGAGCATGACCTGTGAGAAAACAATATGGGGCAAACTATAACCGCCATTTAAATATAAGTAGCATACTCTATGGATACAACAAGCATCCTGATCATCATGTAAGTCCTCTATGAATACTTCAGTTTGCACAAAAGAGAAAGAGAAAGAAAGATTTTACTGAGACTAGGAAGCAGATGATTTTAATCATACTCAAGACCATCAGAACTGCAATTCACTGAAGGAGCAACGGTCAAAAGAGTTTAGGCAGCAATTTGCTTGTCAGCACTTAGGTCAGATTTAAGTCAAGTGAGAAGAAAACTTTAACTTTGTATTCTTGTGAACCACTGTCTCAGCGTGCCTTTAAGAACAGAGAAAATACTCCTTTAATTAACACTTTCAAAAATAACTAACTCTAAAGTCTTTAATACTGCAAAAGCTCTGAGAGACTAAATTTCATGTACTAGAAAACGAAGCAGAAAGTATTTACAACCATTCACACAATTCTTGTCTTAAAGAAACAAAATCAGCAATTTTGCAAACAACTTGTTCAAACATTTAAAATTGTTGACTGTAACTTGCAAAGCTACTTATAAACTTGACTGTACTGCTTGACTACTTGACTGTAACTCGTAAAGCTAGTAACAGGAAATAATTAATCTTGCCTGGGATTTTAGCAATTCGGTATTTTCCCTCAGAGAGTTAAGCGATGACCTCAGTTCGTTATTTTCATCAGTCATTTTTCTCAAGGTTTCTCTCAGTTGGCTCATTTTTGTCTCATGCTGCTAGAGAAATATCAAATTTTAAAACGTGATTAACAAGAGAGTCTTTTTAGAAATAATTCCCAACTAAGTTCCATTTCAGTGTTAAAAAACAGGACAAACTTTCAAAGATCAAATTTGTAATTCTTCATGGTCCAATCTGCACATACCACCAGTAGTGAAGAAAGCAACATCCACACCACATATTAAGAAGAAATATAAAGAAAATGGGAGCCATGGTGTACAGCCTATGGATCTTTTTTTTTTTTTTTTCCAGAAAATACCTAGATCTTCTCATTGATCCTCTTGTACATTCCTCAGTTAAGTCAGGTGTGGGAAAGAATTGTGAATGAAAACAAATGTCAAAGCTTTTGTTTACACTTAGCTCTTTTTTTTTTTAGCATCCATTTTAACCAAAAATATGCCCAATTCTCCCTTTTTTGAATCTTTCAAATATTCTAACTATTCACTGCTGATAGTTAAGACGCTTTAGTTCACCTGTACTTAAACACCTGTCCTGCAATGTCCAGGAATGTATCCAATACGTGCTACATTTCATCGAATTGGAAAAAAATAATTGTGAAACTCAAGATAGTAATCTTTTAATATTTGTTGTTATTATTAGTCCACAATATAATTTAATACCAGTACATACCATTAAAATATAAGCAAAAACAGACAAAAGAAACTGCAACAAAGGAAAATTGAAGCGACAATCACTTGTAACAGTCAAAAACCTGCGTGCCTTGAAAAAGAAACCAAGGAATGTGTCTATTTTCCCCTTCACTGGAAATTTGAAATATAATTAAATATTTTCCAGCAGATTCTGAAAAAAAAACCAACACTGAGGCTTTGAAGCTGAGTATAAAACAAATGTTTTCAGAAAATAACACTGTTACTGAGCATGACCTGTGAGAAAACAATATGGGGCAAACTATAACCGCCATTTAAATATAAGTAGCATACTCTATGGATACAACAAGCATCCTGATCATCATGTAAGTCCTCTATGAATACTTCAGTTTGCACAAAAGAGAAAGAGAAAGAAAGATTTTACTGAGACTAGGAAGCAGATGATTTTAATCATACTCAAGTCCATCAGAACTGCAATTCACTGAAGGAGCAACGGTCAAAAGAGTTTAGGCAGCAATTTGCTTGTCAGCACTTAGGTCAGATTTAAGTCAAGTGAGAAGAAAACTTTAACTTTGTATTCTTGTGAACCACTGTCTCAGCGTGCCTTTAAGAACAGAGAAAATACTCCTTTAATTAACACTTTCAAAAATAACTAACTCTAAAGTCTTTAATACTGCAAAAGCTCTGAGAGACTAAATTTCATGTACTAGAAAACTAAGCAGAAAGTATTTACAACCATTCACACAATTCTTGTCTTAAAGAAACAAAATCAGCAATTTTGCAAACAACTTGTTCAAACATTTAAAATTGTTGACTGTAACTTGCAAAGCTACTTATAAACTTGACTGTACTGCTTGACTACTTGACTGTAACTCGTAAAGCTAGTAACAGGAAATAATTAATCTTGCCTGGGTTTTTAGCAATTCGTTATTTTCCCTCAGAGAGTTAAGCGATGACCTCAGTTCGTTATTTTCATCAGTCATTTTTCTAAAGGGTTGTCTCAGTTGGCTCCTTTTTGTCTCATGCTGCTTATTTTCATCAGTCATTTTTCTCAAGGTTTCTCTCAGTTGGCTCATTTTTGTCTCATGCTGCTAGAGAAATATCAAATTTTAAAACGTGATTAACAAGAGAGTCTTTTTAGAAATAATTCCCAACTAAGTTCCATTTCAGTGTTAAAAAACAGGACAAACTTTCAAAGATCAAATTTGTAATTCTTCATGGTCCAATCTGCACATACCACCAGTAGTGAAGAAAGCAACATCCACACCACATATTAAGAAGAAATATAAAGAAAATGGGAGCCATGGTGTACAGCCTATGGATCTTTTTTTTTTTTTTTTCCAGAAAATACCTAGATCTTCTCATTGATCCTCTTGTACATTCCTCAGTTAAGTCAGGTGTGGGAAAGAATTGTGAATGAAAACAAATGTCAAAGCTTTTGTTTACACTTAGCTCTTTTTTCTTTTAGCATCCATTTTAACCACAAATATGCCCAATTCTCCCTTTTTTGAATCTTTCAAATATTCTAACTATTCACTGCTGATAGTTAAGACGCTTTAGTTCACCTGTACTTAAACACCTGTCCTGCAATGTCCAGGAATGTATCCAATACGTGCTACATTTCATCGAATTGGAAAAAAATAATTGTGAAACTCAAGATAGTAATCTTTTAATATTTGTTGTTATTATTAGTCCACAATATAATTTAATACCAGTACATACCATTAAAATATAAGCAAAAACAGACAAAAGAAACTGCAACAAAGGAAAATTGAAGCGACAATTACTTGTAACAGTCAAAAACCTGCGTGCCTTGAAAAAGAAACCAAGGAATGTGTCTTTTTTCCCCTTCACTGGAAATCTGTAATATAATTAAATATTTTCCAGCAGATTCTGAAAAAAAAACCAACACTGAGGCTTTGAAGCTGAGTATAAAACAAATGTTTTCAGAAAATAACACTGTTACTGAGCATGACCTGTGAGAAAACAATATGGGGCAAACTATAACCGCCATTTAAATATAAGTAGCATACTCTATGGATACAACAAGCATCCTGATCATCATGTAAGTCCTCTATGAATACTTCAGTTTGCACAAAAGAGAAAGAGAAAGAAAGATTTTACTGAGACTAGGAAGCAGATGATTTTAATCATACTCAAGTCCATCAGAACTGCAATTCACTGAAGGAGCAATGGTCAAAAGAGTTTAGGCAGCAATTTGCTTGTCAGCATTTAGGTCAGATTTAAGTCAAGTGAGAAGAAAACTTTAACGTTGTATTCTTGTGAACCACTGTCTTAGCGTGCCTTTAAGAACAGAGAAAATACTCCTTTAATTAACACTTTCAAAAATAACTAACTCTAAAGTCTTTAATACTGCAAAAGCTCTGAGAGACTAAATTTCATGTACTAGAAAACGAAGCAGAAAGTATTTACAACCATTCACACAATTCTTGTCTTAAAGAAACAAAATCAGCAATTTTGCAAACAACTTGTTCAAACATTTAAAATTGTTGACTGTAACTTGCAAAGCTACTTATAAACTTGACTGTACTGCTTGACTACTTGACTGTAACTCGTAAAGCTAGTAACAGGAAATAATTAATCTTGCCTGGGTTTTTAGCAATTCGTTATTTTCCCTCAGAGAGTTAAGCGATGACCTCAGTTCGTTATTTTCATCAGTCATTTTTCTCAAGGTTTCTCTCAGTTGGCTCATTTTTGTCTCATGCTGCTAGAGAAATATCAAATTTTAAAACGTGATTAACAAGAGAGTCTTTTTAGAAATAATTCCCAACTAAGTTCCATTTCAGTGTTAAAAAACAGGACAAACTTTCAAAGATCAAATTTGTAATTCTTCATGGTCCAATCTGCACATACCACCAGTAGTGAAGAAAGCAACATCCACACCACATATTAAGAAGAAATATAAAGAAAATGGGAGCCATGGTGTACAGCCTATGGATCTTTTTTTTTTTTTTTCCAGAAAATACCTAGATCTTCTCATTGATCCTCTTGTACATTCCTCAGTTAAGTCAGGTGTGGGAAAGAATTGTGAATGAAAACAAATGTCAAAGCTTTTGTTTACACTTAGCTCTTTTTTTTTTTTAGCATCCATTTTAACCACAAATATGCCCAATTCTCCCTTTTTTGAATCTTTCAAATATTCTAACTATTCACTGCTGATAGTTAAGACGCTTTAGTTCACCTGTACTTAAACACCTGTCCTGCAATGTCCAGGAATGTATCCAATACGTGCTACATTTCATCGAATTGGAAAAAAATAATTGTGAAACTCAAGATAGTAATCTTTTAATATTTGTTGTTATTATTAGTCCACAATATAATTTAATACCAGTACATACCATTAAAATATAAGCAAAAACAGACAAAAGAAACTGCAACAAAGGAAAATTGAAGCGACAATCACTTGTAACAGTCAAAAACCTGCGTGCCTTGAAAAAGAAAGCAAGGAATGTGTCTTTTTTCCCCTTCACTGGAAATTTGAAATATAATTAAATATTTTCCAGCAGATTCTGAAAAAAAAACCAACACTGAGGCTTTGAAGCTGAGTATAAAACAAATGTTTTCAGAAAATAACACTGTTACTGAGCATGACCTGTGAGAAAACAATATGGGGCAAACTATAACCGCCATTTAAATATAAGTAGCATACTCTATGGATACAACAAGCATCCTGATCATCATGTAAGTCCTCTATGAATACTTCAGTTTGCACAAAAGAGAAAGAGAAAGAAAGATTTTACTGAGACTAGGAAGCAGATGATTTTAATCATACTCAAGACCATCAGAACTGCAATTCACTGAAGGAGCAACGGTCAAAAGAGTTTAGGCAGCAATTTGCTTGTCAGCACTTAGGTCAGATTTAAGTCAAGTGAGAAGAAAACTTTAACTTTGTATTCTTGTGAACCACTGTCTCAGCGTGCCTTTAAGAACAGAGAAAATACTCCTTTAATTAACACTTTCAAAAATAACTAACTCTAAAGTCTTTAATACTGCAAAAGCTCTGAGAGACTAAATTTCATGTACTAGAAAACGAAGCAGAAAGTATTTACAACCATTCACACAATTCTTGTCTTAAAGAAACAAAATCAGCAATTTTGCAAACAACTTGTTCAAACATTTAAAATTGTTGACTGTAACTTGCAAAGCTACTTATAAACTTGACTGTACTGCTTGACTACTTGACTGTAACTCGTAAAGCTAGTAACAGGAAATAATTAATCTTGCCTGGGATTTTAGCAATTCGGTATTTTCCCTCAGAGAGTTAAGCGATGACCTCAGTTCGTTATTTTCATCAGTCATTTTTCTCAAGGTTTCTCTCAGTTGGCTCATTTTTGTCTCATGCTGCTAGAGAAATATCAAATTTTAAAACGTGATTAACAAGAGAGTCTTTTTAGAAATAATTCCCAACTAAGTTCCATTTCAGTGTTAAAAAACAGGACAAACTTTCAAAGATCAAATTTGTAATTCTTCATGGTCCAATCTGCACATACCACCAGTAGTGAAGAAAGCAACATCCACACCACATATTAAGAAGAAATATAAAGAAAATGGGAGCCATGGTGTACAGCCTATGGATCTTTTTTTTTTTTTTTTCCAGAAAATACCTAGATCTTCTCATTGATCCTCTTGTACATTCCTCAGTTAAGTCAGGTGTGGGAAAGAATTGTGAATGAAAACAAATGTCAAAGCTTTTGTTTACACTTAGCTCTTTTTTTTTTTAGCATCCATTTTAACCAAAAATATGCCCAATTCTCCCTTTTTTGAATCTTTCAAATATTCTAACTATTCACTGCTGATAGTTAAGATGCTTTAGTTCACCTGTACTTAAACACCTGTCCTGCAATGTCCAGGAATGTATCCAATACGTGCTACATTTCATCGAATTGGAAAAAAATAATTGTGAAACTCAAGATAGTAATCTTTTAATATTTGTTGTTATTATTAGTCCACAATATAATTTAATACCAGTACATACCATTAAAATATAAGCAAAAACAGACAAAAGAAACTGCAACAAAGGAAAATTGAAGCGACAATTACTTGTAACAGTCAAAAACCTGCGTGCCTTGAAAAAGAAACCAAGGAATGCGTCTATTTTCCCCTTCACTGGAAATTTGAAATATAATTAAATATTTTCCAGCAGATTCTGAAAAAAAAACCAACACTGAGGCTTTGAAGCTGAGTATAAAACAAATGTTTTCAGAAAATAACACTGTTACTGAGCATGACCTGTGAGAAAACAATATGGGGCAAACTATAACCGCCATTTAAATATAAGTAGCATACTCTATGGATACAACAAGCATCCTGATCATCATGTAAGTCCTCTATGAATACTTCAGTTTGCACAAAAGAGAAAGAGAAAGAAAGATTTTACTGAGACTAGGAAGCAGATGATTTTAATCATACTCAAGTCCA
Organism: Anas platyrhynchos; assembly: GCF_047663525.1. Lineage (NCBI taxonomy): Eukaryota > Metazoa > Chordata > Aves > Anseriformes > Anatidae > Anas > Anas platyrhynchos. The sequence goes on along the minus strand of NC_092627.1, from coordinate 156,834 downwards.
TCAGAACTGCAATTCACTGAAGGAGCAACGGTCAAAAGAGTTTAGGCAGCAATTTGCTTGTCAGCACTTAGGTCAGATTTAAGTCAAGTGAGAAGAAAACTTTAACTTTGTATTCTTGTGAACCACTGTCTCAGCGTGCCTTTAAGAACAGAGAAAATACTCCTTTAATTAACACTTTCAAAAATAACTAACTCTAAAGTCTTTAATACTGCAAAAGCTCTGAGAGACTAAATTTCATGTACTAGAAAACTAAGCAGAAAGTATTTACAACCATTCACACAATTCTTGTCTTAAAGAAACAAAATCAGCAATTTTGCAAACAACTTGTTCAAACATTTAAAATTGTTGACTGTAACTTGCAAAGCTACTTATAAACTTGACTGTACTGCTTGACTACTTGACTGTAACTCGTAAAGCTAGTAACAGGAAATAATTAATCTTGCCTGGGTTTTTAGCAATTCGTTATTTTCCCTCAGAGAGTTAAGCGATGACCTCAGTTCGTTATTTTCATCAGTCATTTTTCTCAAGGTTTCTCTCAGTTGGCTCATTTTTGTCTCATGCTGCTTATTTTCATCAGTCATTTTTCTCAAGGTTTCTCTCAGTTGGCTCATTTTTGTCTCATGCTGCTAGAGAAACATCAAATTTTAAAACGTGATTAACAAGAGAGTCTTTTTAGAAATAATTCCCAACTAAGTTCCATTTCAGTGTTAAAAAACAGGACAAACTTTCAAAGATCAAATTTGTAATTCTTCATGGTCCAATCTGCACATACCACCAGTAGTGAAGAAAGCAACATCCACACCACATATTAAGAAGAAATATAAAGAAAATGGGAGCCATGGTGTACAGCCTATGGATCTTTTTTTTTTTTTTTTTCCAGAAAATACCTAGATCTTCTCATTGATCCTCTTGTACATTCCTCAGTTAAGTCAGGTGTGGGAAAGAATTGTGAATGAAAACAAATGTCAAAGCTTTTGTTTACACTTAGCTCTTTTTTTTTTTAGCATCCATTTTAACCAAAAATATGCCCAATTCTCCCTTTTTTGAATCTTTCAAATATTCTAACTATTCACTGCTGATAGTTAAGACGCTTTAGTTCACCTGTACTTAAACACCTGTCCTGCAATGTCCAGGAATGTATCCAATACGTGCTACATTTCATCGAATTGGAAAAAAATAATTGTGAAACTCAAGATAGTAATCTTTTAATATTTGTTGTTATTATTAGTCCACAATATAATTTAATACCAGTACATACCATTAAAATATAAGCAAAAACAGACAAAAGAAACTGCAACAAAGGAAAATTGAAGCGACAATCACTTGTAACAGTCAAAAACCTGCGTGCCTTGAAAAAGAAACCAAGGAATGCGTCTATTTTCCCCTTCACTGGAAATTTGAAATATAATTAAATATTTTCCAGCAGATTCTGAAAAAAAAAACAACACTGAGGCTTTGAAGCTGAGTATAAAACAAATGTTTTCAGAAAATAACACTGTTACTGAGCATGACCTGTGAGAAAACAATATGGGGCAAACTATAACCGCCATTTAAATATAAGTAGCATACTCTATGGATACAACAAGCATCCTGATCATCATGTAAGTCCTCTATGAATACTTCAGTTTGCACAAAAGAGAAAGAGAAAGAAAGATTTTACTGAGACTAGGAAGCAGATGATTTTAATCATACTCAAGTCCATCAGAACTGCAATTCACTGAAGGAGCAACGGTCAAAAGAGTTTAGGCAGCAATTTGCTTGTCAGCACTTAGGTCAGATTTAAGTCAAGTGAGAAGAAAACTTTAACTTTGTATTCTTGTGAACCACTGTCTCAGCGTGCCTTTAAGAACAGAGAAAATACTCCTTTAATTAACACTTTCAAAAATAACTAACTCTAAAGTCTTTAATACTGCAAAAGCTCTGAGAGACTAAATTTCATGTACTAGAAAACTAAGCAGAAAGTATTTACAACCATTCACACAATTCTTGTCTTAAAGAAACAAAATCAGCAATTTTGCAAACAACTTGTTCAAACATTTAAAATTGTTGACTGTAACTTGCAAAGCTACTTATAAACTTGACTGTACTGCTTGACTACTTGACTGTAACTCGTAAAGCTAGTAACAGGAAATAATTAATCTTGCCTGGGTTTTTAGCAATTCGTTATTTTCCCTCAGAGAGTTAAGCGATGACCTCAGTTCGTTATTTTCATCAGTCATTTTTCTCAAGGTTTCTCTCAGTTGGCTCATTTTTGTCTCATGCTGCTTATTTTCATCAGTCATTTTTCTCAAGGTTTCTCTCAGTTGGCTCATTTTTGTCTCATGCTGCTAGAGAAACATCAAATTTTAAAACGTGATTAACAAGAGAGTCTTTTTAGAAATAATTCCCAACTAAGTTCCATTTCAGTGTTAAAAAACATGACAAACTTTCAAAGATCAAATTTGTAATTCTTCATGGTCCAATCTGCACATACCACCAGTAGTGAAGAAAGCAACATCCACACCACATATTAAGAAGAAATATAAAGAAAATGGGAGCCATGGTGTACAGCCTATGGATCTTTTTTTTTTTCCAGAAAATACCTAGATCTTCTCATTGATCCTCTTGTACATTCCTCAGTTAAGTCAGGTGTGGGAAAGAATTGTGAATGAAAACAAATGTCAAAGCTTTTGTTTACACTTAGCTCTTTTTTCTTTTAGCATCCATTTTAACCACAAATATGCCCAATTCTCCCTTTTTTGAATCTTTCAAATATTCTAACTATTCACTGCTGATAGTTAAGATGCTTTAGTTCACCTGTACTTAAACACCTGTCCTGCAGTGTCCAGGAATGTATCCAATACGTGCTACATTTCATCGAATTGGAAAAAAATAATTGTGAAACTCAAGATAGTAATCTTTTAATATTTGTTGTTATTATTAGTCCACAATATAATTTAATACCAGTACATACCATTAAAATATAAGCAAAAACAGACAAAAGAAACTGCAACAAAGGAAAATTGAAGCGACAATTACTTGTAACAGTCAAAAACCTGCGTGCCTTGAAAAAGAAACCAAGGAATGTGTCTATTTTCCCCTTCACTGGAAATTTGAAATATAATTAAATATTTTCCAGCAGATTCTGAAAAAAAAACCAACACTGAGGCTTTGAAGCTGAGTATAAAACAAATGTTTTCAGAAAATAACACTGTTACTGAGCATGACCTGTGAGAAAACAATATGGGGCAAACTATAACCGCCATTTAAATATAAGTAGCATACTCTATGGATACAACAAGCATCCTGATCATCATGTAAGTCCTCTATGAATACTTCAGTTTGCACAAAAGAGAAAGAGAAAGAAAGATTTTACTGAGACTAGGAAGCAGATGATTTTAATCATACTCAAGTCCATCAGAACTGCAATTCACTGAAGGAGCAACGGTCAAAAGAGTTTAGGCAGCAATTTGCTTGTCAGCACTTAGGTCAGATTTAAGTCAAGTGAGAAGAAAACTTTAACTTTGTATTCTTGTGAACCACTGTCTCAGCGTGCCTTTAAGAACAGAGAAAATACTCCTTTAATTAACACTTTCAAAAATAACTAACTCTAAAGTCTTTAATACTGCAAAAGCTCTGAGAGACTAAATTTCATGTACTAGAAAACTAAGCAGAAAGTATTTACAACCATTCACACAATTCTTGTCTTAAAGAAACAAAATCAGCAATTTTGCAAACAACTTGTTCAAACATTTAAAATTGTTGACTGTAACTTGCAAAGCTACTTATAAACTTGACTGTACTGCTTGACTACTTGACTGTAACTTGTAAAGCTAGTAACAGGAAATAATTAATCTTGCCTGGGTTTTTAGCAATTCGTTATTTTCCCTCAGAGAGTTAAGCGATGACCTCAGTTCGTTATTTTCATCAGTCATTTTTCTCAAGGTTTCTCTCAGTTGGCTCATTTTTGTCTCATGCTGCTTATTTTCATCAGTCATTTTTCTCAAGGTTTCTCTCAGTTGGCTCATTTTTGTCTCATGCTGCTAGAGAAACATCAAATTTTAAAACGTGATTAACAAGAGAGTCTTTTTAGAAATAATTCCCAACTAAGTTCCATTTCAGTGTTAAAAAACAGGACAAACTTTCAAAGATCAAATTTGTAATTCTTCATGGTCCAATCTGCACATACCACCAGTAGTGAAGAAAGCAACATCCACACCACATATTAAGAAGAAATATAAAGAAAATGGGAGCCATGGTGTACAGCCTATGGATCTTTTTTTTTTTCCAGAAAATACCTAGATCTTCTCATTGATCCTCTTGTACATTCCTCAGTTAAGTCAGGTGTGGGAAAGAATTGTGAATGAAAACAAATGTCAAAGCTTTTGTTTACACTTAGCTCTTTTTTCTTTTAGCATCCATTTTAACCAAAAATATGCCCAATTCTCCCTTTTTTGAATCTTTCAAATATTCTAACTATTCACTGCTGATAGTTAAGATGCTTTAGTTCACCTGTACTTAAACACCTGTCCTGCAGTGTCCAGGAATGTATCCAATACGTGCTACATTTCATTGAATTGGAAAAAAATAATTGTGAAACTCAAGATAGTTATCTTTTAATATTTGTTATTATTATTAGTCCACAATATAATTTAATACCAGTACATACCATTAAAATATAAGCAAAAACAGACAAAAGAAACTGCAACAAAGGAAAATTGAAGCGACAATTACTTGTAACAGTCAAAAACCTGCGTGCCTTGAAAAAGAAACCAAGGAATGTGTCTATTTTCCCCTTCACTGGAAATTTGAAATATAATTAAATATTTTCCAGCAGATTCTGAAAAAAAAACCAACACTGAGGCTTTGAAGCTGAGTATAAAACAAATGTTTTCAGAAAATAACACTGTTACTGAGCATGACCTGTGAGAAAACAATATGGGGCAAACTATAACCGCCATTTAAATATAAGTAGCATACTCTATGGATACAACAAGCATCCTGATCATCATGTAAGTCCTCTATGAATACTTCAGTTTGCACAAAAGAGAAAGAGAAAGAAAGATTTTACTGAGACTAGGAAGCAGATGATTTTAATCATACTCAAGTCCATCAGAACTGCAATTCACTGAAGGAGCAACGGTCAAAAGAGTTTAGGCAGCAATTTGCTTGTCAGCACTTAGGTCAGATTTAAGTCAAGTGAGAAGAAAACTTTAACTTTGTATTCTTGTGAACCACTGTCTCAGCGTGCCTTTAAGAACAGAGAAAATACTCCTTTAATTAACACTTTCAAAAATAACTAACTCTAAAGTCTTTAATACTGCAAAAGCTCTGAGAGACTAAATTTCATGTACTAGAAAACTAAGCAGAAAGTATTTACAACCATTCACACAATTCTTGTCTTAAAGAAACAAAATCAGCAATTTTGCAAACAACTTGTTCAAACATTTAAAATTGTTGACTGTAACTTGCAAAGCTACTTATAAACTTGACTGTACTGCTTGACTACTTGACTGTAACTCGTAAAGCTAGTAACAGGAAATAATTAATCTTGCCTGGGATTTTAGCAATTCGATATTTTCCCTCAGAGAGTTAAGCGATGACCTCAGTTCGTTATTTTCATCAGTCATTTTTCTCAAGGTTTCTCTCAGTTGGCTCATTTTTATCTCATGCTGCTAGAGAAACATCAAATTTTAAAACGTGATTAACAAGAGAGTCTTTTTAGAAATAATTCCCAACTAAGTTCCATTTCAGTGTTAAAAAACAGGTCAAACTTTCAAAGATCAAATTTGTAATTCTTCATGGTCCAATCTGCACATACCACCAGTAGTGAAGAAAGCAACATCCACACCACATATTAAGAAGAAATATAAAGAAAATGGGAGCCATGGTGTACAGCCTATGGATCTTTTTTTTTTTTTTTCCAGAAAATACCTAGATCTTCTCATTGATCCTCTTGTACATTCCTCAGTTAAGTCAGGTGTGGGAAAGAATTGTGAATGAAAACAAATGTCAAAGCTTTTGTTTACACTTAGCTCTTTTTTTTTTTTAGCATCCATTTTAACCACAAATATGCCCAATTCTCCCTTTTTTGAATCTTTCAAATATTCTAACTATTCACTGCTGATAGTTAAGACGCTTTAGTTCACCTGTACTTAAACACCTGTCCTGCAATGTCCAGGAATGTATCCAATACGTGCTACATTTCATCGAATTGGAAAAAAATAATTGTGAAACTCAAGATAGTAATCTTTTAATATTTGTTGTTATTATTAGTCCACAATATAATTTAATACCAGTACATACCATTAAAATATAAGCAAAAACAGACAAAAGAAACTGCAACAAAGGAAAATTGAAGCGACAATTACTTGTAACAGTCAAAAACCTGCGTGCCTTGAAAAAGAAACCAAGGAATGTGTCTATTTTCCCCTTCACTGGAAATTTGAAATATAATTAAATATTTTCCAGCAGATTCTGAAAAAAAAACCAACACTGAGGCTTTGAAGCTGAGTATAAAACAAATGTTTTCAGAAAATAACACTGTTACTGAGCATGACCTGTGAGAAAACAATATGGGGCAAACTATAACCGCCATTTAAATATAAGTAGCATACTCTATGGATACAACAAGCATCCTGATCATCATGTAAGTCCTCTATGAATACTTCAGTTTGCACAAAAGAGAAAGAGAAAGAAAGATTTTACTGAGACTAGGAAGCAGATGATTTTAATCATACTCAAGTCCATCAGAACTGCAATTCACTGAAGGAGCAACGGTCAAAAGAGTTTAGGCAGCAATTTGCTTGTCAGCACTTAGGTCAGATTTAAGTCAAGTGAGAAGAAAACTTTAACTTTGTATTCTTGTGAACCACTGTCTCAGCGTGCCTTTAAGAACAGAGAAAATACTCCTTTAATTAACACTTTCAAAAATAACTAACTCTAAAGTCTTTAATACTGCAAAAGCTCTGAGAGACTAAATTTCATGTACTAGAAAACTAAGCAGAAAGTATTTACAACCATTCACACAATTCTTGTCTTAAAGAAACAAAATCAGCAATTTTGCAAACAACTTGTTCAAACATTTAAAATTGTTGACTGTAACTTGCAAAGCTACTTATAAACTTGACTGTACTGCTTGACTACTTGACTGTAACTCGTAAAGCTAGTAACAGGAAATAATTAATCTTGCCTGGGTTTTTAGCAATTCGTTATTTTCCCTCAGAGAGTTAAGCGATGACCTCAGTTCGTTATTTTCATCAGTCATTTTTCTAAAGGGTTGTCTCAGTTGGCTCCTTTTTGTCTCATGCTGCTTATTTTCATCAGTCATTTTTCTCAAGGTTTCTCTCAGTTGGCTCATTTTTGTCTCATGCTGCTAGAGAAATATCAAATTTTAAAACGTGATTAACAAGAGAGTCTTTTTAGAAATAATTCCCAACTAAGTTCCATTTCAGTGTTAAAAAACAGGACAAACTTTCAAAGATCAAATTTGTAATTCTTCATGGTCCAATCTGCACATACCACCAGTAGTGAAGAAAGCAACATCCACACCACATATTAAGAAGAAATATAAAGAAAATGGGAGCCATGGTGTACAGCCTATGGATCTTTTTTTTTTTTTTTTCCAGAAAATACCTAGATCTTCTCATTGATCCTCTTGTACATTCCTCAGTTAAGTCAGGTGTGGGAAAGAATTGTGAATGAAAACAAATGTCAAAGCTTTTGTTTACACTTAGCTCTTTTTTCTTTTAGCATCCATTTTAACCACAAATATGCCCAATTCTCCCTTTTTTGAATCTTTCAAATATTCTAACTATTCACTGCTGATAGTTAAGACGCTTTAGTTCACCTGTACTTAAACACCTGTCCTGCAATGTCCAGGAATGTATCCAATACGTGCTACATTTCATCGAATTGGAAAAAAATAATTGTGAAACTCAAGATAGTTATCTTTTAATATTTGTTGTTATTATTAGTCCACAATATAATTTAATACCAGTACATACCATTAAAATATAAGCAAAAACAGACAAAAGAAACTGCAACAAAGGAAAATTGAAGCGACAATTACTTGTAACAGTCAAAAACCTGCGTGCCTTGAAAAAGAAACCAAGGAATGCGTCTATTTTCCCCTTCACTGGAAATTTGAAATATAATTAAATATTTTCCAGCAGATTCTGAAAAAAAAACCAACACTGAGGCTTTGAAGCTGAGTATAAAACAAATGTTTTCAGAAAATAACACTGTTACTGAGCATGACCTGTGAGAAAACAATATGGGGCAAACTATAACCGCCATTTAAATATAAGTAGCATACTCTATGGATACAACAAGCATCCTGATCATCATGTAAGTCCTCTATGAATACTTCAGTTTGCACAAAAGAGAAAGAGAAAGAAAGATTTTACTGAGACTAGGAAGCAGATGATTTTAATCATACTCAAGTCCATCAGAACTGCAATTCACTGAAGGAGCAACGGTCAAAAGAGTTTAGGCAGCAATTTGCTTGTCAGCACTTAGGTCAGATTTAAGTCAAGTGAGAAGAAAACTTTAACTTTGTATTCTTGTGAACCACTGTCTCAGCGTGCCTTTAAGAACAGAGAAAATACTCCTTTAATTAACACTTTCAAAAATAACTAACTCTAAAGTCTTTAATACTGCAAAAGCTCTGAGAGACTAAATTTCATGTACTAGAAAACTAAGCAGAAAGTATTTACAACCATTCACACAATTCTTGTCTTAAAGAAACAAAATCAGCAATTTTGCAAACAACTTGTTCAAACATTTAAAATTGTTGACTGTAACTTGCAAAGCTACTTATAAACTTGACTGTACTGCTTGACTACTTGACTGTAACTCGTAAAGCTAGTAACAGGAAATAATTAATCTTGCCTGGGTTTTTAGCAATTCGTTATTTTCCCTCAGAGAGTTAAGCGATGACCTCAGTTCGTTATTTTCATCAGTCATTTTTCTCAAGGTTTCTCTCAGTTGGCTCATTTTTGTCTCATGCTGCTTATTTTCATCAGTCATTTTTCTCAAGGTTTCTCTCAGTTGGCTCATTTTTGTCTCATGCTGCTAGAGAAACATCAAATTTTAAAACGTGATTAACAAGAGAGTCTTTTTAGAAATAATTCCCAACTAAGTTCCATTTCAGTGTTAAAAAACAGGACAAACTTTCAAAGATCAAATTTGTAATTCTTCATGGTCCAATCTGCACATACCACCAGTAGTGAAGAAAGCAACATCCACACCACATATTAAGAAGAAATATAAAGAAAATGGGAGCCATGGTGTACAGCCTATGGATCTTTTTTTTTTTCCAGAAAATACCTAGATCTTCTCATTGATCCTCTTGTACATTCCTCAGTTAAGTCAGGTGTGGGAAAGAATTGTGAATGAAAACAAATGTCAAAGCTTTTGTTTACACTTAGCTCTTTTTTCTTTTAGCATCCATTTTAACCACAAATATGCCCAATTCTCCCTTTTTTGAATCTTTCAAATATTCTAACTATTCACTGCTGATAGTTAAGATGCTTTAGTTCACCTGTACTTAAACACCTGTCCTGCAGTGTCCAGGAATGTATCCAATACGTGCTACATTTCATCGAATTGGAAAAAAATAATTGTGAAACTCAAGATAGTAATCTTTTAATATTTGTTGTTATTATTAGTCCACAATATAATTTAATACCAGTACATACCATTAAAATATAAGCAAAAACAGACAAAAGAAACTGCAACAAAGGAAAATTGAAGCGACAATTACTTGTAACAGTCAAAAACCTGCGTGCCTTGAAAAAGAAACCAAGGAATGTGTCTATTTTCCCCTTCACTGGAAATTTGAAATATAATTAAATATTTTCCAGCAGATTCTGAAAAAAAAACCAACACTGAGGCTTTGAAGCTGAGTATAAAACAAATGTTTTCAGAAAATAACACTGTTACTGAGCATGACCTGTGAGAAAACAATATGGGGCAAACTATAACCGCCATTTAAATATAAGTAGCATACTCTATGGATACAACAAGCATCCTGATCATCATGTAAGTCCTCTATGAATACTTCAGTTTGCACAAAAGAGAAAGAGAAAGAAAGATTTTACTGAGACTAGGAAGCAGATGATTTTAATCATACTCAAGTCCATCAGAACTGCAATTCACTGAAGGAGCAACGGTCAAAAGAGTTTAGGCAGCAATTTGCTTGTCAGCACTTAGGTCAGATTTAAGTCAAGTGAGAAGAAAACTTTAACTTTGTATTCTTGTGAACCACTGTCTCAGCGTGCCTTTAAGAACAGAGAAAATACTCCTTTAATTAACACTTTCAAAAATAACTAACTCTAAAGTCTTTAATACTGCAAAAGCTCTGAGAGACTAAATTTCATGTACTAGAAAACTAAGCAGAAAGTATTTACAACCATTCACACAATTCTTGTCTTAAAGAAACAAAATCAGCAATTTTGCAAACAACTTGTTCAAACATTTAAAATTGTTGACTGTAACTTGCAAAGCTACTTATAAACTTGACTGTACTGCTTGACTACTTGACTGTAACTCGTAAAGCTAGTAACAGGAAATAATTAATCTTGCCTGGGTTTTTAGCAATTCGTTATTTTCCCTCAGAGAGTTAAGCGATGACCTCAGTTCGTTATTTTCATCAGTCATTTTTCTCAAGGTTTCTCTCAGTTGGCTCATTTTTGTCTCATGCTGCTTATTTTCATCAGTCATTTTTCTCAAGGTTTCTCTCAGTTGGCTCATTTTTGTCTCATGCTGCTAGAGAAACATCAAATTTTAAAACGTGATTAACAAGAGAGTCTTTTTAGAAATAATTCCCAACTAAGTTCCATTTCAGTGTTAAAAAACAGGACAAACTTTCAAAGATCAAATTTGTAATTCTTCATGGTCCAATCTGCACATACCACCAGTAGTGAAGAAAGCAACATCCACACCACATATTAAGAAGAAATATAAAGAAAATGGGAGCCATGGTGTACAGCCTATGGATCTTTTTTTTTTTCCAGAAAATACCTAGATCTTCTCATTGATCCTCTTGTACATTCCTCAGTTAAGTCAGGTGTGGGAAAGAATTGTGAATGAAAACAAATGTCAAAGCTTTTGTTTACACTTAGCTCTTTTTTCTTTTAGCATCCATTTTAACCACAAATATGCCCAATTCTCCCTTTTTTGAATCTTTCAAATATTCTAACTATTCACTGCTGATAGTTAAGATGCTTTAGTTCACCTGTACTTAAACACCTGTCCTGCAGTGTCCAGGAATGTATCCAATACGTGCTACATTTCATCGAATTGGAAAAAAATAATTGTGAAACTCAAGATAGTAATCTTTTAATATTTGTTGTTATTATTAGTCCACAATATAATTTAATACCAGTACATACCATTAAAATATAAGCAAAAACAGACAAAAGAAACTGCAACAAAGGAAAATTGAAGCGACAATTACTTGTAACAGTCAAAAACCTGCGTGCCTTGAAAAAGAAACCAAGGAATGTGTCTATTTTCCCCTTCACTGGAAATTTGAAATATAATTAAATATTTTCCAGCAGATTCTGAAAAAAAAACCAACACTGAGGCTTTGAAGCTGAGTATAAAACAAATGTTTTCAGAAAATAACACTGTTACTGAGCATGACCTGTGAGAAAACAATATGGGGCAAACTATAACCGCCATTTAAATATAAGTAGCATACTCTATGGATACAACAAGCATCCTGATCATCATGTAAGTCCTCTATGAATACTTCAGTTTGCACAAAAGAGAAAGAGAAAGAAAGATTTTACTGAGACTAGGAAGCAGATGATTTTAATCATACTCAAGTCCATCAGAACTGCAATTCACTGAAGGAGCAACGGTCAAAAGAGTTTAGGCAGCAATTTGCTTGTCAGCACTTAGGTCAGATTTAAGTCAAGTGAGAAGAAAACTTTAACTTTGTATTCTTGTGAACCACTGTCTCAGCGTGCCTTTAAGAACAGAGAAAATACTCCTTTAATTAACACTTTCAAAAATAACTAACTCTAAAGTCTTTAATACTGCAAAAGCTCTGAGAGACTAAATTTCATGTACTAGAAAACTAAGCAGAAAGTATTTACAACCATTCACACAATTCTTGTCTTAAAGAAACAAAATCAGCAATTTTGCAAACAACTTGTTCAAACATTTAAAATTGTTGACTGTAACTTGCAAAGCTACTTATAAACTTGACTGTACTGCTTGACTACTTGACTGTAACTCGTAAAGCTAGTAACAGGAAATAATTAATCTTGCCTGGGTTTTTAGCAATTCGTTATTTTCCCTCAGAGAGTTAAGCGATGACCTCAGTTCGTTATTTTCATCAGTCATTTTTCTCAAGGTTTCTCTCAGTTGGCTCATTTTTGTCTCATGCTGCTTATTTTCATCAGTCATTTTTCTCAAGGTTTCTCTCAGTTGGCTCATTTTTGTCTCATGCTGCTAGAGAAACATCAAATTTTAAAACGTGATTAACAAGAGAGTCTTTTTAGAAATAATTCCCAACTAAGTTCCATTTCAGTGTTAAAAAACAGGACAAACTTTCAAAGATCAAATTTGTAATTCTTCATGGTCCAATCTGCACATACCACCAGTAGTGAAGAAAGCAACATCCACACCACATATTAAGAAGAAATATAAAGAAAATGGGAGCCATGGTGTACAGCCTATGGATCTTTTTTTTTTTCCAGAAAATACCTAGATCTTCTCATTGATCCTCTTGTACATTCCTCAGTTAAGTCAGGTGTGGGAAAGAATTGTGAATGAAAACAAATGTCAAAGCTTTTGTTTACACTTAGCTCTTTTTTCTTTTAGCATCCATTTTAACCACAAATATGCCCAATTCTCCCTTTTTTGAATCTTTCAAATATTCTAACTATTCACTGCTGATAGTTAAGATGCTTTAGTTCACCTGTACTTAAACACCTGTCCTGCAGTGTCCAGGAATGTATCCAATACGTGCTACATTTCATCGAATTGGAAAAAAATAATTGTGAAACTCAAGATAGTAATCTTTTAATATTTGTTGTTATTATTAGTCCACAATATAATTTAATACCAGTACATACCATTAAAATATAAGCAAAAACAGACAAAAGAAACTGCAACAAAGGAAAATTGAAGCGACAATTACTTGTAACAGTCAAAAACCTGCGTGCCTTGAAAAAGAAACCAAGGAATGTGTCTATTTTCCCCTTCACTGGAAATTTGAAATATAATTAAATATTTTCCAGCAGATTCTGAAAAAAAAACCAACACTGAGGCTTTGAAGCTGAGTATAAAACAAATGTTTTCAGAAAATAACACTGTTACTGAGCATGACCTGTGAGAAAACAATATGGGGCAAACTATAACCGCCATTTAAATATAAGTAGCATACTCTATGGATACAACAAGCATCCTGATCATCATGTAAGTCCTCTATGAATACTTCAGTTTGCACAAAAGAGAAAGAGAAAGAAAGATTTTACTGAGACTAGGAAGCAGATGATTTTAATCATACTCAAGTCCATCAGAACTGCAATTCACTGAAGGAGCAACGGTCAAAAGAGTTTAGGCAGCAATTTGCTTGTCAGCACTTAGGTCAGATTTAAGTCAAGTGAGAAGAAAACTTTAACTTTGTATTCTTGTGAACCACTGTCTCAGCGTGCCTTTAAGAACAGAGAAAATACTCCTTTAATTAACACTTTCAAAAATAACTAACTCTAAAGTCTTTAATACTGCAAAAGCTCTGAGAGACTAAATTTCATGTACTAGAAAACTAAGCAGAAAGTATTTACAACCATTCACACAATTCTTGTCTTAAAGAAACAAAATCAGCAATTTTGCAAACAACTTGTTCAAACATTTAAAATTGTTGACTGTAACTTGCAAAGCTACTTATAAACTTGACTGTACTGCTTGACTACTTGACTGTAACTCGTAAAGCTAGTAACAGGAAATAATTAATCTTGCCTGGGTTTTTAGCAATTCGTTATTTTCCCTCAGAGAGTTAAGCGATGACCTCAGTTCGTTATTTTCATCAGTCATTTTTCTCAAGGTTTCTCTCAGTTGGCTCATTTTTGTCTCATGCTGCTTATTTTCATCAGTCATTTTTCTCAAGGTTTCTCTCAGTTGGCTCATTTTTGTCTCATGCTGCTAGAGAAACATCAAATTTTAAAACGTGATTAACAAGAGAGTCTTTTTAGAAATAATTCCCAACTAAGTTCCATTTCAGTGTTAAAAAACAGGACAAACTTTCAAAGATCAAATTTGTAATTCTTCATGGTCCAATCTGCACATACCACCAGTAGTGAAGAAAGCAACATCCACACCACATATTAAGAAGAAATATAAAGAAAATGGGAGCCATGGTGTACAGCCTATGGATCTTTTTTTTTTTCCAGAAAATACCTAGATCTTCTCATTGATCCTCTTGTACATTCCTCAGTTAAGTCAGGTGTGGGAAAGAATTGTGAATGAAAACAAATGTCAAAGCTTTTGTTTACACTTAGCTCTTTTTTCTTTTAGCATCCATTTTAACCACAAATATGCCCAATTCTCCCTTTTTTGAATCTTTCAAATATTCTAACTATTCACTGCTGATAGTTAAGATGCTTTAGTTCACCTGTACTTAAACACCTGTCCTGCAGTGTCCAGGAATGTATCCAATACGTGCTACATTTCATCGAATTGGAAAAAAATAATTGTGAAACTCAAGATAGTAATCTTTTAATATTTGTTGTTATTATTAGTCCACAATATAATTTAATACCAGTACATACCATTAAAATATAAGCAAAAACAGACAAAAGAAACTGCAACAAAGGAAAATTGAAGCGACAATTACTTGTAACAGTCAAAAACCTGCGTGCCTTGAAAAAGAAACCAAGGAATGTGTCTATTTTCCCCTTCACTGGAAATTTGAAATATAATTAAATATTTTCCAGCAGATTCTGAAAAAAAAACCAACACTGAGGCTTTGAAGCTGAGTATAAAACAAATGTTTTCAGAAAATAACACTGTTACTGAGCATGACCTGTGAGAAAACAATATGGGGCAAACTATAACCGCCATTTAAATATAAGTAGCATACTCTATGGATACAACAAGCATCCTGATCATCATGTAAGTCCTCTATGAATACTTCAGTTTGCACAAAAGAGAAAGAGAAAGAAAGATTTTACTGAGACTAGGAAGCAGATGATTTTAATCATACTCAAGTCCATCAGAACTGCAATTCACTGAAGGAGCAACGGTCAAAAGAGTTTAGGCAGCAATTTGCTTGTCAGCACTTAGGTCAGATTTAAGTCAAGTGAGAAGAAAACTTTAACTTTGTATTCTTGTGAACCACTGTCTCAGCGTGCCTTTAAGAACAGAGAAAATACTCCTTTAATTAACACTTTCAAAAATAACTAACTCTAAAGTCTTTAATACTGCAAAAGCTCTGAGAGACTAAATTTCATGTACTAGAAAACTAAGCAGAAAGTATTTACAACCATTCACACAATTCTTGTCTTAAAGAAACAAAATCAGCAATTTTGCAAACAACTTGTTCAAACATTTAAAATTGTTGACTGTAACTTGCAAAGCTACTTATAAACTTGACTGTACTGCTTGACTACTTGACTGTAACTCGTAAAGCTAGTAACAGGAAATAATTAATCTTGCCTGGGTTTTTAGCAATTCGTTATTTTCCCTCAGAGAGTTAAGCGATGACCTCAGTTCGTTATTTTCATCAGTCATTTTTCTCAAGGTTTCTCTCAGTTGGCTCATTTTTGTCTCATGCTGCTTATTTTCATCAGTCATTTTTCTCAAGGTTTCTCTCAGTTGGCTCATTTTTGTCTCATGCTGCTAGAGAAACATCAAATTTTAAAACGTGATTAACAAGAGAGTCTTTTTAGAAATAATTCCCAACTAAGTTCCATTTCAGTGTTAAAAAACAGGACAAACTTTCAAAGATCAAATTTGTAATTCTTCATGGTCCAATCTGCACATACCACCAGTAGTGAAGAAAGCAACATCCACACCACATATTAAGAAGAAATATAAAGAAAATGGGAGCCATGGTGTACAGCCTATGGATCTTTTTTTTTTTCCAGAAAATACCTAGATCTTCTCATTGATCCTCTTGTACATTCCTCAGTTAAGTCAGGTGTGGGAAAGAATTGTGAATGAAAACAAATGTCAAAGCTTTTGTTTACACTTAGCTCTTTTTTCTTTTAGCATCCATTTTAACCACAAATATGCCCAATTCTCCCTTTTTTGAATCTTTCAAATATTCTAACTATTCACTGCTGATAGTTAAGATGCTTTAGTTCACCTGTACTTAAACACCTGTCCTGCAGTGTCCAGGAATGTATCCAATACGTGCTACATTTCATCGAATTGGAAAAAAATAATTGTGAAACTCAAGATAGTAATCTTTTAATATTTGTTGTTATTATTAGTCCACAATATAATTTAATACCAGTACATACCATTAAAATATAAGCAAAAACAGACAAAAGAAACTGCAACAAAGGAAAATTGAAGCGACAATTACTTGTAACAGTCAAAAACCTGCGTGCCTTGAAAAAGAAACCAAGGAATGTGTCTATTTTCCCCTTCACTGGAAATTTGAAATATAATTAAATATTTTCCAGCAGATTCTGAAAAAAAAACCAACACTGAGGCTTTGAAGCTGAGTATAAAACAAATGTTTTCAGAAAATAACACTGTTACTGAGCATGACCTGTGAGAAAACAATATGGGGCAAACTATAACCGCCATTTAAATATAAGTAGCATACTCTATGGATACAACAAGCATCCTGATCATCATGTAAGTCCTCTATGAATACTTCAGTTTGCACAAAAGAGAAAGAGAAAGAAAGATTTTACTGAGACTAGGAAGCAGATGATTTTAATCATACTCAAGTCCATCAGAACTGCAATTCACTGAAGGAGCAACGGTCAAAAGAGTTTAGGCAGCAATTTGCTTGTCAGCACTTAGGTCAGATTTAAGTCAAGTGAGAAGAAAACTTTAACTTTGTATTCTTGTGAACCACTGTCTCAGCGTGCCTTTAAGAACAGAGAAAATACTCCTTTAATTAACACTTTCAAAAATAACTAACTCTAAAGTCTTTAATACTGCAAAAGCTCTGAGAGACTAAATTTCATGTACTAGAAAACTAAGCAGAAAGTATTTACAACCATTCACACAATTCTTGTCTTAAAGAAACAAAATCAGCAATTTTGCAAACAACTTGTTCAAACATTTAAAATTGTTGACTGTAACTTGCAAAGCTACTTATAAACTTGACTGTACTGCTTGACTACTTGACTGTAACTCGTAAAGCTAGTAACAGGAAATAATTAATCTTGCCTGGGTTTTTAGCAATTCGTTATTTTCCCTCAGAGAGTTAAGCGATGACCTCAGTTCGTTATTTTCATCAGTCATTTTTCTCAAGGTTTCTCTCAGTTGGCTCATTTTTGTCTCATGCTGCTTATTTTCATCAGTCATTTTTCTCAAGGTTTCTCTCAGTTGGCTCATTTTTGTCTCATGCTGCTAGAGAAACATCAAATTTTAAAACGTGATTAACAAGAGAGTCTTTTTAGAAATAATTCCCAACTAAGTTCCATTTCAGTGTTAAAAAACAGGACAAACTTTCAAAGATCAAATTTGTAATTCTTCATGGTCCAATCTGCACATACCACCAGTAGTGAAGAAAGCAACATCCACACCACATATTAAGAAGAAATATAAAGAAAATGGGAGCCATGGTGTACAGCCTATGGATCTTTTTTTTTTTCCAGAAAATACCTAGATCTTCTCATTGATCCTCTTGTACATTCCTCAGTTAAGTCAGGTGTGGGAAAGAATTGTGAATGAAAACAAATGTCAAAGCTTTTGTTTACACTTAGCTCTTTTTTCTTTTAGCATCCATTTTAACCACAAATATGCCCAATTCTCCCTTTTTTGAATCTTTCAAATATTCTAACTATTCACTGCTGATAGTTAAGATGCTTTAGTTCACCTGTACTTAAACACCTGTCCTGCAGTGTCCAGGAATGTATCCAATACGTGCTACATTTCATCGAATTGGAAAAAAATAATTGTGAAACTCAAGATAGTAATCTTTTAATATTTGTTGTTATTATTAGTCCACAATATAATTTAATACCAGTACATACCATTAAAATATAAGCAAAAACAGACAAAAGAAACTGCAACAAAGGAAAATTGAAGCGACAATTACTTGTAACAGTCAAAAACCTGCGTGCCTTGAAAAAGAAACCAAGGAATGTGTCTATTTTCCCCTTCACTGGAAATTTGAAATATAATTAAATATTTTCCAGCAGATTCTGAAAAAAAAACCAACACTGAGGCTTTGAAGCTGAGTATAAAACAAATGTTTTCAGAAAATAACACTGTTACTGAGCATGACCTGTGAGAAAACAATATGGGGCAAACTATAACCGCCATTTAAATATAAGTAGCATACTCTATGGATACAACAAGCATCCTGATCATCATGTAAGTCCTCTATGAATACTTCAGTTTGCACAAAAGAGAAAGAGAAAGAAAGATTTTACTGAGACTAGGAAGCAGATGATTTTAATCATACTCAAGTCCATCAGAACTGCAATTCACTGAAGGAGCAACGGTCAAAAGAGTTTAGGCAGCAATTTGCTTGTCAGCACTTAGGTCAGATTTAAGTCAAGTGAGAAGAAAACTTTAACTTTGTATTCTTGTGAACCACTGTCTCAGCGTGCCTTTAAGAACAGAGAAAATACTCCTTTAATTAACACTTTCAAAAATAACTAACTCTAAAGTCTTTAATACTGCAAAAGCTCTGAGAGACTAAATTTCATGTACTAGAAAACTAAGCAGAAAGTATTTACAACCATTCACACAATTCTTGTCTTAAAGAAACAAAATCAGCAATTTTGCAAACAACTTGTTCAAACATTTAAAATTGTTGACTGTAACTTGCAAAGCTACTTATAAACTTGACTGTACTGCTTGACTACTTGACTGTAACTCGTAAAGCTAGTAACAGGAAATAATTAATCTTGCCTGGGTTTTTAGCAATTCGTTATTTTCCCTCAGAGAGTTAAGCGATGACCTCAGTTCGTTATTTTCATCAGTCATTTTTCTCAAGGTTTCTCTCAGTTGGCTCATTTTTGTCTCATGCTGCTTATTTTCATCAGTCATTTTTCTCAAGGTTTCTCTCAGTTGGCTCATTTTTGTCTCATGCTGCTAGAGAAACATCAAATTTTAAAACGTGATTAACAAGAGAGTCTTTTTAGAAATAATTCCCAACTAAGTTCCATTTCAGTGTTAAAAAACAGGACAAACTTTCAAAGATCAAATTTGTAATTCTTCATGGTCCAATCTGCACATACCACCAGTAGTGAAGAAAGCAACATCCACACCACATATTAAGAAGAAATATAAAGAAAATGGGAGCCATGGTGTACAGCCTATGGATCTTTTTTTTTTTCCAGAAAATACCTAGATCTTCTCATTGATCCTCTTGTACATTCCTCAGTTAAGTCAGGTGTGGGAAAGAATTGTGAATGAAAACAAATGTCAAAGCTTTTGTTTACACTTAGCTCTTTTTTCTTTTAGCATCCATTTTAACCACAAATATGCCCAATTCTCCCTTTTTTGAATCTTTCAAATATTCTAACTATTCACTGCTGATAGTTAAGATGCTTTAGTTCACCTGTACTTAAACACCTGTCCTGCAGTGTCCAGGAATGTATCCAATACGTGCTACATTTCATCGAATTGGAAAAAAATAATTGTGAAACTCAAGATAGTAATCTTTTAATATTTGTTGTTATTATTAGTCCACAATATAATTTAATACCAGTACATACCATTAAAATATAAGCAAAAACAGACAAAAGAAACTGCAACAAAGGAAAATTGAAGCGACAATTACTTGTAACAGTCAAAAACCTGCGTGCCTTGAAAAAGAAACCAAGGAATGTGTCTATTTTCCCCTTCACTGGAAATTTGAAATATAATTAAATATTTTCCAGCAGATTCTGAAAAAAAAACCAACACTGAGGCTTTGAAGCTGAGTATAAAACAAATGTTTTCAGAAAATAACACTGTTACTGAGCATGACCTGTGAGAAAACAATATGGGGCAAACTATAACCGCCATTTAAATATAAGTAGCATACTCTATGGATACAACAAGCATCCTGATCATCATGTAAGTCCTCTATGAATACTTCAGTTTGCACAAAAGAGAAAGAGAAAGAAAGATTTTACTGAGACTAGGAAGCAGATGATTTTAATCATACTCAAGTCCATCAGAACTGCAATTCACTGAAGGAGCAACGGTCAAAAGAGTTTAGGCAGCAATTTGCTTGTCAGCACTTAGGTCAGATTTAAGTCAAGTGAGAAGAAAACTTTAACTTTGTATTCTTGTGAACCACTGTCTCAGCGTGCCTTTAAGAACAGAGAAAATACTCCTTTAATTAACACTTTCAAAAATAACTAACTCTAAAGTCTTTAATACTGCAAAAGCTCTGAGAGACTAAATTTCATGTACTAGAAAACTAAGCAGAAAGTATTTACAACCATTCACACAATTCTTGTCTTAAAGAAACAAAATCAGCAATTTTGCAAACAACTTGTTCAAACATTTAAAATTGTTGACTGTAACTTGCAAAGCTACTTATAAACTTGACTGTACTGCTTGACTACTTGACTGTAACTCGTAAAGCTAGTAACAGGAAATAATTAATCTTGCCTGGGTTTTTAGCAATTCGTTATTTTCCCTCAGAGAGTTAAGCGATGACCTCAGTTCGTTATTTTCATCAGTCATTTTTCTCAAGGTTTCTCTCAGTTGGCTCATTTTTGTCTCATGCTGCTTATTTTCATCAGTCATTTTTCTCAAGGTTTCTCTCAGTTGGCTCATTTTTGTCTCATGCTGCTAGAGAAACATCAAATTTTAAAACGTGATTAACAAGAGAGTCTTTTTAGAAATAATTCCCAACTAAGTTCCATTTCAGTGTTAAAAAACAGGACAAACTTTCAAAGATCAAATTTGTAATTCTTCATGGTCCAATCTGCACATACCACCAGTAGTGAAGAAAGCAACATCCACACCACATATTAAGAAGAAATATAAAGAAAATGGGAGCCATGGTGTACAGCCTATGGATCTTTTTTTTTTTCCAGAAAATACCTAGATCTTCTCATTGATCCTCTTGTACATTCCTCAGTTAAGTCAGGTGTGGGAAAGAATTGTGAATGAAAACAAATGTCAAAGCTTTTGTTTACACTTAGCTCTTTTTTCTTTTAGCATCCATTTTAACCACAAATATGCCCAATTCTCCCTTTTTTGAATCTTTCAAATATTCTAACTATTCACTGCTGATAGTTAAGATGCTTTAGTTCACCTGTACTTAAACACCTGTCCTGCAGTGTCCAGGAATGTATCCAATACGTGCTACATTTCATCGAATTGGAAAAAAATAATTGTGAAACTCAAGATAGTAATCTTTTAATATTTGTTGTTATTATTAGTCCACAATATAATTTAATACCAGTACATACCATTAAAATATAAGCAAAAACAGACAAAAGAAACTGCAACAAAGGAAAATTGAAGCGACAATTACTTGTAACAGTCAAAAACCTGCGTGCCTTGAAAAAGAAACCAAGGAATGTGTCTATTTTCCCCTTCACTGGAAATTTGAAATATAATTAAATATTTTCCAGCAGATTCTGAAAAAAAAACCAACACTGAGGCTTTGAAGCTGAGTATAAAACAAATGTTTTCAGAAAATAACACTGTTACTGAGCATGACCTGTGAGAAAACAATATGGGGCAAACTATAACCGCCATTTAAATATAAGTAGCATACTCTATGGATACAACAAGCATCCTGATCATCATGTAAGTCCTCTATGAATACTTCAGTTTGCACAAAAGAGAAAGAGAAAGAAAGATTTTACTGAGACTAGGAAGCAGATGATTTTAATCATACTCAAGTCCATCAGAACTGCAATTCACTGAAGGAGCAACGGTCAAAAGAGTTTAGGCAGCAATTTGCTTGTCAGCACTTAGGTCAGATTTAAGTCAAGTGAGAAGAAAACTTTAACTTTGTATTCTTGTGAACCACTGTCTCAGCGTGCCTTTAAGAACAGAGAAAATACTCCTTTAATTAACACTTTCAAAAATAACTAACTCTAAAGTCTTTAATACTGCAAAAGCTCTGAGAGACTAAATTTCATGTACTAGAAAACTAAGCAGAAAGTATTTACAACCATTCACACAATTCTTGTCTTAAAGAAACAAAATCAGCAATTTTGCAAACAACTTGTTCAAACATTTAAAATTGTTGACTGTAACTTGCAAAGCTACTTATAAACTTGACTGTACTGCTTGACTACTTGACTGTAACTCGTAAAGCTAGTAACAGGAAATAATTAATCTTGCCTGGGTTTTTAGCAATTCGTTATTTTCCCTCAGAGAGTTAAGCGATGACCTCAGTTCGTTATTTTCATCAGTCATTTTTCTCAAGGTTTCTCTCAGTTGGCTCATTTTTGTCTCATGCTGCTTATTTTCATCAGTCATTTTTCTCAAGGTTTCTCTCAGTTGGCTCATTTTTGTCTCATGCTGCTAGAGAAACATCAAATTTTAAAACGTGATTAACAAGAGAGTCTTTTTAGAAATAATTCCCAACTAAGTTCCATTTCAGTGTTAAAAAACAGGACAAACTTTCAAAGATCAAATTTGTAATTCTTCATGGTCCAATCTGCACATACCACCAGTAGTGAAGAAAGCAACATCCACACCACATATTAAGAAGAAATATAAAGAAAATGGGAGCCATGGTGTACAGCCTATGGATCTTTTTTTTTTTCCAGAAAATACCTAGATCTTCTCATTGATCCTCTTGTACATTCCTCAGTTAAGTCAGGTGTGGGAAAGAATTGTGAATGAAAACAAATGTCAAAGCTTTTGTTTACACTTAGCTCTTTTTTCTTTTAGCATCCATTTTAACCACAAATATGCCCAATTCTCCCTTTTTTGAATCTTTCAAATATTCTAACTATTCACTGCTGATAGTTAAGATGCTTTAGTTCACCTGTACTTAAACACCTGTCCTGCAGTGTCCAGGAATGTATCCAATACGTGCTACATTTCATCGAATTGGAAAAAAATAATTGTGAAACTCAAGATAGTAATCTTTTAATATTTGTTGTTATTATTAGTCCACAATATAATTTAATACCAGTACATACCATTAAAATATAAGCAAAAACAGACAAAAGAAACTGCAACAAAGGAAAATTGAAGCGACAATTACTTGTAACAGTCAAAAACCTGCGTGCCTTGAAAAAGAAACCAAGGAATGTGTCTATTTTCCCCTTCACTGGAAATTTGAAATATAATTAAATATTTTCCAGCAGATTCTGAAAAAAAAACCAACACTGAGGCTTTGAAGCTGAGTATAAAACAAATGTTTTCAGAAAATAACACTGTTACTGAGCATGACCTGTGAGAAAACAATATGGGGCAAACTATAACCGCCATTTAAATATAAGTAGCATACTCTATGGATACAACAAGCATCCTGATCATCATGTAAGTCCTCTATGAATACTTCAGTTTGCACAAAAGAGAAAGAGAAAGAAAGATTTTACTGAGACTAGGAAGCAGATGATTTTAATCATACTCAAGTCCATCAGAACTGCAATTCACTGAAGGAGCAACGGTCAAAAGAGTTTAGGCAGCAATTTGCTTGTCAGCACTTAGGTCAGATTTAAGTCAAGTGAGAAGAAAACTTTAACTTTGTATTCTTGTGAACCACTGTCTCAGCGTGCCTTTAAGAACAGAGAAAATACTCCTTTAATTAACACTTTCAAAAATAACTAACTCTAAAGTCTTTAATACTGCAAAAGCTCTGAGAGACTAAATTTCATGTACTAGAAAACTAAGCAGAAAGTATTTACAACCATTCACACAATTCTTGTCTTAAAGAAACAAAATCAGCAATTTTGCAAACAACTTGTTCAAACATTTAAAATTGTTGACTGTAACTTGCAAAGCTACTTATAAACTTGACTGTACTGCTTGACTACTTGACTGTAACTCGTAAAGCTAGTAACAGGAAATAATTAATCTTGCCTGGGTTTTTAGCAATTCGTTATTTTCCCTCAGAGAGTTAAGCGATGACCTCAGTTCGTTATTTTCATCAGTCATTTTTCTCAAGGTTTCTCTCAGTTGGCTCATTTTTGTCTCATGCTGCTTATTTTCATCAGTCATTTTTCTCAAGGTTTCTCTCAGTTGGCTCATTTTTGTCTCATGCTGCTAGAGAAACATCAAATTTTAAAACGTGATTAACAAGAGAGTCTTTTTAGAAATAATTCCCAACTAAGTTCCATTTCAGTGTTAAAAAACAGGACAAACTTTCAAAGATCAAATTTGTAATTCTTCATGGTCCAATCTGCACATACCACCAGTAGTGAAGAAAGCAACATCCACACCACATATTAAGAAGAAATATAAAGAAAATGGGAGCCAACGTGTACAGCCTATGGATCTTTTTTTTTTTTTCCAGAAAATACCTAGATCTTCTCATTGATCCTCTTGTACATTCCTCAGTTAAGTCAGGTGTGGGAAAGAATTGTGAATGAAAACAAATGTCAAAGCTTTTGTTTACACAGCTCTTTTTTTTTTTTAGCATCCATTTTAACCACAAATATGCCCAATTCTCCCTTTTTTGAATCTTTCAAATATTCTAACTATTCACTGCTGATAGTTAAGACGCTTTAGTTCACCTGTACTTAAACACCTGTCCTGCAATGTCCAGGAATGTATCCAATACGTGCTACATTTCATCGAATTGGAAAAAAATAATTGTGAAACTCAAGATAGTAATCTTTTAATATTTGTTGTTATTATTAGTCCACAATATAATTTAATACCAGTACATACCATTAAAATATAAGCAAAAACAGACAAAAGAAACTGCAACAAAGGAAAATTGAAGCGACAATTACTTGTAACAGTCAAAAACCTGCGTGCCTTGAAAAAGAAACCAAGGAATGCGTCTATTTTCCCCTTCACTGGAAATTTGAAATATAATTAAATATTTTCCAGCAGATTCTGAAAAAAAAACCAACACTGAGGCTTTGAAGCTGAGTATAAAACAAATGTTTTCAGAAAATAACACTGTTACTGAGCATGACCTGTGAGAAAACAATATGGGGCAAACTATAACCGCCATTTAAATATAAGTAGCATACTCTATGGATACAACAAGCATCCTGATCATCATGTAAGTCCTCTATGAATACTTCAGTTTGCACAAAAGAGAAAGAGAAAGAAAGATTTTACTGAGACTAGGAAGCAGATGATTTTAATCATACTCAAGTCCATCAGAACTGCAATTCACTGAAGGAGCAACGGTCAAAAGAGTTTAGGCAGCAATTTGCTTGTCAGCACTTAGGTCAGATTTAAGTCAAGTGAGAAGAAAACTTTAACTTTGTATTCTTGTGAACCACTGTCTCAGCGTGCCTTTAAGAACAGAGAAAATACTCCTTTAATTAACACTTTCAAAAATAACTAACTCTAAAGTCTTTAATACTGCAAAAGCTCTGAGAGACTAAATTTCATGTACTAGAAAACTAAGCAGAAAGTATTTACAACCATTCACACAATTCTTGTCTTAAAGAAACAAAATCAGCAATTTTGCAAACAACTTGTTCAAACATTTAAAATTGTTGACTGTAACTTGCAAAGCTACTTATAAACTTGACTGTACTGCTTGACTACTTGACTGTAACTCGTAAAGCTAGTAACAGGAAATAATTAATCTTGCCTGGGTTTTTAGCAATTCGTTATTTTCCCTCAGAGAGTTAAGCGATGACCTCAGTTCGTTATTTTCATCAGTCATTTTTCTCAAGGTTTCTCTCAGTTGGCTCATTTTTGTCTCATGCTGCTTATTTTCATCAGTCATTTTTCTCAAGGTTTCTCTCAGTTGGCTCATTTTTGTCTCATGCTGCTAGAGAAACATCAAATTTTAAAACGTGATTAACAAGAGAGTCTTTTTAGAAATAATTCCCAACTAAGTTCCATTTCAGTGTTAAAAAACAGGACAAACTTTCAAAGATCAAATTTGTAATTCTTCATGGTCCAATCTGCACATACCACCAGTAGTGAAGAAAGCAACATCCACACCACATATTAAGAAGAAATATAAAGAAAATGGGAGCCATGGTGTACAGCCTATGGATCTTTTTTTTTTTCCAGAAAATACCTAGATCTTCTCATTGATCCTCTTGTACATTCCTCAGTTAAGTCAGGTGTGGGAAAGAATTGTGAATGAAAACAAATGTCAAAGCTTTTGTTTACACTTAGCTCTTTTTTCTTTTAGCATCCATTTTAACCAAAAATATGCCCAATTCTCCCTTTTTTGAATCTTTCAAATATTCTAACTATTCACTGCTGATAGTTAAGATGCTTTAGTTCACCTGTACTTAAACACCTGTCCTGCAGTGTCCAGGAATGTATCCAATACGTGCTACATTTCATTGAATTGGAAAAAAATAATTGTGAAACTCAAGATAGTTATCTTTTAATATTTGTTATTATTATTAGTCCACAATATAATTTAATACCAGTACATACCATTAAAATATAAGCAAAAACAGACAAAAGAAACTGCAACAAAGGAAAATTGAAGCGACAATTACTTGTAACAGTCAAAAACCTGCGTGCCTTGAAAAAGAAACCAAGGAATGTGTCTTTTTTCCCCTTCACTGGAAATTTGAAATATAATTAAATATTTTCCAGCAGATTCTGAAAAAAAAACCAACACTGAGGCTTTGAAGCTGAGTATAAAACAAATGTTTTCAGAAAATAACACTGTTACTGAGCATGACCTGTGAGAAAACAATATGGGGCAAACTATAACCGCCATTTAAATATAAGTAGCATACTCTATGGATACAACAAGCATCCTGATCATCATGTAAGTCCTCTATGAATACTTCAGTTTGCACAAAAGAGAAAGAGAAAGAAAGATTTTACTGAGACTAGGAAGCAGATGATTTTAATCATACTCAAGTCCATCAGAACTGCAATTCACTGAAGGAGCAACGGTCAAAAGAGTTTAGGCAGCAATTTGCTTGTCAGCACTTAGGTCAGATTTAAGTCAAGTGAGAAGAAAACTTTAACTTTGTATTCTTGTGAACCACTGTCTCAGCGTGCCTTTAAGAACAGAGAAAATACTCCTTTAATTAACACTTTCAAAAATAACTAACTCTAAAGTCTTTAATACTGCAAAAGCTCTGAGAGACTAAATTTCATGTACTAGAAAACGAAGCAGAAAGTATTTACAACCATTCACACAATTCTTGTCTTAAAGAAACAAAATCAGCAATTTTGCAAACAACTTGTTCAAACATTTAAAATTGTTGACTGTAACTTGCAAAGCTACTTATAAACTTGACTGTACTGCTTGACTACTTGACTGTAACTCGTAAAGCTAGTAACAGGAAATAATTAATCTTGCCTGGGATTTTAGCAATTCGATATTTTCCCTCAGAGAGTTAAGCGATGACCTCAGTTCGTTATTTTCATCAGTCATTTTTCTCAAGGTTTCTCTCAGTTGGCTCATTTTTATCTCATGCTGCTAGAGAAACATCAAATTTTAAAACGTGATTAACAAGAGAGTCTTTTTAGAAATAATTCCCAACTAAGTTCCATTTCAGTGTTAAAAAACAGGTCAAACTTTCAAAGATCAAATTTGTAATTCTTCATGGTCCAATCTGCACATACCACCAGTAGTGAAGAAAGCAACATCCACACCACATATTAAGAAGAAATATAAAGAAAATGGGAGCCATGGTGTACAGCCTATGGATCTTTTTTTTTTTTTTTCCAGAAAATACCTAGATCTTCTCATTGATCCTCTTGTACATTCCTCAGTTAAGTCAGGTGTGGGAAAGAATTGTGAATGAAAACAAATGTCAAAGCTTTTGTTTACACTTAGCTCTTTTTTTTTTTTAGCATCCATTTTAACCACAAATATGCCCAATTCTCCCTTTTTTGAATCTTTCAAATATTCTAACTATTCACTGCTGATAGTTAAGACGCTTTAGTTCACCTGTACTTAAACACCTGTCCTGCAATGTCCAGGAATGTATCCAATACGTGCTACATTTCATCGAATTGGAAAAAAATAATTGTGAAACTCAAGATAGTAATCTTTTAATATTTGTTGTTATTATTAGTCCACAATATAATTTAATACCAGTACATACCATTAAAATATAAGCAAAAACAGACAAAAGAAACTGCAACAAAGGAAAATTGAAGCGACAATTACTTGTAACAGTCAAAAACCTGCGTGCCTTGAAAAAGAAACCAAGGAATGTGTCTATTTTCCCCTTCACTGGAAATTTGAAATATAATTAAATATTTTCCAGCAGATTCTGAAAAAAAAAACAACACTGAGGCTTTGAAGCTGAGTATAAAACAAATGTTTTCAGAAAATAACACTGTTACTGAGCATGACCTGTGAGAAAACAATATGGGGCAAACTATAACCGCCATTTAAATATAAGTAGCATACTCTATGGATACAACAAGCATCCTGATCATCATGTAAGTCCTCTATGAATACTTCAGTTTGCACAAAAGAGAAAGAGAAAGAAAGATTTTACTGAGACTAGGAAGCAGATGATTTTAATCATACTCAAGTCCATCAGAACTGCAATTCACTGAAGGAGCAACGGTCAAAAGAGTTTAGGCAGCAATTTGCTTGTCAGCACTTAGGTCAGATTTAAGTCAAGTGAGAAGAAAACTTTAACTTTGTATTCTTGTGAACCACTGTCTCAGCGTGCCTTTAAGAACAGAGAAAATACTCCTTTAATTAACACTTTCAAAAATAACTAACTCTAAAGTCTTTAATACTGCAAAAGCTCTGAGAGACTAAATTTCATGTACTAGAAAACGAAGCAGAAAGTATTTACAACCATTCACACAATTCTTGTCTTAAAGAAACAAAATCAGCAATTTTGCAAACAACTTGTTCAAACATTTAAAATTGTTGACTGTAACTTGCAAAGCTACTTATAAACTTGACTGTACTGCTTGACTACTTGACTGTAACTCGTAAAGCTAGTAACAGGAAATAATTAATCTTGCCTGGGTTTTTAGCAATTCGTTATTTTCCCTCAGAGAGTTAAGCGATGACCTCAGTTCGTTATTTTCATCAGTCATTTTTCTCAAGGTTTCTCTCAGTTGGCTCATTTTTGTCTCATGCTGCTAGAGAAACATCAAATTTTAAAACGTGATTAACAAGAGAGTCTTTTTAGAAATAATTCCCAACTAAGTTCCATTTCAGTGTTAAAAAACAGGACAAACTTTCAAAGATCAAATTTGTAATTCTTCATGGTCCAATCTGCACATACCACCAGTAGTGAAGAAAGCAACATCCACACCACATATTAAGAAGAAATATAAAGAAAATGGGAGCCATGGTGTACAGCCTATGGATCTTTTTTTTTTTTTCCAGAAAATACCTAGATCTTCTCATTGATCCTCTTGTACATTCCTCAGTTAAGTCAGGTGTGGGAAAGAATTGTGAATGAAAACAAATGTCAAAGCTTTTGTTTACACTTAGCTCTTTTTTTTTTTTAGCATCCATTTTAACCACAAATATGCCCAATTCTCCCTTTTTTGAATCTTTCAAATATTCTAACTATTCACTGCTGATAGTTAAGACGCTTTAGTTCACCTGTACTTAAACACCTGTCCTGCAATGTCCAGGAATGTATCCAATACGTGCTACATTTCATCGAATTGGAAAAAAATAATTGTGAAACTCAAGATAGTAATCTTTTAATATTTGTTGTTATTATTAGTCCACAATATAATTTAATACCAGTACATACCATTAAAATATAAGCAAAAACAGACAAAAGAAACTGCAACAAAGGAAAATTGAAGCGACAATTACTTGTAACAGTCAAAAACCTGCGTGCCTTGAAAAAGAAACCAAGGAATGTGTCTATTTTCCCCTTCACTGGAAATTTGAAATATAATTAAATATTTTCCAGCAGATTCTGAAAAAAAAACCAACACTGAGGCTTTGAAGCTGAGTATAAAACAAATGTTTTCAGAAAATAACACTGTTACTGAGCATGACCTGTGAGAAAACAATATGGGGCAAACTATAACCGCCATTTAAATATAAGTAGCATACTCTATGGATACAACAAGCATCCTGATCATCATGTAAGTCCTCTATGAATACTTCAGTTTGCACAAAAGAGAAAGAGAAAGAAAGATTTTACTGAGACTAGGAAGCAGATGATTTTAATCATACTCAAGTCCATCAGAACTGCAATTCACTGAAGGAGCAACGGTCAAAAGAGTTTAGGCAGCAATTTGCTTGTCAGCACTTAGGTCAGATTTAAGTCAAGTGAGAAGAAAACTTTAACTTTGTATTCTTGTGAACCACTGTCTCAGCGTGCCTTTAAGAACAGAGAAAATACTCCTTTAATTAACACTTTCAAAAATAACTAACTCTAAAGTCTTTAATACTGCAAAAGCTCTGAGAGACTAAATTTCATGTACTAGAAAACTAAGCAGAAAGTATTTACAACCATTCACACAATTCTTGTCTTAAAGAAACAAAATCAGCAATTTTGCAAACAACTTGTTCAAACATTTAAAATTGTTGACTGTAACTTGCAAAGCTACTTATAAACTTGACTGTACTGCTTGACTACTTGACTGTAACTCGTAAAGCTAGTAACAGGAAATAATTAATCTTGCCTGGGTTTTTAGCAATTCGTTATTTTCCCTCAGAGAGTTAAGCGATGACCTCAGTTCGTTATTTTCATCAGTCATTTTTCTCAAGGTTTCTCTCAGTTGGCTCATTTTTGTCTCATGCTGCTTATTTTCATCAGTCATTTTTCTCAAGGTTTCTCTCAGTTGGCTCATTTTTGTCTCATGCTGCTAGAGAAACATCAAATTTTAAAACGTGATTAACAAGAGAGTCTTTTTAGAAATAATTCCCAACTAAGTTCCATTTCAGTGTTAAAAAACAGGACAAACTTTCAAAGATCAAATTTGTAATTCTTCATGGTCCAATCTGCACATACCACCAGTAGTGAAGAAAGCAACATCCACACCACATATTAAGAAGAAATATAAAGAAAATGGGAGCCATGGTGTACAGCCTATGGATCTTTTTTTTTTTCCAGAAAATACCTAGATCTTCTCATTGATCCTCTTGTACATTCCTCAGTTAAGTCAGGTGTGGGAAAGAATTGTGAATGAAAACAAATGTCAAAGCTTTTGTTTACACTTAGCTCTTTTTTCTTTTAGCATCCATTTTAACCAAAAATATGCCCAATTCTCCCTTTTTTGAATCTTTCAAATATTCTAACTATTCACTGCTGATAGTTAAGATGCTTTAGTTCACCTGTACTTAAACACCTGTCCTGCAGTGTCCAGGAATGTATCCAATACGTGCTACATTTCATTGAATTGGAAAAAAATAATTGTGAAACTCAAGATAGTTATCTTTTAATATTTGTTATTATTATTAGTCCACAATATAATTTAATACCAGTACATACCATTAAAATATAAGCAAAAACAGACAAAAGAAACTGCAACAAAGGAAAATTGAAGCGACAATTACTTGTAACAGTCAAAAACCTGCGTGCCTTGAAAAAGAAACCAAGGAATGTGTCTTTTTTCCCCTTCACTGGAAATTTGAAATATAATTAAATATTTTCCAGCAGATTCTGAAAAAAAAACCAACACTGAGGCTTTGAAGCTGAGTATAAAACAAATGTTTTCAGAAAATAACACTGTTACTGAGCATGACCTGTGAGAAAACAATATGGGGCAAACTATAACCGCCATTTAAATATAAGTAGCATACTCTATGGATACAACAAGCATCCTGATCATCATGTAAGTCCTCTATGAATACTTCAGTTTGCACAAAAGAGAAAGAGAAAGAAAGATTTTACTGAGACTAGGAAGCAGATGATTTTAATCATACTCAAGTCCATCAGAACTGCAATTCACTGAAGGAGCAACGGTCAAAAGAGTTTAGGCAGCAATTTGCTTGTCAGCACTTAGGTCAGATTTAAGTCAAGTGAGAAGAAAACTTTAACTTTGTATTCTTGTGAACCACTGTCTCAGCGTGCCTTTAAGAACAGAGAAAATACTCCTTTAATTAACACTTTCAAAAATAACTAACTCTAAAGTCTTTAATACTGCAAAAGCTCTGAGAGACTAAATTTCATGTACTAGAAAACGAAGCAGAAAGTATTTACAACCATTCACACAATTCTTGTCTTAAAGAAACAAAATCAGCAATTTTGCAAACAACTTGTTCAAACATTTAAAATTGTTGACTGTAACTTGCAAAGCTACTTATAAACTTGACTGTACTGCTTGACTACTTGACTGTAACTCGTAAAGCTAGTAACAGGAAATAATTAATCTTGCCTGGGATTTTAGCAATTCGATATTTTCCCTCAGAGAGTTAAGCGATGACCTCAGTTCGTTATTTTCATCAGTCATTTTTCTCAAGGTTTCTCTCAGTTGGCTCATTTTTATCTCATGCTGCTAGAGAAACATCAAATTTTAAAACGTGATTAACAAGAGAGTCTTTTTAGAAATAATTCCCAACTAAGTTCCATTTCAGTGTTAAAAAACAGGTCAAACTTTCAAAGATCAAATTTGTAATTCTTCATGGTCCAATCTGCACATACCACCAGTAGTGAAGAAAGCAACATCCACACCACATATTAAGAAGAAATATAAAGAAAATGGGAGCCATGGTGTACAGCCTATGGATCTTTTTTTTTTTTTTTCCAGAAAATACCTAGATCTTCTCATTGATCCTCTTGTACATTCCTCAGTTAAGTCAGGTGTGGGAAAGAATTGTGAATGAAAACAAATGTCAAAGCTTTTGTTTACACTTAGCTCTTTTTTTTTTTTAGCATCCATTTTAACCACAAATATGCCCAATTCTCCCTTTTTTGAATCTTTCAAATATTCTAACTATTCACTGCTGATAGTTAAGACGCTTTAGTTCACCTGTACTTAAACACCTGTCCTGCAATGTCCAGGAATGTATCCAATACGTGCTACATTTCATCGAATTGGAAAAAAATAATTGTGAAACTCAAGATAGTAATCTTTTAATATTTGTTGTTATTATTAGTCCACAATATAATTTAATACCAGTACATACCATTAAAATATAAGCAAAAACAGACAAAAGAAACTGCAACAAAGGAAAATTGAAGCGACAATTACTTGTAACAGTCAAAAACCTGCGTGCCTTGAAAAAGAAACCAAGGAATGTGTCTATTTTCCCCTTCACTGGAAATTTGAAATATAATTAAATATTTTCCAGCAGATTCTGAAAAAAAAAACAACACTGAGGCTTTGAAGCTGAGTATAAAACAAATGTTTTCAGAAAATAACACTGTTACTGAGCATGACCTGTGAGAAAACAATATGGGGCAAACTATAACCGCCATTTAAATATAAGTAGCATACTCTATGGATACAACAAGCATCCTGATCATCATGTAAGTCCTCTATGAATACTTCAGTTTGCACAAAAGAGAAAGAGAAAGAAAGATTTTACTGAGACTAGGAAGCAGATGATTTTAATCATACTCAAGTCCATCAGAACTGCAATTCACTGAAGGAGCAACGGTCAAAAGAGTTTAGGCAGCAATTTGCTTGTCAGCACTTAGGTCAGATTTAAGTCAAGTGAGAAGAAAACTTTAACTTTGTATTCTTGTGAACCACTGTCTCAGCGTGCCTTTAAGAACAGAGAAAATACTCCTTTAATTAACACTTTCAAAAATAACTAACTCTAAAGTCTTTAATACTGCAAAAGCTCTGAGAGACTAAATTTCATGTACTAGAAAACGAAGCAGAAAGTATTTACAACCATTCACACAATTCTTGTCTTAAAGAAACAAAATCAGCAATTTTGCAAACAACTTGTTCAAACATTTAAAATTGTTGACTGTAACTTGCAAAGCTACTTATAAACTTGACTGTACTGCTTGACTACTTGACTGTAACTCGTAAAGCTAGTAACAGGAAATAATTAATCTTGCCTGGGTTTTTAGCAATTCGTTATTTTCCCTCAGAGAGTTAAGCGATGACCTCAGTTCGTTATTTTCATCAGTCATTTTTCTCAAGGTTTCTCTCAGTTGGCTCATTTTTGTCTCATGCTGCTAGAGAAACATCAAATTTTAAAACGTGATTAACAAGAGAGTCTTTTTAGAAATAATTCCCAACTAAGTTCCATTTCAGTGTTAAAAAACAGGACAAACTTTCAAAGATCAAATTTGTAATTCTTCATGGTCCAATCTGCACATACCACCAGTAGTGAAGAAAGCAACATCCACACCACATATTAAGAAGAAATATAAAGAAAATGGGAGCCATGGTGTACAGCCTATGGATCTTTTTTTTTTTTTCCAGAAAATACCTAGATCTTCTCATTGATCCTCTTGTACATTCCTCAGTTAAGTCAGGTGTGGGAAAGAATTGTGAATGAAAACAAATGTCAAAGCTTTTGTTTACACTTAGCTCTTTTTTTTTTTTAGCATCCATTTTAACCACAAATATGCCCAATTCTCCCTTTTTTGAATCTTTCAAATATTCTAACTATTCACTGCTGATAGTTAAGACGCTTTAGTTCACCTGTACTTAAACACCTGTCCTGCAATGTCCAGGAATGTATCCAATACGTGCTACATTTCATCGAATTGGAAAAAAATAATTGTGAAACTCAAGATAGTAATCTTTTAATATTTGTTGTTATTATTAGTCCACAATATAATTTAATACCAGTACATACCATTAAAATATAAGCAAAAACAGACAAAAGAAACTGCAACAAAGGAAAATTGAAGCGACAATTACTTGTAACAGTCAAAAACCTGCGTGCCTTGAAAAAGAAACCAAGGAATGTGTCTATTTTCCCCTTCACTGGAAATTTGAAATATAATTAAATATTTTCCAGCAGATTCTGAAAAAAAAAACAACACTGAGGCTTTGAAGCTGAGTATAAAACAAATGTTTTCAGAAAATAACACTGTTACTGAGCATGACCTGTGAGAAAACAATATGGGGCAAACTATAACCGCCATTTAAATATAAGTAGCATACTCTATGGATACAACAAGCATCCTGATCATCATGTAAGTCCTCTATGAATACTTCAGTTTGCACAAAAGAGAAAGAGAAAGAAAGATTTTACTGAGACTAGGAAGCAGATGATTTTAATCATACTCAAGAGCATCAGAACTGCAATTCACTGAAGGAGCAACGGTCAAAAGAGTTTAGGCAGCAATTTGCTTGTCAGCATTTAGGTCAGATTTAAGTCAAGTGAGAAGAAAACTTTAACTTTGTATTCTTGTGAACCACTGTCTCAGCGTGCCTTTAAGAACAGAGAAAATACTCCTTTAATTAACACTTTCAAAAATAACTAACTCTAAAGTCTTTAATACTGCAAAAGCTCTGAGAGACTAAATTTCATGTACTAGAAAACGAAGCAGAAAGTATTTACAACCATTCACACAATTCTTGTCTTAAAGAAACAAAATCAGCAATTTTGCAAACAACTTGTTCAAACATTTAAAATTGTTGACTGTAACTTGCAAAGCTACTTATAAACTTGACTGTACTGCTTGACTACTTGACTGTAACTCGTAAAGCTAGTAACAGGAAATAATTAATCTTGCCTGGGTTTTTAGCAATTCGTTATTTTCCCTCAGAGAGTTAAGCGATGACCTCAGTTCGTTATTTTCATCAGTCATTTTTCTCAAGGTTTCTCTCAGTTGGCTCATTTTTGTCTCATGCTGCTTATTTTCATCAGTCATTTTTCTCAAGGTTTCTCTCAGTTGGCTCATTTTTGTCTCATGCTGCTAGAGAAATATCAAATTTTAAAACGTGATTAACAAGAGAGTCTTTTTAGAAATAATTCCCAACTAAGTTCCATTTCAGTGTTAAAAAACAGGACAAACTTTCAAAGATCAAATTTGTAATTCTTCATGGTCCAATCTGCACATACCACCAGTAGTGAAGAAAGCAACATCCACACCACATATTAAGAAGAAATATAAAGAAAATGGGAGCCATGGTGTACAGCCTATGGATCTTTTTTTTTTTTTTTTTCCAGAAAATACCTAGATCTTCTCATTGATCCTCTTGTACATTCCTCAGTTAAGTCAGGTGTGGGAAAGAATTGTGAATGAAAACAAATGTCAAAGCTTTTGTTTACACTTAGCTCTTTTTTTTTTTTAGCATCCATTTTAACCACAAATATGCCCAATTCTCCCTTTTTTGAATCTTTCAAATATTCTAACTATTCACTGCTGATAGTTAAGACGCTTTAGTTCACCTGTACTTAAACACCTGTCCTGCAATGTCCAGGAATGTATCCAATACGTGCTACATTTCATCGAATTGGAAAAAAATAATTGTGAAACTCAAGATAGTAATCTTTTAATATTTGTTGTTATTATTAGTCCACAATATAATTTAATACCAGTACATACCATTAAAATATAAGCAAAAACAGACAAAAGAAACTGCAACAAAGGAAAATTGAAGCGACAATTACTTGTAACAGTCAAAAACCTGCGTGCCTTGAAAAAGAAACCAAGGAATGTGTCTTTTTTCCCCTTCACTGGAAATCTGTAATATAATTAAATATTTTCCAGCAGATTCTGAAAAAAAAACCAACACTGAGGCTTTGAAGCTGAGTATAAAACAAATGTTTTCAGAAAATAACACTGTTACTGAGCATGACCTGTGAGAAAACAATATGGGGCAAACTATAACCGCCATTTAAATATAAGTAGCATACTCTATGGATACAACAAGCATCCTGATCATCATGTAAGTCCTCTATGAATACTTCAGTTTGCACAAAAGAGAAAGAGAAAGAAAGATTTTACTGAGACTAGGAAGCAGATGATTTTAATCATACTCAAGACCATCAGAACTGCAATTCACTGAAGGAGCAACGGTCAAAAGAGTTTAGGCAGCAATTTGCTTGTCAGCATTTAGGTCAGATTTAAGTCAAGTGAGAAGAAAACTTTAACTTTGTATTCTTGTGAACCACTGTCTCAGCGTGCCTTTAAGAACAGAGAAAATACTCCTTTAATTAACACTTTCAAAAATAACTAACTCTAAAGTCTTTAATACTGCAAAAGCTCTGAGAGACTAAATTTCATGTACTAGAAAACGAAGCAGAAAGTATTTACAACCATTCACACAATTCTTGTCTTAAAGAAACAAAATCAGCAATTTTGCAAACAACTTGTTCAAACATTTAAAATTGTTGACTGTAACTTGCAAAGCTACTTATAAACTTGACTGTACTGCTTGACTACTTGACTGTAACTCGTAAAGCTAGTAACAGGAAATAATTAATCTTGCCTGGGTTTTTAGCAATTCGTTATTTTCCCTCAGAGAGTTAAGCGATGACCTCAGTTCGTTATTTTCATCAGTCATTTTTCTCAAGGTTTCTCTCAGTTGGCTCATTTTTGTCTCATGCTGCTAGAGAAATATCAAATTTTAAAACGTGATTAACAAGAGAGTCTTTTTAGAAATAATTCCCAACTAAGTTCCATTTCAGTGTTAAAAAACAGGACAAACTTTCAAAGATCAAATTTGTAATTCTTCATGGTCCAATCTGCACATACCACCAGTAGTGAAGAAAGCAACATCCACACCACATATTAAGAAGAAATATAAAGAAAATGGGAGCCATGGTGTACAGCCTATGGATCTTTTTTTTTTTTTTCCAGAAAATACCTAGATCTTCTCATTGATCCTCTTGTACATTCCTCAGTTAAGTCAGGTGTGGGAAAGAATTGTGAATGAAAACAAATGTCAAAGCTTTTGTTTACACTTAGCTCATTTTTTTTTTTTAGCATCCATTTTAACCTCAAATATGCCCAATTCTCCCTTTTTTGAATCTTTCAAATATTCTAACTATTCACTGCTGATAGTTAAGACGCTTTAGTTCACCTGTACTTAAACACCTGTCCTGCAATGTCCAGGAATGTATCCAATACGTGCTACATTTCATCGAATTGGAAAAAAATAATTGTGAAACTCAAGATAGTAATCTTTTAATATTTGTTGTTATTATTAGTCCACAATATAATTTAATACCAGTACATACCATTAAAATATAAGCAAAAACAGACAAAAGAAACTGCAACAAAGGAAAATTGAAGTGACAATTACTTGTAACAGTCAAAAACCTGCGTGCCTTGAAAAAGAAACCAAGGAATGTGTCTTTTTTCCCCTTCACTGGAAATTTGAAATATAATTAAATATTTTCCAGCAGATTCTGAAAAAAAAAAACAACACTGAGGCTTTGAAGCCGAGTATAAAACAAATGTTTTCAGAAAATAACATTCCATTTCTCAGAAACCGTGAGAATCTTCTATGTGAAAATAGCTTTTTGTTCAGAAGTGTTGTCTTCTGCACTAGGAATTCAACCATCCACTACATTTTCTTAAGCGTCACTCTCAGACTGTTATCATGCTGCAAAAAGGACTTAAGCGGTAAATATAGAAATGATCTCATCAACAAAGAAAATGCTACAGATCGGCTCCAAACGGAGTGCTCAATTACTTCCATTGAAAAGGCCAAACCTTTAGAGTTAACCAAGCCTAGGAAAAGCTTGCCCAGCTTGGGATGGAACAGGAGCAAGGTGGCTTGAAATTGACCATAAACTTTCAAAACAGTCAGGGACAGCAGAATTATAAGTGAAAGGTTTTGAGAGGAAATAAAAAAGAATTAATATTCTCAATTTCTCCAAACCACATTACACAATGCTTTATAAGGCTTGCATATTTGGGGTTTTGACAATAATTTCACAGTTCTTCAGGGATTTGGCAATAATTTCACAGACCACAGGGCTGTTGTAGGTGGTGCCAGGATGTCTAAACCATCCAATTCCATTATCAAATCGGGTACCATCTGTATCATAATAAAGTGCATCACTTCATTCCTGCCAAATGTTTGTCTAGTCTGTTCCGAAGACCTGCAAATACTGGAAGCACCAGTCTTACTGACCTCTCTAACCCAGTGGTTAACTGCTTCATTTTAATCTAGTTTTCCCAAATTTCAACAGTAATCTGTACCTACACATCCCACAATTCATTGCACCATTCTGAACTGGAAACCACACCAAACTCACTAACAACAGTTTGGCACTTTTTATGCTAAATCTTTCATTTGGGGGTTTCAAACACTTTAAAGAAATAAGCATTATATCCAGCAAACATATGATGGCTTAAGAAAACTACAAGCAAGTTAAAATGTATGGGGAGCAATAAGAATCACTAAGTAAGTTATTGTACTTTTTTCATAGTTCCAAGTACTGCCTAAATGTCTTCATCAGCATCTTTTATTGCAGCGAAAGCTGCTTCACATCTGTGAAGCAATTTTTCTCGCTCAACTAGAGCACGTTCTCGTCTCTCAAGTTCCAGTGCATATTTCTCCTGTGCTGAATGCTCCCTCTATACCAAGGAAAAAAAATGTTGAAACGCCTTTGAAACACATGAAATTACCGATTTATAGTGAACTAGAATTCTTTCCTCTGCAGATATGCTTAGGTTTTGTTTTTAATTATAGTGTTACACAATAGCTGACTAATTAGAAGTATCCTAATGGCCATCTACATTCAATTGGATTTGCGGCAGGACTGCTTGGCCTTCCAAAATGCAGAATTCAACTCTGCATGGCTGTTCAAGTAACAGCATAGACAATTAAAAGTAGGATTTTGTTTCCAGAAGTTTTGGATAATGCTATTATCTGTAAGACAAAAGAGTCCAGTGCCCTAAACACTAGATTGCTGTATTGTTTCTTCAGTTAGTGGAAAGCACCTCTAGGAAAGTGGTGAGAAAAAAGATACGCACAATTCTTTTGATCTTGGATGGTGCAAAAGACAGTCCCAGCAGGAAATCTAGCAGAAGCACAGAAGCTGTTACAGAATAAAACCAATGCAGGTTTGGGAGCTCTTTAGTTAGTGGCCCAAGCCTGCTGGTGGATAAACTATTGGGAGTCACCAGCAGCAGAAAAGTAAAGGCAGAAGGGATGGTCTTCACAGAAGATCAAGTCAAGAGGGCAAGTGCTCTTGAATGCCCAGAGTGAAGAGCATAGTTTCAGGTGCTGTCAGGAAAAGCAGTGCTTGCAGGTGTTTCTCTCCATGCCAACACCGCATCACAAGACACAACTCTTGGAATAATAGCACTGTGTTCAAACTCCCTTCAGCAGAGCAAATCTCTGATCTAACCACTACCCATGTCATTACCAAGTCAGTGAACTAATTTAGGGGAAGAGGTGGATGATGACAGTGATATAGTTAGTAATTTCTGAATTCTCTGTCAAAAGTGAGAATCTTTGTAACATTACTGATCATTACAAAATGTCTGAGGCCATTACAGTTCCTACCTGGAGATTCTGACGGGCGACTTGCAGTTCGCTATTACTCTGACTTTTACCTAAATGGGATGGTAAGGTGTTATCTGTGGAGAAAAAGAACACACTTTACATTAAAAATATAGTCTTAAATAAATAAAGACTGCTTATCCAAAACAGCGAAAGTGTATTTTAAGCGTTTACAGCGACCAGCATAAAGCAAGACATATTGAAATGAAAAAGTAATCTCCTAAAGAATTACGGAGAAATGCTCAAAGTTTTGTTCCATGACTTGTTTGAATCAATCTATGCACGGACTGAAACATGAGGTAGCCAAAGTTTCCTTTTTGTTATGGCTTCAGGAAAGTGATTAACTGCTGAATAGACCCGGACCTCTCCTATTTCCCGTTGAGTGAAACACTTCAGAACTGCAATTTAACAAATTGCTACTGAGTAAATTAAGAGGAATTTAGTTGTATACAATGAGAGTTGATGTACAATAGTCACAGTTTCTCTGTTAAGAATTTAGTTTAGAATAAAGAGAAGCCAGTCCACCATTTAGGGAACCTGAGCACTTTCATTTCTGATAAAGGCTGCCTCACACTCGACTCTAAAAATACTAATAGATACGCCTCTTGCTCGAATATTTAGTCCTACCTAACCGACTACATTAGCAATGAGCGTGAGCACCCATATAGCCCCAATGCAAATTCCTTTTTGTCATTCCTGGTCCTCCCTTGTTCTGTCTTGAAGACCCAAGTGTACATCTTTGGCACAAATGACGATAACACAAACATTACTGCCCATTGTTCCAAACCAGTATTAGTCCGACACTGCCATTATTACAGAGCTGAATTCATTCTTAGATGGTTAGAAACATATTCGGAGCCTATATTCATAGGTCACATAGGAAGACAGACCTGCCTTCCCATTGACGCTTACCGATGTCCAAACACAAAGAGCTAAACAGGCAGCAGCAAATGAAAATGGATCAGAACAGACTAGAGAACACAGAAAGGATAGAAGTAGGGAAGTATGTGACAGATTCTTAAGAACCAAGCATAACAATACTGCTTCTCAGCAACATGTTACAGCATAAATTGGAACTCCTTACATATTCACTCCTCTTTTGGAGTGATTAGGGCCATACTAGCTGTTCAGTGTTGCTATCTGTCTTCTTACTGCAATACGAAGTATTTCTAGAAGAACCTCTGGTACAGACAGTCATGTTTATGCTGAGTTTCAGAGAGTAACGCCTCTTACCAACATCATATTTATGAAGTTCCGCTAGCGATGGTGCTTTACAATCCAGCAACTGCTCCTATTGAACATGAAGGCAACGCATTAATATTTCATCTTGCATGTGGGCCTTTTCAACAACTACATTAACAGACAACTCTTGCCTCCACCACACAAACTACATTACTTAAACTATTAAAGCTGAAAAGCTTCCAGTTATTACGAAGCTTAATGAAACACTCAAACATTTAAAATAGGGAAAAAAAATCAGAATTTGTCTCTTATGGATGGCATGTTCAGCTTGTGAAACCATTTGGTTCAAAGGCAGCATACCCTGCCACAGAATAGCCTGTCTAAAACAAACATCTTAAGACTAAGTGTCATTGCTGCTGTGTTACACAAAACTAATACCTGTGCAAAAGTCAGACTGTGCGACTGAAGGCTTTTACGCAGCAATCGAGAGTTAGAGCATTCCTTACTTTCTGCTCTATTTAATCCAAATTTAGAAAACAAACAAGCAGCATAGAGGGCAAGGAAGTCTGAGTTCTCAGGCCTGATACCTTCCTGCCAGTCACACAATAAATAGAGAACTGCCTACCTAGTCTTAACTTCTTGGATGTGACTACTAACATGATTTTCCTGCATTTTTGAAGACTGTCAACCCTGAAACCTTGACAAGTGTACGAAAGCCTGCAGTTGCAGTTTTCTTGAAAGCTAGACCGAAGTGTCAAATGGCAGAGAAATTAACATTTCTTTAAATAGAAGAATAGGAAATCTAGAAAAATAGAATAAATTCTAGAAGAATTACATCTAAAGAATATTAATTCCATTAGATTTAATACTCAAGATTCTAAAATAATTTAGCCAGGAAGTTTTACAGAAGATGACACGGGAAAAGTGCTCCTCCAGTCAGACGCTAGAAGCTTCTGAACGTCACAGAACAGAGGTTGGAAATTGGCATTTACCTTCAACTTGTAAACAGCAGGGCTTCCAGGAAACAACTTAGCAGATTTTTCAACCCAGTATTTTGCTCTTTCATCAGTGACGGCATTATTGCACAGTAACTCCGCTATCTTCAGTACTAGATCTTTCTGCATTGGGTTCAACTCCACAGAACGCTAGTTTTCCCCATGCACGCACACCGGAAAAAAAGGCAGGAAAAAAAAGGTAACTTGATCTTGCAATCCACACAGAATGGGAAAGAAAATTATAACAGTCATTGAAAAGACACAGGTATTCAAATTAGACAGATCTATTAGTAAATACTTTTTGAATGAGTTAAGAAAGACCTCAGTTGCTAAATGCATCACTAGTCTACAGCACCCAGATACATCTGCTGCAACTCAAAAGAGCAAAAATTCAGAAAAGAAAGAATTTCCAAGGGAAAAAACGCAGAAGCCAGCTACTCTGCCCCCACCACCAGCTATACGCAGGCAGCTGGACTCTTACGTACCTTTAGTCTAACTCCATATAGACATTTTTGAAGAAATATATAATTAAGTCACACCCTACGACAAGCTGGGATGTATTGGCAGCAAAACTTTTGAGCACATCCTCTCCCTCCCCAAAACCTGAACAAAGGCATTCTGATGGTGAATTTTTCATTGGGCAATCATACAAATAAATGTCAATTATGTTCGCCCTGCCCCATCTCACACCCCCCCAAACAAAACCCCCCAAAAAAGCAATAAATACGAACAACTAGAAAACACCCTAGGTCTAGTCTTCCAGTAGCAACTAGATTACTGCTGTCACCTGAGCCCTTGCTAAGAATCTGTCACTGCTGTCAAATTCCCTAATCCAAAGGGCAATGTAAGATATGGAAAGAATTTAGTAGCAGCTAGCACAAAGACCCAGTCTAGGTCACAAAAGAATCATCTTAAAAAAAAATACTGATGAAGCAAAACACATCAAATGAAGAATCCCCTCTGCAGTATGTCATATACACCTTTGGCAACAGAAAGCATACATATTACACTTTTTCCACAAACATGTTTTCTTCTATGCATTTAAGAAAAGTCCAGAACAGAATGATTTTAAAAGTCCCTTTACAATGGATTAAAGCAGGACATCGGAGGTCGGTGGAGTACTTACCCTGTAACATCCAAAAGCTTCTTCTATGTTGTCCTCAGCTTCATAAATTTGTCCAAGAAATCTGTGTGCTCTCGCATCTCTCTTTTGCACACTGAGGTATGTAAATATATACCTATGGAGCAGGAAAAAAAGGATCAATATTCCTCAATAATACGAGTCCCTCTGTCCTCCCCCGCCCCCCCCCAGTGTCCACGGAAGCGGGGCAGGAATTTAACATGTGATACAGGAAATGCAGTCATGGTTGGTTCCAGATACCTGGTCTGGACCT
Organism: Anas platyrhynchos; assembly: GCF_047663525.1. NCBI lineage: Eukaryota > Metazoa > Chordata > Aves > Anseriformes > Anatidae > Anas > Anas platyrhynchos. The sequence continues at coordinate 112,775 of NC_092627.1, read as the reverse complement.
TAAAGTACAGAACATTATTTTTACATGTACAGACGCTACTTATTTGCCACCAAGTATTGGTATTTATTAAAAAAAAAAAAAAAAAAAAAAAAAAAAAAAGAGAGAAAGAAACTGTAACTGTAATTGCTTCATAATACAATGGAATAAAAGCCATTTCAAACAGCAAGTTTTTCAATATCACGTAACTAATTATCTAAGTTGCTGTTTTATAAAGATTTAAACAGCACTTGATACCCACATCTACTGCTACTGTAAAGCAGCATGATAGTGATCTTGATTTCTCCAGTCTACTTCATATTCACTTAGCTTTTCTAAAGTACTTTAGAGAACAGAATAGCAGAATACAGCAACGCGTATTACCTTTTAGCAAGTTCATATTCCTTTATTTCAAAATACAGCTTAGCGAACTGGAATCCTTTCAACTATTTCTGAACGGAAAACACACAACAAGCACATTTTAGATGTACAACACTTTCAAAGTAATTGCATAGGAAGACCCTTCTGATACTTTTTGAGAGACTGAATTTGATAACTAGTTATCAGCTCCAGTCCGCTCCTCATACCCAAAGTTTTGTTTCTGAAAGATGTGGGATTTGGAAAACAATGCTTTTCCTGTAACTGGCCAAGGCTACAAACGTGAAATTGAGGTTACTGGTGAAGCAAGCAACAAGCCTTAATACTTGTGACATTTCACAACCACTTCTTACTGAAGAGTGTAGAAGAAGTAGAAGAAGAGAGTCTGCTACATTTAAAGTACAGCCTGTTTTTTTCCCCCAATGTAACAATGTTGCAAAAAGAACCCCTAAAATCTGACAGAGTAAACAAAAAAGATGGTACTTAGTCCTGGTCTAGTACATATCACTCACAACTGTTTCAAGATAGGTAAAATGTTTTCTTCCCACCTAAGAAATCCCACCTACTCTCAGTTTATATACAAAATGCATCAATACAGTAATTTATTTCTGATGTCATCAGTCTGAGATAGCTTGAACACACTTGTTCTGGGGATGAAAGATGAAAGGTATTTAAGGAGGAATAAAACAAGGAAACGAAAGCGAGAAAAAGCAAAACAGAAAACTGAGCAAGCAAGAGGGCAAGATGGGAGAAGCATGGGCAGGAGGAAATGAGTCAAAGGAAAGAGCTAGAGAACTACAAAGTCACAAGCAAAAACTTCAAGGTAGAAGCTATTTTTAAATATGTATTTAAAATCCGAGCTCCCAACATCAGATCAAAAAGCAGGTTTTGTCTGTGAACTCCAAACTACTGGAGGTAGTTAGGCCCAACGACGCAAAACATGAATCAACGGTCTGCATTCGAAATACACTCAAATTGCTACTCCCCACCCCTCCCCCACCCCCAAGTGATCTATGTAAAACTTTAAGTGAATTTAAATGAAAACAGGCCTCCGCGTTTTCGGTCCATCTTTTCAGGTATCACTGACACGCCAGAGCGGACTCACGCTTGACACCTTGCGGACAGGGATGAAAAGCAACCTCAAAAGAAACGCTTGCAGCCTTGGCAGACCCTTCCCTCCGAAATCAACACAACAAGGAAACCAGTAACTATTCCCTCGGTGGACTGTGCTACACAGTCAGCTGTAAGCATCGCTCGAAAGTCAAAACTAAACGCGTCCGGTGGCCTTGAGCACAAGAAGAGGAGAGGAAATATTTTGTGTCGAGGCCACCGGGGAGTATCAACACTGTGGGAACGTATCTGTGCACCTGGCGGCGATGCACTTGACGCTGTCTAGCCCAAACAGTGCCCAAGTCGAACCCACAAAGTCACAGGACAGCTTTGCTGCTGCTGCTGCTGCTGGGAAAGGCACCAACCAAAGGCACAGCCCCTGCACGCAGTCCCTACCGGATCACGCTTAGCTCGGGCACATTCACGCCGCTTCAAAGCAACTCCGAGCGGCAGGCCGGGATCTTTCAGGATTAGGGCCCGCTGAATCGCATCAGGCGGCTGAGCGTTTCCCAGCTAAAATGGGCACGGGTGGCGTTTGTCACCCCCGGGCCCGCTGGCTGACAGGGAGCGGAGCTGTGCGCCCCCAGCCCCCCTCGCTCGGCGCTGTCGCTTCAGCGAGCGGCCGGCCAGAAACCTCCACGGCGCCGCACGGAAAGGACACTGAAACTTGAAGGCGGCGCGGTGCTTCGTTTGTGAAGGAAAGTACCTCTCCCTCGCTCCGGCCCCGAGGAAAGCCCTGCTATAAAACCCCTCCTGTCCGTGAGGCGCCGCGGGGCAGGGGCAGGGGCAGGGGCAGCCCCAACCCTCCCCTCACGACGCCGGCCATCCCCCTAGCCCTCCACCCCACCCGGGACCCCACCGGGACCCCACCGGGACCCCCTCCGCCTCCCCCCCCGCCGGCCAAGGGAAGCGGCGAGGCCTCGCTCACCTCTCTCCGAGAAGCCGCAGAGGCCTGCACGGAGGCGACACAGCGCTCCACCTCGGCCTTGCTGCGCCTCAACATGGCGACCGCAGCAGCGCCGAGCCCGGCCGGGCTCCGCTCCGCTCCGCTCCGCTCCCGTGCCGCGCCGCGCCGCCGCAGCGGCACAAACAAACAGCTCCAGGCGGGGCACCGGCCGCGCCCTAGGAACGCCGCGCACGCAGCGCGCTACGCACACTGCGCACACTGCGCACGCCCCCGCTGAATGCGCAGGAGCCGTTGCCACAGTGCGGGGAGGGGAGGGGCGAGGCTGTGACGCATGCGCGGGGCGGCCGCTGGGGCTCCCTGACAGGGCTTTAGGAACTGAGTTTGCAAAGGGTCCCTCAGAAAGTAGCTGGGAGCAGCCCTGAAGACGCGCAGGCTGCAGAGTTTGAGACACGAGCTGTAACTTATTCTTTTGGATTGATTGATTTAATTTTGTAAGCCGTAAGGCGGTTGCCCCGCGGCTTGCTGGAGGTGTGCCCCTCTCGCTTTTCTGCAAGTTCCAGGCACTTTGGTCAAATGGAGGCCACTGGGCTGTCCCCAAATGGTGTGATATCTCTGTGGACAGGCTGCGTTAAAAATTCATCCCCTCCTCAGTCTCTAGCGTCCCACTGACATGCACAAGTTTCCTGCTGGACCTAAGCACTACCCACATCTCCACAACTCCTCCCGCCTTTATAAAAAAAAAAAAATAATAATAAAGTATCCACCTTGTTTCTGTAAGCAGCAGCCACCTGACACCCTGCCGGAGTTAACCCTCTGTTTTATTATTTGCCCTATTAATGGGGATTTCTTTACACATTGGCTTTAATTCCATAAGAAGAAACAACATTTTTTTCCCCTCTTCTTTTTAAATGACGAGGATTACAAAGTTTGTCAACACCTGCCAGGCTGAGGATTAAAAGTCTTAGCGCTGGTGCAGAGGAGAACCTGAGAGCTGGCTCGGGAGTCACTGGAGGAAATCTTTGCTTTTCGTGATGTGAAATTGCCTTCATGCAGACCAGGTCAAGCGCCTTGACGCTGGTCAGCATCTCTGTGGAATTGGCACCGTGTTGTCCCCACTGGTTGCAGCACCAGGAGGGTAGCCCGCCCGGCAGGACAGCAGTTGACCATATTCATTGCTAACCTTCCAACCAGACCACACTCAGCTTGGCTCATTACATGTTTTGATACCTTGGTGGGAACTGAGCTCAGGATTTGCCGCTGCTGGAGGCAGGAAGGCTTTAGGCTCAGCTCCTTCCCCCTACAGCTACATCCATTGGGCTTTCTGAAGCGCTCCCTACTGTTATTCTAAGCAGGAGCTTCAAAAGGAATCTCTCTTCCTCGTGCATGATTGATCCCATGCAGTAAGAAGGGGGCAAAGCTGAGGCATCCATTCCGAAATCCCAGGCCCACAGCCTTCTTTGAGAGACCTAGTAGGGGTCACGGTTCAAACAACAATAATAAACTCAGCCTCTTTAAAGAAAGCATGTCCAGCTAGGTGAAATATTTATAATGCTGACAGGCCAGGAAGTCAGCTTCAACACTAGACCGGCAATTGTCCAGGTTAATTGTCTAATTGCTAGCTCCCTCCCTGTTTTGCACTGCTTTTCATAATGCCCTTGATGACAAACTCCATGGGTATTATTTCAATGATAGTCCACTCTGAAGACAACTCCCGAGGGAGCAGTGTGAATTTGGGCAACCCACCACTGGAGACAGGACTGCAATAATAAGAATACAGAAAAAAAAAACAAACCACCAACACCTGGAGGGTGATTGAACACTGTGACATATTGCCTACAGAGGCTTGTGAGATCTCCCTTGGAGATACTCAAAACTTGGCTGGGTATGACTTTTGCTGTTGGGGCAGCTTTGAAGGTAGACCTGCCTTGAGCAAATGTTTGGACTACCTGGTCTGTAGCAGCCCCATCCTTCTGAAATATTTCTGTGACGGAGCAGGCTTTGAACCCCGGAACCCTTGGATGCTCTTAGTGCTACGTAGTGGGGTCTGAAACACTTACACTCCTGTTAATGACACAGAGACCACCACCTTGGTGCTACTGCACGATAGCGCAGTCTTCATGATCAAGAACGTGGAAACACAGCAAAAACCATGGAGTTCGGGCCACAGGGTTACTGCGGAGCCTGGAGGAGGTGCAAACGAGGCTGCCACGTTCTGGGATATAACCACACAAGGCAGGCCATACCCCTTGGGGTCAGGGGCTGTTTCCACCCACAGTAGGGCTGCGCATACGGTCAGCGGAGCATGAAAAAACTAGAAGAACTGAATTACAATTTAAAGGAAGTATTGCTGAGAGTGGTCTCCTGAACCCATGGCACAGTCCGAAATCCCAACGGTGTTATCAGGCTAGTTATATAAACTTTTTTTGGGGGGGGAAGAGGGCTTCTCGTCATGAACACAGTAAGGACTGCATTCAGCTACTGAACTGTTACTGCACTGAATAACTACATACAATAATAACAAATAATAACAATCAAAAAGACCTTACCTAGCACTAAACTATAGGCTTGAGGTGAAAGCCGCATTACATTGAAAACAAGAGAGAAAGATGTGGTAGGAAGGTACGCATTTTAAACTCAGACAAGGTATTTTCTTTAGGAAAACCTCCTGACTGTGCCGATTCAGAAAACAGCCAGAAGAACCAAGTTGTTCATTACGAAGCAAACTGCAGTTTCTGTCTTAAACCTAATAACTAAAGTGCATACATAGGTTAGGTGTGTGTCTCCTTTAAATCAGGATAAGGAAGTATTTACATAAGCACAGGTAGAAGCATAGGGAAGAAAGGCTGCCTTGCTGCTTTTCCATCCATCTCAAACACTCATTGAAGAGAGCTGATACAAGTCTTAATAACATAGCCTTTATTGATGACACTGGAAAGATGTTTTGAAGCAACCAGTTTTCCATAAACAGGAAAGGAAATTTTGCTTGCTATGATGTAATTACATAAAATCTGTGTAAGTCACTAGTATAAAAAGGAAAAAACAAACACGTGTAGTTGGTAACACAGTACCATCAGGAATTCCTGAGCAACTGCATTTTCAATAGAAAAGGGAAAAATAAAACAGGTGTGCATGAACAGAACTCAATGGTATAAAACAATCAGGTGTATGTTATAAGGAATTCTGATGACTTGTGAACTCAGTTCTTGAGGATGACTAAAGAAATAGATCCTAGCAGGATCAAACCACATATATTTACACTCACAGTGTAAAAGTAATGTCGTGGTTTAACCCGGCCGGCAGTTAAACACCACGCAGCCGTTCGCTCACCCTCCCCCCTCCCTCTCTGGGACGGGGGAGAGAAATGGAAAGTGAAGCCCGTGAGTTGAGATAAAGACAGTTTAATAAGACAGGAAAATAATAATAACAAAATAATAATAACAATAATAACAATAATAATACAATGGTGATAATAGGGAAATAATAATAATATGTACAAACAAGTGATGCACAATGCAATTGCTCACCACTCGCTGACCAATGCCCAGCCTCACCCCGAGCAGTCCGGCCCCCTCCCCCCGGCTAGCCACCCCTATATATTGTTTAGCATGACGTCAGATGGTATGGAATACCCCTTTGGCTAGTTTGGGTCACCTGTCCTGGGTCTGTCCCCTCCCAGCTCTTACTGCACCCCCAGCCTGCCCGTTGGCAGGACAGAGCAAAAGGCTGAGATGTCCTTGGCTTAGTATAAGCACTGCTCTGCAACAATTAAAGCATCGGGGTGTTATCAGCACTCTTCTCATCCTAAGCCAAAACACAGCATTCCACCAGCTACTAGGAAGAAAATTAATTCTGTTCTAACTGAAACCAGGACATCTATCCACCCCTTATTCCATACCATTTATGTCATGCTCAGGTTACACTCTTTTCCATACATTCTAATTAGTCACCTATAGTAATCATGGTAGTGATAACATACAGTATAATATACTAATTAACATGGTACAATTCAGTTCATGGGCTATTCTCACCCAGTATTATATCTCCTTGAGGTACACACCGGACCTCTCCGTTCTTTTGCATCACCCACCAAGTGTATCCCGGTCCCTGAGCGAAAACAATTCCACGAATAGGTTTGCCTTTTCCTGAGGCAGGAGTAGCCCAGACTGTTTTACCCAGCATATTTTTTACATGCACTACAGGAACTTTATCCCCATCTACAGTACGTAACAGGTTTGATTGGGCAGGTCCAGCTCGGTTGGTAGATCCCCTAGTATTGACTAACCAGGTGGCCTTTGCCAAATGCGTATCCCAGTTTTTGAACGTCCCAGCGCCCATTGCTTTCAAGGTAGTCTTTAACAGGCCATTGTATCGTTCAACTTTCCCGGAGGCTGGTGCATGATAGGGGATGTGATACACCCATTCAATACCATGTTCTTTGGCCCAAGTGTCTATAAGGTTGTTTCGGAAGTGAGTCCCATTGTCTGACTCTATTCTTTCTGGGGTGCCATGTCGCCATAGGACTTGCTTTTCAAGGCCCAGGATGGTGTTCCGGGCGGTGGCATGAGGCACAGGATATGTTTCCAGCCATCCGGTGGTTGCTTCCACCATTGTAAGTACGTGGCGCTTGCCATTGCGAGTTTGAGGGAGTGTGATGTAATCAATCTGCCAGGCCTCTCCATATTTATATTTCAGCCACCGTCCTCCATACCAAAGAGGCTTTGACCGTTTGGCTTGCTTGACTGCAGCACATGTTTCACAGTCATGAATAACCTGTGCTATAGCGTCCATGGTCAGGTCCACCCCTCGATCACGAGCCCATCTGTATGTTGCATCTCTACCTTGATGGCCTGAGGTGTCATGGGCCCATCGGGCTATAAATAACTCACCTTTATGCTGCCAATCCAGGTCCACCTGAGCTACTTCAATCTTAGCAGCCTGATCCACCTGCTGGTTGTTTTGATGTTCTTCAGTAGCCCGATTCTTGGGCACATGAGCATCTACGTGGCGTACTTTCACAGCCAGGTTCTCTACCCGAGCAGCAATATCTTGCCACAATGCAGCAGCCCAGATGGGTTTGCCCCTGCGCTGCCAGTTGTTTTGCTTCCATTGCTGTAACCATCCCCACAGGGCATTTGCTACCATCCATGAATCGGTGTAGAGATAGAGAACTGGCCATTTTTCTAGTTCAGCAATGTCTAAAGCCAGCTGAATGGCTTTCACTTCTGCAAACTGACTCGATTCACCTTCTCCCTCAGCAGCTTCTGCAACTCGTCGCGAAGGACTCCATACAGCAGCCTTCCATCTCCGATGCTTCCCCACAATACGACAGGACCCATCAGTGAACAGGGCATATTTCTTTTCATTCTCTGGTAACTGGTTGTACAGTGGGGCTTCTTCAGCACGACCCACCTCCTCCTCTGATGATATCCCAAAGTATTTGCCTTCTGGCCAGTCCATGATCACTTCCAATATTCCTGGGCGACTGGGGTTTCCTATTCGAGCCCGCTGAGTAATCAGTGCAACCCACTTGCTCCATGTAGCATCAGTTGCATGATGCGTAGAGGGGACCCTTCCCTTGAACATCCAGCCTAGTACCGGCAATCGGGGTGCTAGGAGGAGCTGCGCTTCAGTACCGACCACCTCCGAAGCAGATCGAACTCCTTCATATGCTGCCAATATCTCCTTTTCAGTTGGAGTATAGCGGGCCTCAGATCCTCTGTATCCCCGACTCCAAAACCCCAGAGGCCGACCTCGAGTTTCCCCAGGTTCTTTCTGCCAGAGGCTCCAGGTGGGGCCATTCTCCCCGGCTGCAGTGTAGAGCACATTCTTTACATCTGGTCCTGTTCGAACTGGCCCAAGGGCTACTGCATGGACTATTTCCTGCTTGATTTGTTCAAAGGCTTGTCGCTGTTCAGGGCCCCATTCAAACTCATTCTTCTTACGGGTTACTTGGTAGAGCGGGTTTACAATCAGACTGTAATTTGGGATGTGCATTCTCCAAAACCCCACAACACCTAGAAAAGTCTGTGTTTCTTTTTTGTTAGTTGGTGGAGACATAGCTGTTATTTTGTTGATCACATCCATTGGGATTTGACGACGTCCATCTTGCCATTTTATTCCTAAAAACTGGATCTCTCGTGCAGGTCCTTTGACTTTATTTTGTTTTATGGCAAAACCGGCTTTCAGAAGGATTTGGACTATTTTCTTCCCTTTCTCGAAAACTTCCTCTGCTGTGTCACCCCACACAATAATGTCATCGATGTACTGCAGGTGTTCAGGAGCTTCCCCCTGCTCTAGCGCAGACTGGATCAGCCCATGGCAAATGATAGGGCTGTGTTTCCACCCCTGGGGCAGCCGATTCCAAGTATATTGGACTCCCCTCCAAGTGAAGGCAAATTGTGGCCTGCACTCTGCTGCTAGAGGGATGGAGAAAAATGCATTAGCGATATCAATTGTGGCGTACAACTTGGCTGCCTTCGACTCAAGTTCGTACTGAAGTTCCAGCATGTCCGGCACTGCAGCACTCAGTGGTGGCGTCACTTCGTTCAGGCCACGATAGTCCACTGTTAGTCTCCACTCGCCATTAGACTTTCGCACTGGCCATATGGGACTATTGAAAGGTGAATGGGTCTTGCTGATCACTCCTTGGCTCTCCAATTGACGAATTAGCTTATGGATGGGAATCAGGGAGTCTCGGTTAGTGCGATATTGCCGCCGGTGCACAGTTGTGGTAGCGATTGGCATTTGCTGTTCTTCGACCCTCAGCAACCCCACAACAGAAGGGTCCTCTGAGAGACCAGGCAAGGTAGATAATTGTTTAATGCCCTCTGTCTCTAAGGCAGCTATACCAAAAGCCCACCGGAACCCTTTTGGGTCCTTGCAATATCCTCTTCTAAGATAGTCTATGCCAAGGATACATGGAGCCTCCGGGCCAGTCACAATGCGGTGCTTTTCCCACTCATTCCCAGTCAGACTCACTTCAGCCTCCAATACAGTCAATTGCTGAGATCCCCCTGTCACTCCACAAATATAGATGGGCTCTGGTCCTTTATAGCTTGATGGCATTATAGTACATTGTGCACCGGTGTCTACTAAAGCCTTATACTTCTGTGCGTGTGACGTGCCAGGCCATCGAATCCACACAGTCCAATAAACTCGATTGTCCCTTTCCTCCCCCTGGCTGGAGGCAGGGCCCCCCTAATCCTGGTCAGAATCTTCTTCGTTTCTGTGTTTGAAGGACTGTCTGCTGGAAGTTGGAGCAGCAAACTTTTCAGAGAATCCTTTTTTCCTGATTGTTTTCTTTTGCAACTCACGTACCCGTGCCTCTAGGGTCGCGGTAGAATTTCCATCCCATTTTCTCATGTCCTCTCCATGGTCTCGTAAGTAAAACCACAGGGTGGCACGGGGTGAGTACCCACCATATCGTCTTCCTTGTGTAGATGAACGCCTACCCCTGATAGCTGAGACACTGCTCTGTACAGGTACAGAGGAGAATCAAGTTGGTGAAACTTTTCAGAAAGTGTTTTCTCCCAGGTGTTCTCTTTCGGTCGTTGGACACTGGTTGGTTCAGGTGGGGAGGAAGATAGATTCTCTTCAAGTTGGTGAACCTTTTCAGAAAGTTTCTCCACAGCTGAGACGCAGGCCTGTAAGGAAGAGGAGAGACTTTCTTCGTACTGCCGGAGTTGTTTAGCCACTTCATCCACTGTGGGTTCCTCATCCTCTTTCCAGGCCATTATTGCCAATGAGCTGGCATATGATGATGGTGCACTCCGTACAAACTTCCGCCACATGGGTCGTGTACACTTGACTTCATCTGGGTCTTTGGATGTTTGTCTGAGGTCTGGATCCTCATAAATCACTTCCCGTACGGCTAATTCCCTCAGGTACTGGATTCCCTTCTCCATAGTGGTCCACTTGCCTGGTAGACATAAAAGTTCTTCCTTGAAGGGATACCTTTCCCTCACAGCTGAGAGGAGACGCCTCCAGAGGCTGGTGGATTGTGCTCCATCTGCAATTGCTTTGTCAATGCCGGCGTCTCGAGCAAGGGATCCCAGCCGCTTGGCTTCCCTGCCGTCTAATTCCACACAATTGGCTCCAGAGTCCCAGCACCGGAGCAGCCAGGTGACAAGCTGCTCACCTATACAGCGACCAAAATCTTTTCGCACATCTCGTAGCTCGCGCTCGTTTAGGCTTCGGGTAGTTACTGTTGATTTTTCGACATCCTCATCTTCCTCCTCCTGAATCCTTGATGGCCCAGCATCGTCGTCATCTTCGTCATCTCTATACCTAGTTTTGGCAGAAGCCTTACCTGGATTGGCAGAAGACTCTCTGCGTTCTAAATGACCTGACTCTCTATACCATTTTTTCACCTTCTCTACAGGGGCAGCTTGCACTGCTACTGCTCGTTTCTCTGACTTTGTTACAGGGTCTGCCACAGAGGTTGGAATACCCTCTGCAGGGTCAACTTGTACTGCTATAGCTCGTTTCTCTGACCCCATTACAGGGGTTGGAATACCCTCTGCAGGGTCAACTTGCACTGCTACAGCTCGTTTCTCTGACACAGCCACAGGAGCTGGAGCGGCTGCAGGAGCTGTAGCTGGAGCAGTTGCAGGAGCTGGAGCTGGAGCGGCTTCAGGAGCTGTAGCTGGAGCAGTTGCAGGAGCTGGAGCTGGAGCGGCTTCAGGAGCTGGAGCTGGAGCAGTTGCAGGAACTGGGACTGGAGCGGCTGCAGGAGCTGGAACTGGAGCAGTTGCAGGAACTGGGACTGGAGTAGCAGCCGGAGCTGGAACTGGAGCGGCTGCAGGAGCTGGGACTGGAGCGGCTGCAGGAGCTGGGACTGGAGTAGCAGCCGGAGCTGGAACTGGAGCGGCTGCAGGAGCTGGAGCTGGAGCGGCTGCAGGAGCTGGGACTGGAGTAGCAGCCGGAGCTGGAACTGGAGCGGCTGCAGGAGCTGGGACTGGAGCGGCTGCAGGAGCTGGGACTGGAGCGGCTGCAGGAGCTGGGACTGGAGCGGCTGCAGGAGCTGGGACTGGAGCGGCTGCAGGAACTGGGACTGGAGCAGCTGCAGAGTCCACCGTAGGGGTCACAGTGGCCGTTGGATCTGTCACAGGGCTTGGAGTGGCCGCAGGGTCTGTCACTAAGTTGATAGCAGTATCAATGGCAGCTCGATAGGCATGAGCCAGGCCCCAGCACGTTACAATGATTTGTGTTACTTTGGAACTGCCAGAATCATGACACCTTTTTTTCAAGCATTCTGCCAGTTTTTGAGGATTTTGCCATTGTTCAGGGGTGAATTTCCAACACACTGGGGGTGCCAACTGCTCTAGATGCCTGCCCATATCCACCCATACTCCCTGCCACCCACAACTATACTGCCTCCGGGCAGATCTCCGGATGAGCTTCCTAAGTAATTGTTTAACTTTAAGCAGAACCTGAAGTGCATTCAGGAGGCAGAACAACAAGACTATGGTGGTCTGAGTATCCCAAGAATATTCAATATCTTGGAGAGCTATTGTGACAAGCTCAGGGGATAAGAGGGTGGTGAAGGAGGAAGGCAAAGTGATCCAGGAGGATACAGGGGTGGTGAAGGAGAAAGGGAGAGTAAGCAAGTAAGGAAAAATATCCTCCCCTTTCCCCTCCACAGATTGACTCCCTAATGGAAAAAAACAATAGGAATAATTGCTAATAGTTTCCAAGATACAGTTTCCAAAGTACAGAGTCGACGATGTTACTGAATACAAATAACAAGTTAGAGTCATGACCACATATTTCATCGTCTCATAAGCCATTGCTACAACACACAGTACCATAATGATCTGAAACCAGGGCCCGGAGAGGATAAACAACACGACAGAGAGCAAATACGGAAAATAATGTACTATAATACTCAATTTGGAAAACAGGCGCAGCAGAGTTGAGATTAAAGCAATCAGCATTATGACAAGTGACTATTATGCAGGTCTAATCCTTACACCAGTTTTAGTTTAACACACTCTGGTCAGATCTGCCGTTATCTCAACCTTTCGGGCCCCACGTTGGGCGCCAAAAAGGCTGTCGTGGTTTAACCCGGCCGGCAGTTAAACACCATTCGCTCACCCTCCCCCCTCCCTCTCTGGGACGGGAGAGAGAAATGGAAAGTGAAGCCCGTGAGTTGAGATAAAGACAGTTTAATAAGACAGGAAAATAATAATAACAAAATAATAATAACAATAATAACAATAATAATACAATGGTGATAATAGGGAAATAATAATAATATGTACAAACAAGTGATGCACAATGCAATTGCTCACCACTCGCTGACCGATGCCCAGCCTCACCCCGAGCAGTCCGGCCCCCTCCCCCCGGCTAGCCACCCCTATATATTGTTTAGCATGACGTCAGATGGTATGGAATACCCCTTTGGCTAGTTTGGGTCACCTGTCCTGGGTCTGTCCCTTCCCAGCTCTTACTGCACCCCCAGCCTGCCCGTTGGCAGGACAGAGCAAAAGGCTGAGATGTCCTTGGCTTAGTATAAGCACTGCTCTGCAACAATTAAAGCATCGGGGTGTTATCAGCACTCTTCTCATCCTAAGCCAAAACACAGCATTCCACCAGCTACTAGGAAGAAAATTAATTCTGTTCTAACCGAAACCAGGACAAGTAAGAAGGGGGCAGAGCTGAGGCATCCATTCCGAAATCCCGAAAAAATTTAGAGCTTTGCTGAGAAAACAGTGTTTCTGTAATGAAAACCTTGTGAATTGTTCAACCAGAGATCAAAACGTAGTCTCCTCCTCTGAGGAAGAATGCAATCATGACTTGCCTTTCAAATAACTTTCTAGCTGCCGGTATCTGTTGAAACCGTGAGGGAAATGTTGGATGCAGTGAGTCAGGAACTCGGAGAGAATGATGAAGAGGGAAGTCTTGCCTTCAGAAACGATCTGTCACCAGCTGTAGTATCAGAAGTGAACATTCCACTCCGTTGTCTGATAAGTTCTCTGTCTCACCGACTAAGAGCTACAAGGTACATTAGCCAGATATTATTTTAGGGAAGTGTTAGATTTGAATAAAAATTCAAAAGATTAAATGAACTTTTCTTCCACTCCCCAGTTTTCTCCTAAAACTCCCCCTCAGTGGGCAGAAGATCAGAGATCTCTACTCCAAATGATCTGTCAGCAAGTGGAAGCTTTAAAGGTAAACAACTTTGTCGCCACGTTCAATGCAGATCAGCTCATCTTTTTGTTATAGTAAGGACTCAGTGATAAAATAGGTATTTCTGTAAGTAATTTCTGAATTTCTGAAAGTAATATTTGATACAGCCCACTGTATCAAATATTACTTTCCTTAGTGAAGTTCACTCTTTATCTATGTGATGTTTCTGTTTTCTAGGTCATATGCTGCTGAAATTGAGCCACGGCAAGGAAGACTTCCTGACAAAGGTAGTGGAATCTTTGGCAAACAAAAGTGGTTCATCTGCACTGTTTGATCATCTCTTCAAGAGTGGAGTTTCCAGAGAGAGGTCTTTCCTTGGTACAGAGGATATCGGAAATGTCAGTACGCAAGCACCAGCGCTAGCGGAACTTCATAAATATGATGTTGGTAAGAGGCGTTACTCTCTGAAACTCAGCATAAACATGACTGTCTGTACCAGAGGTTCTTCTAGAAATACTTCGTATTGCAGTAAGAGACAGATAGCAACACTGAACAGCTAGTATGGCCCTAATCACTCCAAAAGAGGAGTGAATATGTAAGGAGTTTCAATTTATGCTGTAACATGTTGCTGAGAAGCAGTATTGTTATGCTTGGTTCTTAAGAATCTGTCACATACTTCCCTACTTCTATCCTTTCTGTGTTCTCTAGTCTGTTCTGATCCATTTTCATTTGCTGCTGCCTGTTTAGCTCTTTGTGTTTGGACATCGGTAAGCGTCAATGGGAAGGCAGGTCTGTCTTCCTATGCGACCTATGAATACAGGCTTATGAGCACACAAAAAAAGTAACTTTAGGAGGAGTTGCAAACTAGTAAAAACTTCTCCTTTTTGGAACTTGACTTGATGATGAAGTCTGGCTTTGAATTTTGGTGTAATAAGGTTAGAGTACTAGTAGTTTTTTACCTGGCTGATAATTTTTAGAAACTTCTAGGCTGTTAAATCTGTTGTGCATACTACCTAACTCTCTTAGGTAATTTTAGACAATAAGGCTTACAGTCCTTTATCTTAAATAACTAAAAGCTTATACTACCACAACCTCTCATAAGCAGTTTATTTATGGTATTTTTTGTTATGTGTTTTAAAACAACGAAAGTCTGTGTGTATTGCATGCAGCCTCTGCAGATCTTCCCTGATAAGGAAATAAGTGCAAAAACATAATTGCCAAAAAAAAGTCTGGCTTTAAGTTAGAAACTGTGTTCAAGTTATTTTAACTTTGCTGAAGACAGAGATTTCACGAGCATTACAGAACTAGAAAAACTGCAGTACTCCGGTTTAATACATTAGTTTAATCTGCTGCCTCGAAATGAAGAGGCTAAAATTTAAAATCCTTATGCATTTCAGTGGAAATGTTATCTCCATAATACACTTAGCTTGTGCACTCCATGAAGTGGATGCTGCTTCTTCAGAAGATATTTATATAATATAAATAGATGCTGAAATCACTTTGTGCTATGTCTTATTTTTAAAATGCTTATTTCCAGCTTAGATGGAGGCAAAAAGATGGGAAGAGACTGCTAGGAAGCTCCTTCAGTGTGATATATATACTAAAACTCTACTTTTCATTTAACGAAATCTGGCTTCGATCAGATACAAGTCTTCCCAACTAGGATGCAGGTATTAACTTCCTACAACTTTGTTTTTGCATAGGTGCCGTTCGAATGCACAATGGTAGTCTCCAGCACCTCGTGTGGCTTTGTTTGCAGTGGATCTTGATGTCAGCATTCCCCCCAGTGCGCAGATGGCTAAAACAAATTTTTCACTTGCCCCAAGAAACATCAAGACTAGAGACAGATGCTCCTGAATCCATTTGCCTGTTAGATCTTGCAGTAAGTAAATTTTCCCAGTTCTTAGATGTACTATGCAGTTTAAGAGTTTTTATTATCTAATACCTTTTATTTGTTTATCTTTTAATTTTACAAAAATAGGTATTTCTGCTTGGAGTGGTATTCACTAGCAACTTAAAATTGCAAGAGAAGTTTAACGCTCTCTACAGTGCACATCAGCCTCAGTTCTTACCGTTGCCAGTGTGCAAACAGCTCTATACTGAAAAGCAAAGAGCCTGGTGGGATGCTGTTCGGACTCAGTGATCCTAGCATGAACTAATGCTTGCTTGCTAGGCCACCACGTAACTCAGTGACAATATCTTCGGTAAACATCTACCTAAAATGAGTGCAAAATGAGTGCACTTGTTGCCTAAAAACCCCGATTTGGGACTCAGTCAGGGGTATGGAGGCAAACCTTCCAAGGACTGTGTGTGCAGAAAGTTCTTTTCTCATCAGCTTGGGTATCATCCAGTTGGTTCTGGGATTTTTGTTTCTGGCTTTAGGAAACACTCCCAGCATATTGTATAGCATAAACAGATCTTGGGTTATTCCATCAGCCACCTCTTGATTTTTTTTTCAGAGCTTGAACACGATTGTAATTAGTGTAGGTATTGCTCCTTATGCTTTCTTCTACAAATGCCTGTATATGCAGTTACATTCTCTTAATTGAAACACTGTCTTAATAGAATGAGATGCAAAAAATGCAACGCAATAATTCCAACTGGAATGTATCATCTCATCGCTGGCCTGGTGAAAGCTATGGAGCAGACTCTAGGTCAGAGAGCTATCAGAGAGCACAAAATCTTCATGAAGCTCCGTTAACAGGTAAGTTGTTGCTGATTTTTTAATTAATTTACTCTTTATTCAACTTCTCAGGACGATGAAGTTACCAGCTCTACCGATTTAGTCCCTGCCATTAAAGAAGTACCAGCTCCATCAGCTGATGTGAAGCGAGATTCCACCACAGGCAACATTCATATAGGGCAGAGTTTACCAACAGATGATGAGAAACCTGTAAACCTGGCAAATAAAAAAGAAAGTGAATCTTTCGTTTTTAAGAGCTGGGATCTCTCTCTAGAGAAAGGGTAATTGACAAGGTAATCGGGAGACGAGCACAGGCCCTCAGGCTCTGGAGACGACTCCTGGCAGCTGTGAGAGAAAGATATCCCCATAAGGAAGATATTGTATAATCACGTAGGCAAGTGGACCACTATGGATAAAGGTCTCCAGCATCTGCGGGAATTAGCTGTGCGGGAGATGATGTATAGTGATTCGGACAATGCCCAGACACATCAAGACCCCGATGAAGTCCAGTGCACAACATCCATGTGGCATAAATTTGTGCGGAGTGCACCACCAGCACATGCCAGTACCCTGGCAGTAATTAACTGGGATGAGGGGATGGGACCAAGAATGTATGATCTGTCTGTCCTGCCAGCTTCAAAAATATGAAGACAATCTCTCTGCTCCGCTACAGTCCTGTGTCTCAGCTGTGGAGAAACTGTCTAAAGGACTTGACCAGCTCGTGGAACAAGTATATTCCCCCTCATTTAGACAGAGTGATACTTCAGCCACTAAGAATCAGCATTTGCCTGCTCAAGAGAGAGAGTACCCAAGACGTACACCATGTGGCACCTTGTGGTTTTATCTGTGTGACCATGGGGAAGATATGAGGAAATGGGATGGTGTACCTACTTCAACCCTAGCTGCTCGGGTACGTGAACTGAAAGGAAATACAGCAGCAAGAAGAGGGGCTCCTAAGAGAAATGCTGCTCCGGTTTCTATTGGGCAGTACCCCAGAGGCAGTAGAAGAGCTGATGTTATTCTTGACCCTGATGAAGGGACCTCTGCCTCTCATTTGCAAGAATTAAGTGGCAGACGCTCCAGCCAGGACTAGAGGGGCCCTGCCTCTGGCCAGGTAGAGGAGAGGGATAACCGGATTTATTGGACTGTGTGGATCCGATGGCCTGGCACATCAGAACCACAAGAATACCAAGCTCTAGTGGACACTGGCGCACAATGTACCTTAATGCCATCAGGCTAGCAAGGCACAGAACTCACCTGTATCTCTGGAGTGACAGGGGGATCCCAACAACTATCTGTACTGGAAGCTGAAGTGAGTCTAACTGGGAATGAGTGGCAAAAGCATCCCATTGTGACTGGCCCAGAGGCTCCATGTATCCTTGGCATAGACTATCTCAAGAGAGGGTACTTCAAGGATCCAAAAGGATACCGGTGGGCTTTTGGCATAGCTGCTTTGAGCACAGAGAAGATTAGGCAGCTGTCTACCTTGCCTGGCCTTTCAGAAGACCCTTCTGTTGTAGGATTGCTGAAGGTTGAAAAACAACAGGTACCAATTGCTACTACAACGGTGCACCGACGGCAATATCGCACCAACCGAGACTCCCTGATTCCCATCCATGAGTTGATTCACCGACTGGAGAGTCAGGGAGTAATCAGCAAGACTCGCTCACCCTTTAATAGTCCTATATGGCCAGTACGAAAGTCTAATGGCGAGTGGAGGCTAACAGTGGACTACCGCGGCCTGAATGAAGTCACGCCACCACTGAGTGCTGCAGTGCTGGACATGCTAGAACTTCAGTACGAACTAGAGTCAAAGGCAGCCAAGTGGTATGCCACAATTGATATTGCTAATGCATTTTTCTCCATCCCTTTGGCAGCAGCATGCAGGCCGCAGTTTGCTTTCACTTGGAGGGGCATCCAATACACCTGGAATCGGCTGCCCCAGGGGTGGAAACACAGCCCTACCATTTGCCATGGACTGATCCAGTCTGCACTGGAGCAAGGGGGAGCCCCTGAGCACCTTCAGTACATTGACGACATCCTCGTGTGGGGCAACACAGCAGAAGAAGTTTTCGAGAAAGGGAAGAAAATAATCCAAATTCTCCTGAAAGCTGGTTTTGCCATTAAACAGAGCAAGGTCAAGGGGCCTGCACAGGAAATCCAGTTCTTGGGGGTAAAATGGCAGGATGGACGTCGCCATATTCCAATGGATGTGATCAATAAAATAACAGCAATGTCTCCGCCAACTAGCAAAAAAGAAACGCAAGCTTTCCTAGGCCTCGTGGGATTCTGGAGAATGCATGTGCCAGGCTATAGTCAGCTTGTGAGTCCTCTGTATCGAGTGACTCGAAAGAGAAACTATTTCGAGTGGGGCCCTGAGCAACAACAGGCATTTGAACAAATCAAACAAGAAATAGCTCGTGCAGTAGCCCTTGGGCCTGTCCGTACTGGACCAGCTGTGCAAAATATACTGTACACTGCAGCTGGGGAGCATGGCCTCACCTGGAGCCTTTGGCAGAAAACCCCAGAAGAAACTCGAGGCCGACCTCTGGGCTTCTGGAGTCGGGGCTATCGAGGATCAGAAGCCAATTACACCCCAACTGAAAAAGAAATACTCACAGCATATGAGGGTGTTCGAGCTGCTTCAGAAGTTGTGGGTACAGAGGCACAGCTCCTCTTGGCACCGCGGTTACCTGTGTTCCATTGGATGTTCAAAGAGAAAATTCCCACTACACACCATGCAACTGATGCTACATGGAGTAAGTGGATAGCGCTAATTACACAGCGGGCTCGAATGGGAAAACCCAATCGCCCAGGAATCCTGGAAGAGATTATGGACTGGCCGGAAGGCAGAGATTTCGGAGTACCAACAGAAGAGGTAACCCGTGCTGAAGAGGCACCACCATACAATGAGTTGCCAGAAGACAGAAAGCGGTATGCGTTGTTTACTGACGGATCCTGCCGTGTGATAGGGAGTCATCGGAAATGGAAAGCTGCTGTGTGGAATCCCATACGACGAGTTGTGGAGGCCATGGAAGGGGAAGGTGAGTCGAGTCAGTATGCAGAAGTAAAAGCCATACAACTAGCCCTAGATATCGCCGAAAGAGAAAATTGGCCAGTATTGTATCTTTATACTGAGTCATGGATGGTGGCAAATGCTCTGTGGGGGTGGCTGCAGCAATGGAAAGAGAGCAACTGGCAGCGCAGAGGTAAACCTATCTGGGCTGCTACCCTGTGGCAAGATATTGCTGCCCGGGTAGGAAACCTGGATGTTAAAGTACGTCATGTAGATGCCCACATGCCCAAGAGTCGCACTACTGTAGAACATCGGAACAACGAAGAAGTGGATCGAGCTTCGAAAATTGAAGTGGCTCAGGTGGACCTAGACTGGGAACGTAAGGGTGAGCTGTTTGTAGCTCGATGGGCCCATGAAACATCAGGACATCTGGGGAGGGATGCCACTTAGAGATGGGCTCGTGATCGAGGGGTGGACTTGACCATTGAAGCTATCACACAGGTTACCCATGAGTGTGAGACCTGTGCTGCAATCAAGAAAGCCATGAAGGTAAAATCTCCCTGGAACAGGGGGAGATGGCTAGGGTTTCAATATGGTGAGGCCTGGCAAATTGACTATATTGGACCACTTCCAAAAACCCGCCAAGGCAAACGGTACATACTCACCATGGTAGAAGCAACTACTGGGTGGCTGGAAACATACCCTGTAAACCATGCCACGGCCCGAAACACTATCTTGGGCCTGGAAAGACAAGTATTGTGGCGTCATGGTACACCAGAGAGAATTGAGTCTGACAATGGGAGTCATTTCCAAAACAATCTTGTTACCTCCTGGGCAAACAGGCATGGTATTGAGTGGGTGTACCACATCCCTTATCACCCACAAGCCTCTGGGAAGGTTGAGAGGTACAATGGACTGTTAAAGACTATGTTACGAGCATTAGGTGCTGGGACGTGGAAACAATGGGACACAAATCTACCAGAAGCCACTTGGCTAGTTAACAATAGGGGGTCTGACAGCCGTGCTGGTCCTGCCGAAACAAAACCCCTACACACTGTGAAAGGAGCTAAAGTTCCCGTAGTGCATGTAGGAAGGTGGATGGGGAAGGCAGTGTGGGTTGCTCCTGCCTCGGGAAAAGGCAAACCCACTCGTGGGATTGTCTTCGCCCAAGGACCAGGGTACACCTGGTGGGTCATGCAAAAGAATGGGGATATCAAGTGTGTGCCTCAAGGAGATTTGACACTGAGAGAAAACTAATCTGTAATCTAAGTTATATGTTGTAGGAAGATGCTGTAGGATCAACGACAGGTCAACGTTGCAAGGAGCCGGGCAGTGCAACAAGGACTTGAGCTAAGCTGGTGCTGGCGTCCAGACATCCAACTCCACCTGCCTTGAGTGGCCACTTTGGCAGATGAAGACCTAATCATCAACAGTTCTTATGAATATTTTCCAGGAAAGACCTATGGAATGAAAAGATTCGCCTGCCTATTATTCCTGTCCTGTTAAAGGACCAGGAATAATGATGAGAATGCTTGTATGCTAAAATATGGGGATCTGAGTGTGACACAAATGTTATGGAATAAGGGGTGGAGGTTGTACTGGGTCTGGCTGGAATGTTAACTTTCCCGGCAGCAGCCCATACAGTGCCGTACTCTGTACTCGTAGCTGGAACAGCAGTGTTATCACACCAGTGTCGTGTCTACTGCTGAGCAGCAGTGGCACAGCATTGGGCCTTACTCTAACTCTCCTAGGGGGCGGGCAAAAAGTGAGGAGAAAAACATCACTAGGGCAGCTGACCTAAACCAATCAAAGGGATATTCCATATCACGTCACACTCAGCAATAAAAGGTGGAAACAGGAAGAAGAGGGGAGGGGTGGGCTCTCCTTGGGAAAACATCGGTCCTCCTCTTGAACACCGGCTGCGTGCGCTGAGGCCTTGCTTCAAGGACGTGGTCAATCATGGCTCATTTGTGGGAAGCAGAGAGTAATTTCTTTCCTCTGCACTTCCACATAGCCTTCATTTATTTTATTTGTTTGTTTTCCTCCCTTCTTTTTATTTTTCCCTTTCCCCCTCCCTTTTCCCCTTTCCCTTTTTATTTCCCCTTAGTTAAATTGTTTAGTTCATAATAATCTTTATTTAATTATTATTTCCCTTTACTTAAATTATCCTTATCTCAACCTGTGAGTTGTTCTTTGCTTTACTTCTCCCCCTCCTCATCTAAAGGAGGGGGGGGGTGAGAGAGCAGTTGTGGGGTTTAGCTGCCCAGCACGGTAAAACCACCACACCTATTCGTGAATGAGGGAAATACCAGTACGATTCTACATGATACAAAGTAACTTACAGAATACAGAGGGTTTGGTCAACAAATTTATTGAAAACACTAAAACAAATAAACACTTTTTCAAGAACAAAAGAGAGTTGGCATACCTCACCCAGAACAACAATTTGATTGAAAGATACTGCTAGGCATTTATGCCACTCCCAAATTATGTAGAATTGCTTTGGCGTTTATGGTGACAAGAAAGCCTTGTGGATGTTCTATTCCTTGCAGTCCTTCAATGGTTTGGCGAAGCGCAAGTAATTCAAACATATTCTTATTGCTTCTGCAAAAGATTTAACATAGAATAAGTGACATAAGATAATTAACAAGTTTCAACTTTACAGTAAAGATTTTACAGATTTATTATCTTTCAGTGAAAAAAAAACATATTGGGAGCTTCACATAACTCTGTCTCTAAGCAGAAAGTTATCAATGCATGGTAAGAAAAATCTTGACAAAAGTCATCAAGAACTATGCTTTCTCTTGACTAAATGGTATTTACATGTAGTACAGTGGAAGATCAAGGAAAACCTGTAAAAAATTTCCCCAGTGAGAAGCAAGATTTCAGAAACAGGATGTGTACAGAAAATCCACAATAACATCGAGGCAAATACAGTAATGAACTACTACAAAACCAAGGATAAAAAAATTAAAGAATATTTCAAGGTTCATTTCTTAAGATTTATGGCACCACCTGTGAGGTTGCCTTTTAATTAAACAAATTAAAAAATCTGGATTTCTGAGTACACTTTTAGTTTATTTCCGATGAAAAATATGATTTAAATTAGAGTATTTTACAGGAAGTTTTTTTTTTTTTTTCCCCCAGAGTTCAGTTTTGTTCCTAAGAAAAATCAAACAAAACCCTCAGTTTTGTAAATAACTAACTCTAATGTAAGCAACAGTTTAGTGTAAATACCTGCTTTTATAAATGAAACAATCCCATTAAATAATGCACATCAACAGAACTCAGCAGCATTCTACCACTGACATGCTGAAGGTCTTTGTTATAATAAATTAGTAACCAGTAAGCAACAGAAACCTATTCTGTAAAGGTTAACATTCCCCCAAAGTCTTAAATGGCTCAAGACTTTAAACCGTGTGTTGTTTTTTTGTTTGTTTTGTTTGTTTGTTTTAATAGAGATGAAAATTGACAAAACTGAAATTTAAGTCACATACAAAACAATTTTCAGAGGACATTTTTACCAAGTAACTCAGTAAAACCGAAGGTCAGGGGGAAGAAAAGAAGGGTTTTCTTCTAAGCATTCTCGTCATCTAAATAAATGAGGAATATATGTTCTTTAGGCTAGTTATTTTTTAGTTCATATTCTGAACTACACAGATATATAGGCAAATTGAGAGATTCATCTTACAGATCTGTGACAAACATTTTAAACATAATTGCTAACAATGAAAGTCCAGCATTATTTGTATTGGAGCAAATGAACGTCAAAACAGAGATGCGCTTTTAAAAAAAGAGAAAGGTCCCCAAGTTCAGTGATCTAATGGCAATTAACAGAAAAACGGTAGTAAAGGATTACTTTATTTCGGAGAGTTTCTGTAATATAAAACAAATCCTTTCCAAAATCGAAATGTCTAGCTCGCGATTCTGAAGCAATGCAGCCAAAGTATGGAAAAAGCGTTCATTACTGCAGTCTTCCAGGAAAATCTTTAAGTAAACTGTAAAAGAAAATAGTTAAAAAGTTTAATCACAGCACTTGGCTCATGGAAAACTAAATCATTGATTTATAGCTTTTGAGGGTTTTATATGCGCCTCATGCTGTGCAACCATGAGAACAATGTACTAACTGGGTATATTCTAGGCATGTGATGCAAAAATCAGGTAAAACCGCGAACAAAACTCACCCAAGTTCCTAAGAATTCTGATATTACCAGCACTTGTGGTATTAAAACAAGGCCTATTCCCTTGAGAACAAAGGAAAACAGGACACTGAGCAATTTTAAACTCAGATAAAAAAATCTCATCTTCAACATGTTTATTCAATGCTCCTTTTCTTATGATGACATGAGGAGAACACTAAGCTATGCTAAAAAAACTGACAAGGAAATATTTTAAGCTGCTGCAAAATGACGTACGGAAATAGTACATGTAGACACTGATGACTAGACAGCTTTTCATTATCAAAACTGTCACCGTACCGTTTCAAGACAGGCAGAATCGTAATTGAGAGGTCAGAGTTGGATAAGAACACCTGAATATCAAAACAATTCCTGTAAAATGCTGGATAATTTTTAAACATGGCCATATAGTATAATCTTTTCTATTTATCCTGCTCCCCAAAACTTAGTCAATTCAGAATAAAGTAAAATCTGTTCCCTTGTGTTATTTCACTCTTGATTCTAATAGTACAGACTGATTTAGAGCAACACCATAAAGAACATAAGTACCGATTTAATAGGTCACAGAACTGAACACATTTGTTAGGAATCCAACAAAACAAGTCACTATTCACTGCACTCTGCCCTTAGCGTATAAACACACTTGGTATGCCCCAGGATATAGTTACTTCGAATATGCCATTAAATTAATAGTTATTGTAATATTATTCTACTTTTACTGTAGAAGAAGGAGGTCCTACAATTTATTCCTATAAATATCCTTAAATATCTAAAAATGCCTTAAATTCCTTTTTGTAGGTGTAAACAAATACCATATTCTGCTTACTTGGCCATTTCTTTGCTGGCTTGTTCTTACTGGTCTCAATAATACTGTATTATTTTATTATTAAAAATACCGGTCTTAAGGTATCTTAAAAAAACTTTATTAATATATATACACACACATATACATACAGATACACTGTAAAATGTTTTAACTGTGAGGTTTATAAAACAATATAAAAAATACGCTGAGGGAATTTTACCATAAAGCAGAAGAGCCAAAGTGGAAATAATACCTCAAGTTTCACAAAGTTCAATCACATGAAAGCAAACTGATAAAGACATGCATTTAAAGAGATTTTTTCCTACATTGTTTATCTATTCATTTTATATATTCATTTCAAATAAGCTTTTGCAGAATAGATTTTAAATCATCACAAATGTACAAAATGGGTTAGGGTTAGGGTTAGGGTTAGGGTTAGGGTTAGGGTTAGATCCGCCATTAGGGTTAGGGTTAGGGTTAGGGTTAGGGTTAGGGTTAGGGTTAGAGGGTTAGGGTTAGGGTTAGAGGGTTAGGTTTAGGGTTAGGGTTAGGGTTAGGGTTAGGGTTAGGGTTAGGGTTAGGGTTAGGGTTAGGGTTAGGGTTAGGTTAGGGTTAGGGTTAGGGTTAGGGTTAGGGTTAGGGTTAGGGTTAGGGTCAGAGTCAGAATCAGGGTAAGCGTAGTGAGATCCTCTCCTGAGCCTATGTTATTTTCTAAAGATTGATTGACGCTTTTACGGTTTCAGGGGTAGGGCACTAGCGTTGGGTTTCAGGGTAAATGTTCTCAGGGTTTATGTTTAGGATTTTAAGTTGTTTAGGTTTGGATTTTTAACGGTTAGTATTTAGGGATTTGGGGGTTAAGGTTTTAAGTTTTTCAGGGTTAGTGTGTTAGGGTTTTAGAGTTTATGGGTTGTAGTGTTGAAAGGTTTTTTAGGGTTAGGGTCTTAGGATTTTCTTTTTGGTCAATTATTTAGGGTTAGGGTTTTTAAATTATATTTTCATTTATTTATGTATTTATTTATTTATTTATTTTTTCAGGTTAGGTTCTCCAGGGTTAGGGTTTTGAGTGTCCTAATTTTTTGGGTTAGGGTTTGGAGCATCTTAATTTTTTGCGTTAGGGTTTTGAGCATCTTAATATTTTGTGTTAGTGCTTTGAGCGTCTTATTTTTTTGGATTAGTGTTTGGAGCGTTTTTGGGTTTAGGTTTTTGGGTTTTTAGGTTTTAGTTTTTGGGTTTAGGTTTTGAGATTCATGTTTTTTGGGCTTGGGATTTGAACGTCTTAATTTTGTGGGCTTGGGATTTGAACGTCTTAATTTATTGGGTTAGGAGTTTTAGGCATAGGTCTTCAGGTGTTTAGTGTGGTAAATATTTTGGGTTATGTCTGTAGGGGTTTCGAGGATTTTTAGGGTTAGGGCTTGAGGCTTTTTTGTAAAGGCGGTAAGGGCTAGGGTTACAGTGCGTGCTGGTAAATGTAATTCTTGAAAACTCGGCCCGTGATTGGCTGTGCCGGCTGTCCAAGGAATGCTGGTAAATACAGTTTTCCGGCACCAGGCTTCCGGGAGGCCATGTTGGGTGCCCAGAGCATGCCTGGAAATGCAGGGTTAGGGTTAGGGTTAGGGTTAGGGCACATTTTAGCGCGACGCCGCCCGGACACATTTTAGCGCGTCGCCGCCCGGACACATTTTAGCGCAGCGCCGCCCGGACACATTGTACTTGTGGGGCTGGGAGGTTGTGGGGAACATCTGGAGAAGGTGCCTGTAGGGTTTGGGGGAGCACCTACAGGGTTTGGGGTGGGATCTGTGGGGCTGGGGGGGGTCTCTATGGGGCCGGGGGGGTTTTGGGGGGGATGTGACCCTATGGGGTGCCCCCCCCAGAGCCCCAACTCGCGGCTGACCTAGCATTTTAGCGTGGCCGCCGTCCACCGGCAGCTTCATGCCCGTCTTCCGCTCCCAGTGGCCCGCGGGGCGCCCCGTGGCCCTACCGGCATCACCAGCGGCCACCTTGGGGTCAACGGCAGCGGTTTTGGGGTTTCGGTCTGGGGGGTGCTGACATGCCCCTCCCCGCACCCCGCCAGGCATCCTGGCCCTGCAGCTGCCCCCGGGGGGGCTCGACGCCGAGTCCTACAGGTGAGAACCAGTCCCCTCCGCCCCCTAAATGCGCCCCCAGACCCCCAAATGCCCCCAGACCCCCCCCAAATTGACCCCCCCCAATTTATTCCCCCCCCCCCAGCGCCTGCCTCCACCTGGCCGAGATGCAGCGTCGGGTGCGGGAGGCGCTGGCGGAGTGCGAGCGGCTGCTGCGGGCACAGGTAGGACGGCGGGAGGTACAAAATTGGGGGGGGGCACCAAGGGGGGGGGGGTCCATGGGGCTTGGGGGAACCCCAAGGGTTGGGGGGAAGCAAAATGAGGGGAAAACCAAGTGTGCGGGGTGCGGTTGCCGGGGGGACACATTTGCGGGGCACACAGGGTGGTGGGAACCAAAATGAGGGGGGAACCAAGTGTGCGGGTTGTCGTTGCCTGGTGGACGCATTTGCGGGGCGCACAGGGTGGGTGGAACCAAAATGAGGGGGGAACCAAGTGTGCGGGGTGCGGTTGCGGGGGGGACGCATTTGCGGGGCGCACAGGGTGGGGGGAACCAAAATGAAGGGGGAACCAAGTGTGCTGGGTGCGCTTGCCGGGGGGACGCATTTGCGGGGCGCACCGGGGGAGGAACCAAAAAGAGGGGGGAACCAAGTGTGCGGGGTGCGGTTGCCGGGAGGACAAATTTGCGGGGCGCACCGGGGGGGGGGTCCATGGGGCTTGGGTTAGGGTTAGGGTTAGGGTTAGGGTTAGGGTTAGGGTTAGGGTTAGGGTTAGGGTTAGGGTTAGGGTTAGGGTTAGAATCAGGGTAAGCGTAGTGAGATCCTCTCCTGAGCCTATGTTATTTTCCAAAGATTGTTTGACGCTTTTACGGTTTCAGGGTTAGGGCACTAGCGTTGGGTTTCAGGGTAAATGTTCTCAGGGTTTATGTTTAGGATTTTAAGTTGTTTAGGTTTGGATTTTTAACGGTTAGTATTTTAGGGATTTGGGGGTTAAGGTTTTAAGTTTTTCAGGGTTAGTGTGTTAGGGTTTTAGAGTTTATGGGTTGTAGTGTTGAAAGGTTTTTTAGGGTTAGGGTCTTAGGATTTTCTTTTTGGTCAATTATTTAGGGTTAGGGTTTTTAAATTATATTTTCATTTATTTATGTATTTATTTATTTATTTATTTTTTCAGGTTAGGTTCTCCAGGGTTAGGGTTTTGAGTGTCCTAATTTTTTGGGTTAGGGTTTGGAGCATCTTAATTTTTTGCGTTAGGGTTTTGAGCATCTTAATATTTTGTGTTAGTGCTTTGAGCGTCTTATTTTTTTGGATTAGTGTTTGGAGCGTTTTTGGGTTTAGGTTTTTGGGTTTTTAGGTTTTAGTTTTTGGGTTTAGGTTTTGAGATTCATGTTTTTTGGGCTTGGGATTTGAACGTCTTAATTTTGTGGGCTTGGGATTTGAACGTCTTAATTTATTGGGTTAGGAGTTTTAGGCATAGGTCTTCAGGTGTTTAGTGTGGTAAATATTTTGGGTTATGTCTGTAGGGGTTTCGAGGATTTTTAGGGTTAGGGCTTGAGGCTTTTTTGTAAAGGCGGTAAGGGCTAGGGTTACAGTGCGTGCTGGTAAATGTAATTCTTGAAAACTCGGCCCGTGATTGGCTGTGCCGGCTGTCCAAGGAATGCTGGTAAATATAGTTTTCCGGCACCAGGCTTCCGGGAGGCCATGTTGGGTGCCCAGAGCATGCCTGGAAATGCAGGGTTAGGGTTAGGGTTAGGGTTAGGGCACATTTTAGCGCGACGCCGCCCAGACACATTTAAGCGCGGCGCCGCCCGGACACATTTTAGCGCAGCGCCGCCCGGACACATTGTACTTGTGGGGCTGGGAGGTTGTGGGGAACATCTGGAGAAGGTGCCTGTAGGGTTTGGGGGAGCACCTACAGGGTTTGGGGTGGGATCTGTGGGGCTGGGGGGGGTCTCTATGGGGCCGGGGGGGTTTTGGGGGGGATGTGACCCTATGGGGTGCCCCCCCCAGAGCCCCAACCCGCGGCTGACCTAGCATTTTAGCGTGGCCGCCGTCCACCGGCAGCTTCATGCCCGTCTTCCGCTCCCAGTGGCCCGCGGGGCGCCCCGTGGCCCTACCGGCGTCACCAGCGGCCACCTTGGGGTCAACGGCGGCGGTTTTGGGGTCAATGGCAGCGGTTTTGTGGTTTCGGTCTGGGGGGTGCTGACATGCCCCCCCCCGCACCCCCCGAGGCATCCTGGCCCTGCAGCTGCCCCCGGGGGGACTCGACGCCGAGTCCTACAGGTGAGAACCAGTCCCCTCCGCCCCCTAAATGCGCCCCCAGACCCCCAAATGCCCCCAGACCCCCCCCAAATTGACCCCCCCCAATTTATTCCCCCCCCCCCAGCGCCTGCCTCCACCTGGCCGAGATGCAGCGTCGGGTGCGGGAGGCGCTGGCGGAGCGCGAGCGGCTGCTGCGGGCACGGGTAGGACGGCGGGGGGTACAAAATTGGGGGGGGGCACCAAGTGGGGGGGGGGTCCATGGGGCTTGGGGGGACTCCAAGGGTTGGGGGGAACCAAAATGAGGGGAAAACCAAGTGTGCGGGGTGCGCTTGCCGGGGGGACGCATTTGCGGGGCGCACCGGGGGAGGAACCAAAATGAGGGGGGAACCAAGTGTGCGGGGTGCGGTTGCCGGGGGGACGCATTTGCGGGGCGCACCGGGGGGGGAACCAAAATGAGAGGGGAAACCAAGTGTGCGGGGTGCGGTTGCCGGGTGGACGCATTTGCGGGGCGCACCGGGGGGGAACCAAAATGAAGGGGGAACCAAGTGTGCGGGGTGCGCTTGCCGGGGGGACGCATTTGCGGGGCGCACCGGGGGGGGTCCATGGGGCTTGGATTAGGGTTAGGGTTAGGGTTAGGGTTAGGGTTAGGGTTAGGGTTAGGGTTAGGGTTAGGGTTAGGGTTAGGGTTAGGGTTAGGGTTAGGGTTAGGGTCAGAGTCAGAATCAGGGTAAGCGTAGTGAGATCCTCTCCTGAGCCTATGTTATTTTCCAAAGATTGATTGACGCTTTTACGGTTTCAGGGGTAGGGCACTAGCGTTGGGTTTCAGGGTAAATGTTCTCAGGGTTTATGTTTAGGATTTTAAGTTGTTTAGGTTTGGATTTTTAACGGTTAGTATTTTAGGGATTTGGGGGTTAAGGTTTTAAGTTTTTCAGGGTTAGTGTGTTAGGGTTTTAGAGTTTATGGGTTGTAGTGTTGAAAGGTTTTTTAGGGTTAGGGTCTTAGGATTTTCTTTTTGGTCAATTATTTAGGGTTAGGGTTTTTAAATTTTATTTTCATTTATTTATGTATTTATTTATTTATTTATTTTTTCAGGTTAGGTTCTCCAGGGTTAGGGTTTTGAGTGTCCTAATTTTTTGGGTTAGGGTTTGGAGCATCTTAATTTTTTGTGTTAGGGTTTTGAGCATCTTAATATTTTGTGTTAGTGCTTTGAGCGTCTTATTTTTTTGGATTAGTGTTTGGAGCGTTTTTGGGTTTAGGTTTTTGGGTTTTTAGGTTTTAGTTTTTGGGTTTAGGTTTTGAGATTCATGTTTTTTGGGCTTGGGATTTGAACGTCTTAATTTTGTGGGTTTGGGATTTGAACGTCTTAATTTATTGGGTTAGGAGTTTTAGGCATAGGTCTTCAGGTGTTTAGTGTGGTAAATATTTTGGGTTATGTCTGTAGGGGTTTCGAGGATTTTTAGGGTTAGGGCTTGAGGCTTTTTTGTAAAGGCGGTAAGGGCTAGGGTTACAGTGCGTGCTGGTAAATGTAATTCTTGAAAACTCGGCCCGTGATTGGCTGTGCCGGCTGTCCAAGGAATGCTGGTAAATATAGTTTTCCGGCACCAGGCTTCCGGGAGGCCATGTTGGGTGCCCAGAGCATGCCTGGAAATGCAGGGTTAGGGTTAGGGTTAGGGTTAGGGCACATTTTAGCGCGACGCCGCCCGGACACATTTTAGCGCGTCGCCGCCCGGACACATTTAAGCGCGGCGCCGCCCGGGCACATTTAAGCGCGGCGCCGCCCGGACACATTTTAGCGCAGCGCCGCCCGGACACATTGTACTTGTGGGGCTGGGAGGTTGTGGGGAACATCTGGAGAAGGTGCCTGTAGGGTTTGGGGGAGCACCTACAGGGTTTGGGGTGGGATCTGTGGGGCTGGGGGGGGTCTCTATGGGGCCGGGGGGGCTTTGGGGGGGATGTGACCCTATGGGGTGCCCCCCCCAGAGCCCCAACCCGCGGCTGACCTAGCATTTTAGCGTGGCCGCCGTCCACCGGCAGCTTCATGCCCGTCTTCCGCTCCCAGTGGCCCGCGGGGCGCCCCGTGGCCCTACCGGCGTCACCAGCGGCCACCTTGGGGTCAACGGCGGCGGTTTTGGGGTCAATGGCAGCGGTTTTGTGGTTTCGGTCTGGGGGGTGCTGACATGCCCCCCCCCGCACCCCCCGAGGCATCCTGGCCCTGCAGCTGCCCCCGGGGGGACTCGACGCCGAGTCCTACAGGTGAGAACCAGTCCCCTCCGCCCCCTAAATGCGCCCCCAGACCCCCAAATGCCCCCAGACCCCCCCCAAATTGACCCCCCCCAATTTATTCCCCCCCCCCCAGCGCCTGCCTCCACCTGGCCGAGATGCAGCGTCGGGTGCGGGAGGCGCTGGCGGAGCGCGAGCGGCTGCTGCGGGCACGGGTAGGACGGCGGGGGGTACAAAATTGGGGGGGGGCACCAAGTGGGGGGGGGGTCCATGGGGCTTGGGGGGACTCCAAGGGTTGGGGGGAACCAAAATGAGGGGAAAACCAAGTGTGCGGGGTGCGCTTGCCGGGGGGACGCATTTGCGGGGCGCACCGGGGGAGGAACCAAAATGAGGGGGGAACCAAGTGTGCGGGGTGCGGTTGCCGGGGGGACGCATTTGCGGGGCGCACCGGGGGGGAACCAAAATGAGAGGGGAAACCAAGTGTGCGGGGTGCGGTTGCCGGGTGGACGCATTTGCGGGGCGCACCGGGGGGGGAACCAAAATGAAGGGGGAACCAAGTGTGCGGGGTGCGCTTGCCGGGGGGACGCATTTGCGGGGCGCACCGGGGGGGGTCCATGGGGCTTGGATTAGGGTTAGGGTTAGGGTTAGGGTTAGGGTTAGGGTTAGGGTTAGGGTTAGGGTTAGGGTTAGGGTTAGGGTTAGGGTTAGGGTTAGGGTTAGGGTTAGGGTCAGAGTCAGAATCAGGGTAAGCGTAGTGAGATCCTCTCCTGAGCCTATGTTATTTTCCAAAGATTGATTGACGCTTTTACGGTTTCAGGGGTAGGGCACTAGCGTTGGGTTTCAGGGTAAATGTTCTCAGGGTTTATGTTTAGGATTTTAAGTTGTTTAGGTTTGGATTTTTAACGGTTAGTATTTTAGGGATTTGGGGGTTAAGGTTTTAAGTTTTTCAGGGTTTGTGTGTTAGGGTTTTAGAGTTTATGGGTTGTAGTGTTGAAAGGTTTTTTAGGGTTAGGGTCTTAGGATTTTCTTTTTGGTCAATTATTTAGGGTTAGGGTTTTTAAGTTTTATTTTTATTTATTTATTTATTTATTTATTTATTTATTTTTTCAGGTTAGGTTCTCCAGGGTTAGGGTTTTGAGTGTCCTAATTTTTTGGGTTAGGGTTTGGAGCATCTTAATTTTTTGCGTTAGGGTTTTGAGCATCTTAATATTTTGTGTTAGTGCTTTGAGCGTCTTATTTTTTTGGATTAGTGTTTGGAGCGTTTTTGGGTTTAGGTTTTGAGATTCATGTTTTTTGGGCTTGGGATTTGAACGTCTTAATTTTGTGGGTTTGGGATTTGAACGTCTTAATTTATTGGGTTAGGAGTTTTAGGCATAGGTCTTCAGGTGTTTAGTGTGGTAAATATTTTGGGTTATGTCTGTAGGGGTTTCGAGGATTTTTAGGGTTAGGGCTTGAGGCTTTTTTGTAAAGGCGGTAAGGGCTAGGGTTACAGTGCGTGCTGGTAAATGTAATTCTTGAAAACTCGGCCCGTGATTGGCTGTGCCGGCTGTCCAAGGAATGCTGGTAAATATAGTTTTCCGGCACCAGGCTTCCGGGAGGCCATGTTGGGTGCCCAGAGCATGCCTGGAAATGCAGGGTTAGGGTTAGGGTTAGGGTTAGGGCACATTTTAGCGCGACGCCGCCCGGACACATTTTAGCGCGTCGCCGCCCGGACACATTTAAGCGCGGCGCCGCCCGGGCACATTTAAGCGCGGCGCCGCCCGGACACATTTTAGCGCAGCGCCGCCCGGACACATTGTACTTGTGGGGCTGGGAGGTTGTGGGGAACATCTGGAGAAGGTGCCTGTAGGGTTTGGGGGAGCACCTACAGGGTTTGGGGTGGGATCTGTGGGGCTGGGGGGGGTCTCTATGGGGCCGGGGGGGCTTTGGGGGGGATGTGACCCTATGGGGTGCCCCCCCCAGAGCCCCAACCCGCGGCTGACCTAGCATTTTAGCGTGGCCGCCGTCCACCGGCAGCTTCATGCCCGTCTTCCGCTCCCAGTGGCCCGCGGGGCGCCCCGTGGCCCTACCGGCGTCACCAGCGGCCACCTTGGGGTCAACGGCGGCGGTTTTGGGGTCAATGGCAGCGGTTTTGTGGTTTCGGTCTGGGGGGTGCTGACATGCCCCCCCCCGCACCCCCCGAGGCATCCTGGCCCTGCAGCTGCCCCCGGGGGGACTCGACGCCGAGTCCTACAGGTGAGAACCAGTCCCCTCCGCCCCCTAAATGCGCCCCCAGACCCCCAAATGCCCCCAGACCCCCCCCAAATTGACCCCCCCCAATTTATTCCCCCCCCCCCAGCGCCTGCCTCCACCTGGCCGAGATGCAGCGTCGGGTGCGGGAGGCGCTGGCGGAGCGCGAGCGGCTGCTGCGGGCACGGGTAGGACGGCGGGGGGTACAAAATTGGGGGGGGGCACCAAGTGGGGGGGGGGTCCATGGGGCTTGGGGGGACTCCAAGGGTTGGGGGGAACCAAAATGAGGGGAAAACCAAGTGTGCGGGGTGCGCTTGCCGGGGGGACGCATTTGCGGGGCGCACCGGGGGAGGAACCAAAATGAGGGGGGAACCAAGTGTGCGGGGTGCGGTTGCCGGGGGGACGCATTTGCGGGGCGCACCGGGGGGGAACCAAAATGAGAGGGGAAACCAAGTGTGCGGGGTGCGGTTGCCGGGTGGACGCATTTGCGGGGCGCACCGGGGGGGGAACCAAAATGAAGGGGGAACCAAGTGTGCGGGGTGCGCTTGCCGGGGGGACGCATTTGCGGGGCGCACCGGGGGGGGGTCCATGGGGCTTGGATTAGGGTTAGGGTTAGGGTTAGGGTTAGGGTTAGGGTTAGGGTTAGGGTTAGGGTTAGGGTTAGGGTTAGGGTTAGGGTTAGGGTTAGGGTTAGGGTCAGAGTCAGAATCAGGGTAAGCGTAGTGAGATCCTCTCCTGAGCCTATGTTATTTTCCAAAGATTGATTGACGCTTTTACGGTTTCAGGGGTAGGGCACTAGCGTTGGGTTTCAGGGTAAATGTTCTCAGGGTTTATGTTTAGGATTTTAAGTTGTTTAGGTTTGGATTTTTAACGGTTAGTATTTTAGGGATTTGGGGGTTAAGGTTTTAAGTTTTTCAGGGTTTGTGTGTTAGGGTTTTAGAGTTTATGGGTTGTAGTGTTGAAAGGTTTTTTAGGGTTAGGGTTTTAGGATTTTCTTTTTGGTCAATTATTTAGGGTTAGGGTTTTTAAGTTTTATTTTTATTTATTTATTTATTTATTTATTTATTTATTTTTTCAGGTTAGGTTCTCCAGGGTTAGGGTTTTGAGTGTCCTAATTTTTTGGGTTAGGGTTTGGAGCATCTTAATTTTTTGCGTTAGGGTTTTGAGCATCTTAATATTTTGTGTTAGTGCTTTGAGCGTCTTATTTTTTTGGATTAGTGTTTGGAGCGTTTTTGGGTTTAGGTTTTGAGATTCATGTTTTTTGGGCTTGGGATTTGAACGTCTTAATTTTGTGGGCTTGGGATTTGAACGTCTTAA
This sequence comes from Anas platyrhynchos, assembly GCF_047663525.1. Classification (NCBI taxonomy): domain Eukaryota; kingdom Metazoa; phylum Chordata; class Aves; order Anseriformes; family Anatidae; genus Anas; species Anas platyrhynchos. The sequence continues at coordinate 78,490 of NC_092627.1, read as the reverse complement.
TTTATTGGGTTAGGAGTTTTAGGCATAGGTCTTCAGGTGTTTAGTGTGGTAAATATTTTGGGTTATGTCTGTAGGGGTTTCGAGGATTTTTAGGGTTAGGGCTTGAGGCTTTTTTGTAAAGGCGGTAAGGGCTAGGGTTACAGTGCGTGCTGGTAAATGTAATTCTTGAAAACTCGGCCCGTGATTGGCTGTGCCGGCTGTCCAAGGAATGCTGGTAAATATAGTTTTCCGGCACCAGGCTTCCGGGAGGCCATGTTGGGTGCCCAGAGCATGCCTGGAAATGCAGGGTTAGGGTTAGGGTTAGGGTTAGGGCACATTTTAGCGCGACGCCGCCCAGACACATTTAAGCGCGGCGCCGCCCGGACACATTTTAGCGCAGCGCCGCCCGGACACATTGTACTTGTGGGGCTGGGAGGTTGTGGGGAACATCTGGAGAAGGTGCCTGTAGGGTTTGGGGGAGCACCTACAGGGTTTGGGGTGGGATCTGTGGGGCTGGGGGGGGTCTCTATGGGGCCGGGGGGGTTTTGGGGGGGATGTGACCCTATGGGGTGCCCCCCCCAGAGCCCCAACCCGCGGCTGACCTAGCATTTTAGCGTGGCCGCCGTCCACCGGCAGCTTCATGCCCGTCTTCCGCTCCCAGTGGCCCGCGGGGCGCCCCGTGGCCCTACCGGCGTCACCAGCGGCCACCTTGGGGTCAACGGCGGCGGTTTTGGGGTCAATGGCAGCGGTTTTGTGGTTTCGGTCTGGGGGGTGCTGACATGCCCCCCCCCGCACCCCCCGAGGCATCCTGGCCCTGCAGCTGCCCCCGGGGGGACTCGACGCCGAGTCCTACAGGTGAGAACCAGTCCCCTCCGCCCCCTAAATGCGCCCCCAGACCCCCAAATGCCCCCAGACCCCCCCCAAATTGACCCCCCCCAATTTATTCCCCCCCCCCCAGCGCCTGCCTCCACCTGGCCGAGATGCAGCGTCGGGTGCGGGAGGCGCTGGCGGAGCGCGAGCGGCTGCTGCGGGCACGGGTAGGACGGCGGGGGGTACAAAATTGGGGGGGGGCACCAAGTGGGGGGGGGGTCCATGGGGCTTGGGGGGACTCCAAGGGTTGGGGGGAACCAAAATGAGGGGAAAACCAAGTGTGCGGGGTGCGCTTGCCGGGGGGACGCATTTGCGGGGCGCACCGGGGGAGGAACCAAAATGAGGGGGGAACCAAGTGTGCGGGGTGCGGTTGCCGGGGGGACGCATTTGCGGGGCGCACCGGGGGGGGAACCAAAATGAGAGGGGAAACCAAGTGTGCGGGGTGCGGTTGCCGGGTGGACGCATTTGCGGGGCGCACCGGGGGGGAACCAAAATGAAGGGGGAACCAAGTGTGCGGGGTGCGCTTGCCGGGGGGACGCATTTGCGGGGCGCACCGGGGGGGGTCCATGGGGCTTGGATTAGGGTTAGGGTTAGGGTTAGGGTTAGGGTTAGGGTTAGGGTTAGGGTTAGGGTTAGGGTTAGGGTTAGGGTTAGGGTTAGGGTTAGGGTCAGAGTCAGAATCAGGGTAAGCGTAGTGAGATCCTCTCCTGAGCCTATGTTATTTTCCAAAGATTGAATGACGCTTTTACGGTTTCAGGGGTAGGGCACTAGCGTTGGGTTTCAGGGTAAATGTTCTCAGGGTTTATGTTTAGGATTTTAAGTTGTTTAGGTTTGGATTTTTAACGGTTAGTATTTTAGGGATTTGGGGGTTAAGGTTTTAAGTTTTTCAGGGTTAGTGTGTTAGGGTTTTAGAGTTTATGGGTTGTAGTGTTGAAAGGTTTTTTAGGGTTAGGGTCTTAGGATTTTCTTTTTGGTCAATTATTTAGGGTTAGGGTTTTTAAATTTTATTTTCATTTATTTATGTATTTATTTATTTATTTATTTTTTCAGGTTAGGTTCTCCAGGGTTAGGGTTTTGAGTGTCCTAATTTTTTGGGTTAGGGTTTGGAGCATCTTAATTTTTTGTGTTAGGGTTTTGAGCATCTTAATATTTTGTGTTAGTGCTTTGAGCGTCTTATTTTTTTGGATTAGTGTTTGGAGCGTTTTTGGGTTTAGGTTTTTGGGTTTTTAGGTTTTAGTTTTTGGGTTTAGGTTTTGAGATTCATGTTTTTTGGGCTTGGGATTTGAACGTCTTAATTTTGTGGGTTTGGGATTTGAACGTCTTAATTTATTGGGTTAGGAGTTTTAGGCATAGGTCTTCAGGTGTTTAGTGTGGTAAATATTTTGGGTTATGTCTGTAGGGGTTTCGAGGATTTTTAGGGTTAGGGCTTGAGGCTTTTTTGTAAAGGCGGTAAGGGCTAGGGTTACAGTGCGTGCTGGTAAATGTAATTCTTGAAAACTCGGCCCGTGATTGGCTGTGCCGGCTGTCCAAGGAATGCTGGTAAATATAGTTTTCCGGCACCAGGCTTCCGGGAGGCCATGTTGGGTGCCCAGAGCATGCCTGGAAATGCAGGGTTAGGGTTAGGGTTAGGGTTAGGGCACATTTTAGCGCGACGCCGCCCGGACACATTTTAGCGCGTCGCCGCCCGGACACATTTAAGCGCGGCGCCGCCCGGGCACATTTAAGCGCGGCGCCGCCCGGACACATTTTAGCGCAGCGCCGCCCGGACACATTGTACTTGTGGGGCTGGGAGGTTGTGGGGAACATCTGGAGAAGGTGCCTGTAGGGTTTGGGGGAGCACCTACAGGGTTTGGGGTGGGATCTGTGGGGCTGGGGGGGGTCTCTATGGGGCCGGGGGGGCTTTGGGGGGGATGTGACCCTATGGGGTGCCCCCCCCAGAGCCCCAACCCGCGGCTGACCTAGCATTTTAGCGTGGCCGCCGTCCACCGGCAGCTTCATGCCCGTCTTCCGCTCCCAGTGGCCCGCGGGGCGCCCCGTGGCCCTACCGGCGTCACCAGCGGCCACCTTGGGGTCAACGGCGGCGGTTTTGGAGTCAACGGCAGCGGTTTTGTGGTTTCGGTCTGGGGGGTGCTGACATGCCCCCCCCCGCACCCCCCGAGGCATCCTGGCCCTGCAGCTGCCCCCGGGGGGACTCGACGCCGAGTCCTACAGGTGAGAACCAGTCCCCTCCGCCCCCTAAATGCGCCCCCAGACCCCCAAATGCCCCCAGACCCCCCCCAAATTGACCCCCCCCAATTTATTCCCCCCCCCCCAGCGCCTGCCTCCACCTGGCCGAGATGCAGCGTCGGGTGCGGGAGGCGCTGGCGGAGCGCGAGCGGCTGCTGCGGGCACGGGTAGGACGGCGGGGGGTACAAAATTGGGGGGGGGCACCAAGTGGGGGGGGGGTCCATGGGGCTTGGGGGGACTCCAAGGGTTGGGGGGAACCAAAATGAGGGGAAAACCAAGTGTGCGGGGTGCGCTTGCCGGGGGGACGCATTTGCGGGGCGCACCGGGGGAGGAACCAAAATGAGGGGGGAACCAAGTGTGCGGGGTGCGGTTGCCGGGGGGACGCATTTGCGGGGCGCACCGGGGGGGAACCAAAATGAGAGGGGAAACCAAGTGTGCGGGGTGCGGTTGCCGGGTGGACGCATTTGCGGGGCGCACCGGGGGGGGAACCAAAATGAAGGGGGAACCAAGTGTGCGGGGTGCGCTTGCCGGGGGGACGCATTTGCGGGGCGCACCGGGGGGGGTCCATGGGGCTTGGATTAGGGTTAGGGTTAGGGTTAGGGTTAGGGTTAGGGTTAGGGTTAGGGTTAGGGTTAGGGTTAGGGTTAGGGTTAGGGTTAGGGTTAGGGTTAGGGTTAGGGTTAGGGTTAGGGTTAGGGTTAGGGTCAGAGTCAGAATCAGGGTAAGCGTAGTGAGATCCTCTCCTGAGCCTATGTTATTTTCCAAAGATTGATTGACGCTTTTACGGTTTCAGGGGTAGGGCACTAGCGTTGGGTTTCAGGGTAAATGTTCTCAGGGTTTATGTTTAGGATTTTAAGTTGTTTAGGTTTGGATTTTTAACGGTTAGTATTTTAGGGATTTGGGGGTTAAGGTTTTAAGTTTTTCAGGGTTTGTGTGTTAGGGTTTTAGAGTTTATGGGTTGTAGTGTTGAAAGGTTTTTTAGGGTTAGGGTCTTAGGATTTTCTTTTTGGTCAATTATTTAGGGTTAGGGTTTTTAAGTTTTATTTTTATTTATTTATTTATTTATTTATTTATTTATTTTTTCAGGTTAGGTTCTCCAGGGTTAGGGTTTTGAGTGTCCTAATTTTTTGGGTTAGGGTTTGGAGCATCTTAATTTTTTGCGTTAGGGTTTTGAGCATCTTAATATTTTGTGTTAGTGCTTTGAGCGTCTTATTTTTTTGGATTAGTGTTTGGAGCGTTTTTGGGTTTAGGTTTTGAGATTCATGTTTTTTGGGCTTGGGATTTGAACGTCTTAATTTTGTGGGTTTGGGATTTGAACGTCTTAATTTATTGGGTTAGGAGTTTTAGGCATAGGTCTTCAGGTGTTTAGTGTGGTAAATATTTTGGGTTATGTCTGTAGGGGTTTCGAGGATTTTTAGGGTTAGGGCTTGAGGCTTTTTTGTAAAGGCGGTAAGGGCTAGGGTTACAGTGCGTGCTGGTAAATGTAATTCTTGAAAACTTGGCCCGTGATTGGCTGTGCCGGCTGTCCAAGGAATGCTGGTAAATATAGTTTTCCGGCACCAGGCTTCCGGGAGGCCATGTTGGGTGCCCAGAGCATGCCTGGAAATGCAGGGTTAGGGTTAGGGTTAGGGTTAGGGCACATTTTAGCGCGACGCCGCCCGGACACATTTTAGCGCGTCGCCGCCCGGACACATTTAAGCGCGGCGCCGCCCGGGCACATTTAAGCGCGGCGCCGCCCGGACACATTTTAGCGCAGCGCCGCCCGGACACATTGTACTTGTGGGGCTGGGAGGTTGTGGGGAACATCTGGAGAAGGTGCCTGTAGGGTTTGGGGGAGCACCTACAGGGTTTGGGGTGGGATCTGTGGGGCTGGGGGGGGTCTCTATGGGGCCGGGGGGGCTTTGGGGGGGATGTGACCCTATGGGGTGCCCCCCCCAGAGCCCCAACCCGCGGCTGACCTAGCATTTTAGCGTGGCCGCCGTCCACCGGCAGCTTCATGCCCGTCTTCCGCTCCCAGTGGCCCGCGGGGCGCCCCGTGGCCCTACCGGCGTCACCAGCGGCCACCTTGGGGTCAACGGCGGCGGTTTTGGGGTCAATGGCAGCGGTTTTGTGGTTTCGGTCTGGGGGGTGCTGACATGCCCCCCCCCGCACCCCCCGAGGCATCCTGGCCCTGCAGCTGCCCCCGGGGGGACTCGACGCCGAGTCCTACAGGTGAGAACCAGTCCCCTCCGCCCCCTAAATGCGCCCCCAGACCCCCAAATGCCCCCAGACCCCCCCCAAATTGACCCCCCCCAATTTATTCCCCCCCCCCCAGCGCCTGCCTCCACCTGGCCGAGATGCAGCGTCGGGTGCGGGAGGCGCTGGCGGAGCGCGAGCGGCTGCTGCGGGCACGGGTAGGACGGCGGGGGGTACAAAATTGGGGGGGGGCACCAAGTGGGGGGGGGGTCCATGGGGCTTGGGGGGACTCCAAGGGTTGGGGGGAACCAAAATGAGGGGAAAACCAAGTGTGCGGGGTGCGCTTGCCGGGGGGACGCATTTGCGGGGCGCACCGGGGGAGGAACCAAAATGAGGGGGGAACCAAGTGTGCGGGGTGCGGTTGCCGGGGGGACGCATTTGCGGGGCGCACCGGGGGGGAACCAAAATGAGAGGGGAAACCAAGTGTGCGGGGTGCGGTTGCCGGGTGGACGCATTTGCGGGGCGCACCGGGGGGGGAACCAAAATGAAGGGGGAACCAAGTGTGCGGGGTGCGCTTGCCGGGGGGACGCATTTGCGGGGCGCACCGGGGGGGGGTCCATGGGGCTTGGATTAGGGTTAGGGTTAGGGTTAGGGTTAGGGTTAGGGTTAGGGTTAGGGTTAGGGTTAGGGTTAGGGTTAGGGTTAGGGTTAGGGTTAGGGTTAGGGTTAGGGTTAGGGTCAGAGTCAGAATCAGGGTAAGCGTAGTGAGATCCTCTCCTGAGCCTATGTTATTTTCCAAAGATTGATTGACGCTTTTAAGGTTTCAGGGGTAGGGCACTAGCGTTGGGTTTCAGGGTAAATGTTCTCAGGGTTTATGTTTAGGATTTTAAGTTGTTTAGGTTTGGATTTTTAACGGTTAGTATTTTAGGGATTTGGGGGTTAAGGTTTTAAGTTTTTCAGGGTTTGTGTGTTAGGGTTTTAGAGTTTATGGGTTGTAGTGTTGAAAGGTTTTTTAGGGTTAGGGTTTTAGGATTTTCTTTTTGGTCAATTATTTAGGGTTAGGGTTTTTAAGTTTTATTTTTATTTATTTATTTATTTATTTATTTATTTATTTTTTCAGGTTAGGTTCTCCAGGGTTAGGGTTTTGAGTGTCCTAATTTTTTGGGTTAGGGTTTGGAGCATCTTAATTTTTTGCGTTAGGGTTTTGAGCATCTTAATATTTTGTGTTAGTGCTTTGAGCGTCTTATTTTTTTGGATTAGTGTTTGGAGCGTTTTTGGGTTTAGGTTTTGAGATTCATGTTTTTTGGGCTTGGGATTTGAACGTCTTAATTTTGTGGGTTTGGGATTTGAATGTCTTAATTTATTGGGTTAGGAGTTTTAGGCATAGGTCTTCAGGTGTTTAGTGTGGTAAATATTTTGGGTTATGTCTGTAGGGGTTTCGAGGATTTTTAGGGTTAGGGCTTGAGGCTTTTTTGTAAAGGCGGTAAGGGCTAGGGTTACAGTGCGTGCTGGTAAATGTAATTCTTGAAAACTCGGCCCGTGATTGGCTGTGCCGGCTGTCCAAGGAATGCTGGTAAATATAGTTTTCCGGCACCAGGCTTCCGGGAGGCCATGTTGGGTGCCCAGAGCATGCCTGGAAATGCAGGGTTAGGGTTAGGGTTAGGGTTAGGGCACATTTTAGCGCGACGCCGCCCAGACACATTTAAGCGCGGCGCCGCCCGGACACATTTTAGCGCAGCGCCGCCCGGACACATTGTACTTGTGGGGCTGGGAGGTTGTGGGGAACATCTGGAGAAGGTGCCTGTAGGGTTTGGGGGAGCACCTACAGGGTTTGGGGTGGGATCTGTGGGGCTGGGGGGGGTCTCTATGGGGCCGGGGGGGTTTTGGGGGGGATGTGACCCTATGGGGTGCCCCCCCCAGAGCCCCAACCCGCGGCTGACCTAGCATTTTAGCGTGGCCGCCGTCCACCGGCAGCTTCATGCCCGTCTTCCGCTCCCAGTGGCCCGCGGGGCGCCCCGTGGCCCTACCGGCGTCACCAGCGGCCACCTTGGGGTCAACGGCGGCGGTTTTGGGGTCAATGGCAGCGGTTTTGTGGTTTCGGTCTGGGGGGTGCTGACATGCCCCCCCCCGCACCCCCCGAGGCATCCTGGCCCTGCAGCTGCCCCCGGGGGGACTCGACGCCGAGTCCTACAGGTGAGAACCAGTCCCCTCCGCCCCCTAAATGCGCCCCCAGACCCCCAAATGCCCCCAGACCCCCCCCAAATTGACCCCCCCCAATTTATTCCCCCCCCCCCAGCGCCTGCCTCCACCTGGCCGAGATGCAGCGTCGGGTGCGGGAGGCGCTGGCGGAGCGCGAGCGGCTGCTGCGGGCACGGGTAGGACGGCGGGGGGTACAAAATTGGGGGGGGGCACCAAGTGGGGGGGGGGTCCATGGGGCTTGGGGGGACTCCAAGGGTTGGGGGGAACCAAAATGAGGGGAAAACCAAGTGTGCGGGGTGCGCTTGCCGGGGGGACGCATTTGCGGGGCGCACCGGGGGAGGAACCAAAATGAGGGGGGAACCAAGTGTGCGGGGTGCGGTTGCCGGGGGGACGCATTTGCGGGGCGCACCGGGGGGGGAACCAAAATGAGAGGGGAAACCAAGTGTGCGGGGTGCGGTTGCCGGGTGGACGCATTTGCGGGGCGCACCGGGGGGGAACCAAAATGAAGGGGGAACCAAGTGTGCGGGGTGCGCTTGCCGGGGGGACGCATTTGCGGGGCGCACCGGGGGGGGTCCATGGGGCTTGGATTAGGGTTAGGGTTAGGGTTAGGGTTAGGGTTAGGGTTAGGGTTAGGGTTAGGGTTAGGGTTAGGGTTAGGGTTAGGGTTAGGGTTAGGGTCAGAGTCAGAATCAGGGTAAGCGTAGTGAGATCCTCTCCTGAGCCTATGTTATTTTCCAAAGATTGATTGACGCTTTTACGGTTTCAGGGGTAGGGCACTAGCGTTGGGTTTCAGGGTAAATGTTCTCAGGGTTTATGTTTAGGATTTTAAGTTGTTTAGGTTTGGATTTTTAACGGTTAGTATTTTAGGGATTTGGGGGTTAAGGTTTTAAGTTTTTCAGGGTTAGTGTGTTAGGGTTTTAGAGTTTATGGGTTGTAGTGTTGAAAGGTTTTTTAGGGTTAGGGTCTTAGGATTTTCTTTTTGGTCAATTATTTAGGGTTAGGGTTTTTAAATTTTATTTTCATTTATTTATGTATTTATTTATTTATTTATTTTTTCAGGTTAGGTTCTCCAGGGTTAGGGTTTTGAGTGTCCTAATTTTTTGGGTTAGGGTTTGGAGCATCTTAATTTTTTGTGTTAGGGTTTTGAGCATCTTAATATTTTGTGTTAGTGCTTTGAGCGTCTTATTTTTTTGGATTAGTGTTTGGAGCGTTTTTGGGTTTAGGTTTTTGGGTTTTTAGGTTTTAGTTTTTGGGTTTAGGTTTTGAGATTCATGTTTTTTGGGCTTGGGATTTGAACGTCTTAATTTTGTGGGTTTGGGATTTGAACGTCTTAATTTATTGGGTTAGGAGTTTTAGGCATAGGTCTTCAGGTGTTTAGTGTGGTAAATATTTTGGGTTATGTCTGTAGGGGTTTCGAGGATTTTTAGGGTTAGGGCTTGAGGCTTTTTTGTAAAGGCGGTAAGGGCTAGGGTTACAGTGCGTGCTGGTAAATGTAATTCTTGAAAACTCGGCCCGTGATTGGCTGTGCCGGCTGTCCAAGGAATGCTGGTAAATATAGTTTTCCGGCACCAGGCTTCCGGGAGGCCATGTTGGGTGCCCAGAGCATGCCTGGAAATGCAGGGTTAGGGTTAGGGTTAGGGTTAGGGCACATTTTAGCGCGACGCCGCCCGGACACATTTTAGCGCGTCGCCGCCCGGACACATTTAAGCGCGGCGCCGCCCGGGCACATTTAAGCGCGGCGCCGCCCGGACACATTTTAGCGCAGCGCCGCCCGGACACATTGTACTTGTGGGGCTGGGAGGTTGTGGGGAACATCTGGAGAAGGTGCCTGTAGGGTTTGGGGGAGCACCTACAGGGTTTGGGGTGGGATCTGTGGGGCTGGGGGGGGTCTCTATGGGGCCGGGGGGGCTTTGGGGGGGATGTGACCCTATGGGGTGCCCCCCCCAGAGCCCCAACCCGCGGCTGACCTAGCATTTTAGCGTGGCCGCCGTCCACCGGCAGCTTCATGCCCGTCTTCCGCTCCCAGTGGCCCGCGGGGCGCCCCGTGGCCCTACCGGCGTCACCAGCGGCCACCTTGGGGTCAACGGCGGCGGTTTTGGGGTCAATGGCAGCGGTTTTGTGGTTTCGGTCTGGGGGGTGCTGACATGCCCCCCCCCGCACCCCCCGAGGCATCCTGGCCCTGCAGCTGCCCCCGGGGGGACTCGACGCCGAGTCCTACAGGTGAGAACCAGTCCCCTCCGCCCCCTAAATGCGCCCCCAGACCCCCAAATGCCCCCAGACCCCCCCCAAATTGACCCCCCCCAATTTATTCCCCCCCCCCCAGCGCCTGCCTCCACCTGGCCGAGATGCAGCGTCGGGTGCGGGAGGCGCTGGCGGAGCGCGAGCGGCTGCTGCGGGCACGGGTAGGACGGCGGGGGGTACAAAATTGGGGGGGGGCACCAAGTGGGGGGGGGGTCCATGGGGCTTGGGGGGACTCCAAGGGTTGGGGGGAACCAAAATGAGGGGAAAACCAAGTGTGCGGGGTGCGCTTGCCGGGGGGACGCATTTGCGGGGCGCACCGGGGGAGGAACCAAAATGAGGGGGGAACCAAGTGTGCGGGGTGCGGTTGCCGGGGGGACGCATTTGCGGGGCGCACCGGGGGGGAACCAAAATGACGGGTGGACGCATTTGCGGGGCGCACCGGGGGGGGAACCAAAATGAAGGGGGAACCAAGTGTGCGGGGTGCGCTTGCCGGGGGGACGCATTTGCGGGGCGCACCGGGGGGGGTCCATGGGGCTTGGATTAGGGTTAGGGTTAGGGTTAGGGTTAGGGTTAGGGTTAGGGTTAGGGTTAGGGTTAGGGTTAGGGTTAGGGTTAGGGTTAGGGTTAGGGTTAGGGTTAGGGTCAGAGTCAGAATCAGGGTAAGCGTAGTGAGATCCTCTCCTGAGCCTATGTTATTTTCCAAAGATTGATTGACGCTTTTACGGTTTCAGGGGTAGGGCACTAGCGTTGGGTTTCAGGGTAAATGTTCTCAGGGTTTATGTTTAGGATTTTAAGTTGTTTAGGTTTGGATTTTTAACGGTTAGTATTTTAGGGATTTGGGGGTTAAGGTTTTAAGTTTTTCAGGGTTTGTGTGTTAGGGTTTTAGAGTTTATGGGTTGTAGTGTTGAAAGGTTTTTTAGGGTTAGGGTCTTAGGATTTTCTTTTTGGTCAATTATTTAGGGTTAGGGTTTTTAAGTTTTATTTTTATTTATTTATTTATTTATTTATTTATTTATTTTTTCAGGTTAGGTTCTCCAGGGTTAGGGTTTTGAGTGTCCTAATTTTTTGGGTTAGGGTTTGGAGCATCTTAATTTTTTGCGTTAGGGTTTTGAGCATCTTAATATTTTGTGTTAGTGCTTTGAGCGTCTTATTTTTTTGGATTAGTGTTTGGAGCGTTTTTGGGTTTAGGTTTTGAGATTCATGTTTTTTGGGCTTGGGATTTGAACGTCTTAATTTTGTGGGTTTGGGATTTGAACGTCTTAATTTATTGGGTTAGGAGTTTTAGGCATAGGTCTTCAGGTGTTTAGTGTGGTAAATATTTTGGGTTATGTCTGTAGGGGTTTCGAGGATTTTTAGGGTTAGGGCTTGAGGCTTTTTTGTAAAGGCGGTAAGGGCTAGGGTTACAGTGCGTGCTGGTAAATGTAATTCTTGAAAACTCGGCCCGTGATTGGCTGTGCCGGCTGTCCAAGGAATGCTGGTAAATATAGTTTTCCGGCACCAGGCTTCCGGGAGGCCATGTTGGGTGCCCAGAGCATGCCTGGAAATGCAGGGTTAGGGTTAGGGTTAGGGTTAGGGCACATTTTAGCGCGACGCCGCCCAGACACATTTAAGCGCGGCGCCGCCCGGACACATTTTAGCGCAGCGCCGCCCGGACACATTGTACTTGTGGGGCTGGGAGGTTGTGGGGAACATCTGGAGAAGGTGCCTGTAGGGTTTGGGGGAGCACCTACAGGGTTTGGGGTGGGATCTGTGGGGCTGGGGGGGGTCTCTATGGGGCCGGGGGGGTTTTGGGGGGGATGTGACCCTATGGGGTGCCCCCCCCAGAGCCCCAACCCGCGGCTGACCTAGCATTTTAGCGTGGCCGCCGTCCACCGGCAGCTTCATGCCCGTCTTCCGCTCCCAGTGGCCCGCGGGGCGCCCCGTGGCCCTACCGGCGTCACCAGCGGCCACCTTGGGGTCAACGGCGGCGGTTTTGGGGTCAATGGCAGCGGTTTTGTGGTTTCGGTCTGGGGGGTGCTGACATGCCCCCCCCCGCACCCCCCGAGGCATCCTGGCCCTGCAGCTGCCCCCGGGGGGACTCGACGCCGAGTCCTACAGGTGAGAACCAGTCCCCTCCGCCCCCTAAATGCGCCCCCAGACCCCCAAATGCCCCCAGACCCCCCCCAAATTGACCCCCCCCAATTTATTCCCCCCCCCCCAGCGCCTGCCTCCACCTGGCCGAGATGCAGCGTCGGGTGCGGGAGGCGCTGGCGGAGCGCGAGCGGCTGCTGCGGGCACGGGTAGGACGGCGGGGGGTACAAAATTGGGGGGGGGCACCAAGTGGGGGGGGGGTCCATGGGGCTTGGGGGGACTCCAAGGGTTGGGGGGAACCAAAATGAGGGGAAAACCAAGTGTGCGGGGTGCGCTTGCCGGGGGGACGCATTTGCGGGGCGCACCGGGGGAGGAACCAAAATGAGGGGGGAACCAAGTGTGCGGGGTGCGGTTGCCGGGGGGACGCATTTGCGGGGCGCACCGGGGGGGAACCAAAATGAGAGGGGAAACCAAGTGTGCGGGGTGCGGTTGCCGGGTGGACGCATTTGCGGGGCGCACCGGGGGGGGAACCAAAATGAAGGGGGAACCAAGTGTGCGGGGTGCGCTTGCCGGGGGGACGCATTTGCGGGGCGCACCGGGGGGGGTCCATGGGGCTTGGATTAGGGTTAGGGTTAGGGTTAGGGTTAGGGTTAGGGTTAGGGTTAGGGTTAGGGTTAGGGTTAGGGTTAGGGTTAGGGTTAGGGTTAGGGTTAGGGTTAGGGTTAGGGTCAGAGTCAGAATCAGGGTAAGCGTAGTGAGATCCTCTCCTGAGCCTATGTTATTTTCCAAAGATTGATTGACGCTTTTACGGTTTCAGGGGTAGGGCACTAGCGTTGGGTTTCAGGGTAAATGTTCTCAGGGTTTATGTTTAGGATTTTAAGTTGTTTAGGTTTGGATTTTTAACGGTTAGTATTTTAGGGATTTGGGGGTTAAGGTTTTAAGTTTTTCAGGGTTTGTGTGTTAGGGTTTTAGAGTTTATGGGTTGTAGTGTTGAAAGGTTTTTTAGGGTTAGGGTCTTAGGATTTTCTTTTTGGTCAATTATTTAGGGTTAGGGTTTTTAAGTTTTATTTTTATTTATTTATTTATTTATTTATTTATTTATTTTTTCAGGTTAGGTTCTCCAGGGTTAGGGTTTTGAGTGTCCTAATTTTTTGGGTTAGGGTTTGGAGCATCTTAATTTTTTGCGTTAGGGTTTTGAGCATCTTAATATTTTGTGTTAGTGCTTTGAGCGTCTTATTTTTTTGGATTAGTGTTTGGAGCGTTTTTGGGTTTAGGTTTTGAGATTCATGTTTTTTGGGCTTGGGATTTGAACGTCTTAATTTTGTGGGTTTGGGATTTGAACGTCTTAATTTATTGGGTTAGGAGTTTTAGGCATAGGTCTTCAGGTGTTTAGTGTGGTAAATATTTTGGGTTATGTCTGTAGGGGTTTCGAGGATTTTTAGGGTTAGGGCTTGAGGCTTTTTTGTAAAGGCGGTAAGGGCTAGGGTTACAGTGCGTGCTGGTAAATGTAATTCTTGAAAACTCGGCCCGTGATTGGCTGTGCCGGCTGTCCAAGGAATGCTGGTAAATATAGTTTTCCGGCACCAGGCTTCCGGGAGGCCATGTTGGGTGCCCAGAGCATGCCTGGAAATGCAGGGTTAGGGTTAGGGTTAGGGTTAGGGCACATTTTAGCGCGACGCCGCCCGGACACATTTTAGCGCGTCGCCGCCCGGACACATTTAAGCGCGGCGCCGCCCGGGCACATTTAAGCGCGGCGCCGCCCGGACACATTTTAGCGCAGCGCCGCCCGGACACATTGTACTTGTGGGGCTGGGAGGTTGTGGGGAACATCTGGAGAAGGTGCCTGTAGGGTTTGGGGGAGCACCTACAGGGTTTGGGGTGGGATCTGTGGGGCTGGGGGGGGTCTCTATGGGGCCGGGGGGGCTTTGGGGGGGATGTGACCCTATGGGGTGCCCCCCCCAGAGCCCCAACCCGCGGCTGACCTAGCATTTTAGCGTGGCCGCCGTCCACCGGCAGCTTCATGCCCGTCTTCCGCTCCCAGTGGCCCGCGGGGCGCCCCGTGGCCCTACCGGCGTCACCAGCGGCCACCTTGGGGTCAACGGCGGCGGTTTTGGGGTCAATGGCAGCGGTTTTGTGGTTTCGGTCTGGGGGGTGCTGACATGCCCCCCCCCGCACCCCCCGAGGCATCCTGGCCCTGCAGCTGCCCCCGGGGGGACTCGACGCCGAGTCCTACAGGTGAGAACCAGTCCCCTCCGCCCCCTAAATGCGCCCCCAGACCCCCAAATGCCCCCAGACCCCCCCCAAATTGACCCCCCCCAATTTATTCCCCCCCCCCCAGCGCCTGCCTCCACCTGGCCGAGATGCAGCGTCGGGTGCGGGAGGCGCTGGCGGAGCGCGAGCGGCTGCTGCGGGCACGGGTAGGACGGCGGGGGGTACAAAATTGGGGGGGGGCACCAAGTGGGGGGGGGGTCCATGGGGCTTGGGGGGACTCCAAGGGTTGGGGGGAACCAAAATGAGGGGAAAACCAAGTGTGCGGGGTGCGCTTGCCGGGGGGACGCATTTGCGGGGCGCACCGGGGGAGGAACCAAAATGAGGGGGGAACCAAGTGTGCGGGGTGCGGTTGCCGGGGGGACGCATTTGCGGGGCGCACCGGGGGGGAACCAAAATGAGAGGGGAAACCAAGTGTGCGGGGTGCGGTTGCCGGGTGGACGCATTTGCGGGGCGCACCGGGGGGGGAACCAAAATGAAGGGGGAACCAAGTGTGCGGGGTGCGCTTGCCGGGGGGACGCATTTGCGGGGCGCACCGGGGGGGGGTCCATGGGGCTTGGATTAGGGTTAGGGTTAGGGTTAGGGTTAGGGTTAGGGTTAGGGTTAGGGTTAGGGTTAGGGTTAGGGTTAGGGTTAGGGTTAGGGTTAGGGTTAGGGTTAGGGTTAGGGTCAGAGTCAGAATCAGGGTAAGCGTAGTGAGATCCTCTCCTGAGCCTATGTTATTTTCCAAAGATTGATTGACGCTTTTAAGGTTTCAGGGGTAGGGCACTAGCGTTGGGTTTCAGGGTAAATGTTCTCAGGGTTTATGTTTAGGATTTTAAGTTGTTTAGGTTTGGATTTTTAACGGTTAGTATTTTAGGGATTTGGGGGTTAAGGTTTTAAGTTTTTCAGGGTTTGTGTGTTAGGGTTTTAGAGTTTATGGGTTGTAGTGTTGAAAGGTTTTTTAGGGTTAGGGTTTTAGGATTTTCTTTTTGGTCAATTATTTAGGGTTAGGGTTTTTAAGTTTTATTTTTATTTATTTATTTATTTATTTATTTATTTATTTTTTCAGGTTAGGTTCTCCAGGGTTAGGGTTTTGAGTGTCCTAATTTTTTGGGTTAGGGTTTGGAGCATCTTAATTTTTTGCGTTAGGGTTTTGAGCATCTTAATATTTTGTGTTAGTGCTTTGAGCGTCTTATTTTTTTGGATTAGTGTTTGGAGCGTTTTTGGGTTTAGGTTTTGAGATTCATGTTTTTTGGGCTTGGGATTTGAACGTCTTAATTTTGTGGGCTTGGGATTTGAACGTCTTAATTTATTGGGTTAGGAGTTTTAGGCATAGGTCTTCAGGTGTTTAGTGTGGTAAATATTTTGGGTTATGTCTGTAGGGGTTTCGAGGATTTTTAGGGTTAGGGCTTGAGGCTTTTTTGTAAAGGCGGTAAGGGCTAGGGTTACAGTGCGTGCTGGTAAATGTAATTCTTGAAAACTCGGCCCGTGATTGGCTGTGCCGGCTGTCCAAGGAATGCTGGTAAATATAGTTTTCCGGCACCAGGCTTCCGGGAGGCCATGTTGGGTGCCCAGAGCATGCCTGGAAATGCAGGGTTAGGGTTAGGGTTAGGGTTAGGGCACATTTTAGCGCGACGCCGCCCGGACACATTTTAGCGCGTCGCCGCCCGGACACATTTAAGCGCGGCGCCGCCCGGGCACATTTAAGCGCGGCGCCGCCCGGACACATTTTAGCGCAGCGCCGCCCGGACACATTGTACTTGTGGGGCTGGGAGGTTGTGGGGAACATCTGGAGAAGGTGCCTGTAGGGTTTGGGGGAGCACCTACAGGGTTTGGGGTGGGATCTGTGGGGCTGGGGGGGGTCTCTATGGGGCCGGGGGGGCTTTGGGGGGGATGTGACCCTATGGGGTGCCCCCCCCAGAGCCCCAACCCGCGGCTGACCTAGCATTTTAGCGTGGCCGCCGTCCACCGGCAGCTTCATGCCCGTCTTCCGCTCCCAGTGGCCCGCGGGGCGCCCCGTGGCCCTACCGGCGTCACCAGCGGCCACCTTGGGGTCAACGGCGGCGGTTTTGGGGTCAATGGCAGCGGTTTTGTGGTTTCGGTCTGGGGGGTGCTGACATGCCCCCCCCCGCACCCCCCGAGGCATCCTGGCCCTGCAGCTGCCCCCGGGGGGACTCGACGCCGAGTCCTACAGGTGAGAACCAGTCCCCTCCGCCCCCTAAATGCGCCCCCAGACCCCCAAATGCCCCCAGACCCCCCCCAAATTGACCCCCCCCAATTTATTCCCCCCCCCCCAGCGCCTGCCTCCACCTGGCCGAGATGCAGCGTCGGGTGCGGGAGGCGCTGGCGGAGCGCGAGCGGCTGCTGCGGGCACGGGTAGGACGGCGGGGGGTACAAAATTGGGGGGGGGCACCAAGTGGGGGGGGGGTCCATGGGGCTTGGGGGGACTCCAAGGGTTGGGGGGAACCAAAATGAGGGGAAAACCAAGTGTGCGGGGTGCGCTTGCCGGGGGGACGCATTTGCGGGGCGCACCGGGGGAGGAACCAAAATGAGGGGGGAACCAAGTGTGCGGGGTGCGGTTGCCGGGGGGACGCATTTGCGGGGCGCACCGGGGGGGAACCAAAATGAGAGGGGAAACCAAGTGTGCGGGGTGCGGTTGCCGGGTGGACGCATTTGCGGGGCGCACCGGGGGGGGAACCAAAATGAAGGGGGAACCAAGTGTGCGGGGTGCGCTTGCCGGGGGGACGCATTTGCGGGGCGCACCGGGGGGGGGTCCATGGGGCTTGGATTAGGGTTAGGGTTAGGGTTAGGGTTAGGGTTAGGGTTAGGGTTAGGGTTAGGGTTAGGGTTAGGGTTAGGGTTAGGGTTAGGGTTAGGGTCAGAGTCAGAATCAGGGTAAGCGTAGTGAGATCCTCTCCTGAGCCTATGTTATTTTCCAAAGATTGATTGACGCTTTTAAGGTTTCAGGGGTAGGGCACTAGCGTTGGGTTTCAGGGTAAATGTTCTCAGGGTTTATGTTTAGGATTTTAAGTTGTTTAGGTTTGGATTTTTAACGGTTAGTATTTTAGGGATTTGGGGGTTAAGGTTTTAAGTTTTTCAGGGTTTGTGTGTTAGGGTTTTAGAGTTTATGGGTTGTAGTGTTGAAAGGTTTTTTAGGGTTAGGGTCTTAGGATTTTCTTTTTGGTCAATTATTTAGGGTTAGGGTTTTTAAGTTTTATTTTTATTTATTTATTTATTTATTTATTTATTTATTTTTTCAGGTTAGGTTCTCCAGGGTTAGGGTTTTGAGTGTCCTAATTTTTTGGGTTAGGGTTTGGAGCATCTTAATTTTTTGCGTTAGGGTTTTGAGCATCTTAATATTTTGTGTTAGTGCTTTGAGCGTCTTATTTTTTTGGATTAGTGTTTGGAGCGTTTTTGGGTTTAGGTTTTGAGATTCATGTTTTTTGGGCTTGGGATTTGAACGTCTTAATTTTGTGGGTTTGGGATTTGAACGTCTTAATTTATTGGGTTAGGAGTTTTAGGCATAGGTCTTCAGGTGTTTAGTGTGGTAAATATTTTGGGTTATGTCTGTAGGGGTTTCGAGGATTTTTAGGGTTAGGGCTTGAGGCTTTTTTGTAAAGGCGGTAAGGGCTAGGGTTACAGTGCGTGCTGGTAAATGTAATTCTTGAAAACTCGGCCCGTGATTGGCTGTGCCGGCTGTCCAAGGAATGCTGGTAAATATAGTTTTCCGGCACCAGGCTTCCGGGAGGCCATGTTGGGTGCCCAGAGCATGCCTGGAAATGCAGGGTTAGGGTTAGGGTTAGGGTTAGGGCACATTTTAGCGCGACGCCGCCCGGACACATTTTAGCGCGTCGCTGCCCGGACACATTTAAGCGCTGCGCCGCCCGGGCACATTTAAGCGCGGCGCCGCCCGGACACATTTTAGCGCAGCGCCGCCCGGACACATTGTACTTGTGGGGCTGGGAGGTTGTGGGGAACATCTGGAGAAGGTGCCTGTAGGGTTTGGGGGAGCACCTACAGGGTTTGGGGTGGGATCTATGGGGCTGGGGGGGGTCTCTATGGGGCCGGGGGGGTTTTGGGGGGGATGTGACCCTATGGGGTGCCCCCCCCAGAGCCCCAACCCGCGGCTGACCTAGCATTTTAGCGTGGCCGCCGTCCACCGGCAGCTTCATGCCCGTCTTCCGCTCCCAGTGGCCCGCGGGGCGCCCCGTGGCCCTACCGGCGTCACCAGCGGCCACCTTGGGGTCAACGGCAGCGGTTTTGGAGTCAACGGCAGCGGTTTTGGGGTTTCGGTCTGGGGGGTGCTGACATGCCCCCCCCCGCACCCCCCCAGGCATCCTGGCCCTGCAGCTGCCCCCGGGGGGGCTCGACGCCGAGTCCTACAGGTGAGAACCAGTCCCCTCCGCCCCCTAAATGCGCCCCCAGACCCCCAAATGCCCCCAGACCCCCCCCAAATTGACCCCCCCCAATTTATTCCCCCCCCCCCAGCGCCTGCCTCCACCTGGCCGAGATGCAGCGTCGGGTGCGGGAGGCGCTGGCGGAGCGCGAGCGGCTGCTGCGGGCACGGGTAGGACGGCGGGGAGTACAAAATTGGGGGGGGGCACCAAGTGGGGGGGGGGTCCATGGGGCTTGGGGGGACCCCAAGGGTTGGGGGGAACCAAAATGAGAGGGGAAACCAAGTGTGCGGGGTGCGCTTGCCGGGGGGACGCATTTGCGGGGCGCACCGGGGGAGGAACCAAAATGAGGGGGGAACCAAGTGTGCGGGGTGCGCATGCCGGGGGGACGCATTTGCGGGGCGCACCGGCGGGGTGGAACCAAAATGAGGGGGGAACCAAGTGTGCGGGGTGCGGTTGCCGGGTGGACGCATTTGCGGGGCGCACCGGGGGGGGGGGAACCAAAATGAAGGAGGAACCAAGTGTGCGGGGTGCGGTTGCCGGGGGGACGCATTTGCGGGGCGCACCGGGAAGGAACCAAAATGAGGGGGGAACCAAGTGTGCGTGGTGTGGTTGCCGGGGGGACGCATTTGCGGAGTGCACCGGGGGGGGGTCCATGGGGCTTGGGTTAGGGTTAGGGTTAGGGTTAGGGTTAGGGTTAGGGTTAGGGTTAGGGTTAGGGTCAGAGTCAGAATCAGGGTAAGCGTAGTGAGATCCTCTCCTGAGCCTATGTTATTTTCCAAAGATTGATTGACTCTTTTAAGGTTTCAGGGGTAGGGCACTAGCGTTGGGTTTCAGGGTAAATGTTCTCAGGGTTTATGTTTAGGATTTTAAGTTGTTTAGGTTTGGATTTTTAACGGTTAGTATTTTAGGGATTTGGGGGTTAAGGTTTTAAGTTTTTCAGGGTTTGTGTGTTAGGGTTTTAGAGTTTATGGGTTGTAGTGTTGAAAGGTTTTTTAGGGTTAGGGTTTTAGGATTTTCTTTTTGGTCAATTATTTAGGGTTAGGGTTTTTAAATTTTATTTTTATTTATTTATTTATTTATGTATTTATTTATTTTTTCAGGTTAGGTTCTCCAGGGTTAGGGTTTTGAGTGTCCTAATTTTTTGGGTTAGGGTTTGGAGCATCTTAATTTTTTGCGTTAGGGTTTTGAGCATCTTAATATTTTGTGTTAGTGCTTTGGGCGTCTTATTTTTTTGGATTAGTGTTTGGAGCGTTTTTGGGTTTAGGTTTTGAGATTCATGTTTTTTGGGCTTGGGATTTGAACGTCTTAATTTTGTGGGCTTGGGATTTGAACGTCTTAATTTATTGGGTTAGGAGTTTTAGGCATAGGTCTTCAGGTGTTTAGTGTGGTAAATATTTTGGGTTATGTCTGTAGGGGTTTCGAGGATTTTTAGGGTTAGGGCTTGAGGCTTTTTTGTAAAGGCGGTAAGGGCTAGGGTTACAGTGCGTGCTGGTAAATGTAATTCTTGAAAACTCGGCCCGTGATTGGCTGTGCCGGCTGTCCAAGGAATGCTGGTAAATATAGTTTTCTGGCACCAGGCTTCCGGGAGGCCATGTTGGGTGCCCAGAGCATGCCTGGAAATGCAGGGTTAGGGTTAGGGTTAGGGTTAGGGCACATTTTAGCGCGACGCCGCCCGGACACATTTTAGCGCGTCGCCGCCCGGACACATTTAAGCGCTGCGCCGCCCGGGCACATTTAAGCGCGGCGCCGCCCGGACACATTTTAGCGCAGCGCCGCCCGGACACATTGTACTTGTGGGGCTGGGAGGTTGTGGGGAACATCTGGAGAAGGTGCCTGTAGGGTTTGGGGGAGCACCTACAGGGTTTGGGGTGGGATCTATGGGGCTGGGGGGGGTCTCTATGGGGCCGGGGGGGTTTTGGGGGGGATGTGACCCTATGGGGTGCCCCCCCCAGAGCCCCAACCCGCGGCTGACCTAGCATTTTAGCGTGGCCGCCGTCCACCGGCAGCTTCATGCCCGTCTTCCGCTCCCAGTGGCCCGCGGGGCGCCCCGTGGCCCTACCGGCGTCACCAGCGGCCACCTTGGGGTCAACGGCAGCGGTTTTGGAGTCAACGGCAGCGGTTTTGGGGTTTCGGTCTGGGGGGTGCTGACATGCCCCCCCCCGCACCCCCCCAGGCATCCTGGCCCTGCAGCTGCCCCCGGGGGGGCTCGACGCCGAGTCCTACAGGTGAGAACCAGTCCCCTCCGCCCCCTAAATGCGCCCCCAGACCCCCAAATGCCCCCAGACCCCCCCCAAATTGACCCCCCCCAATTTATTCCCCCCCCCCCAGCGCCTGCCTCCACCTGGCCGAGATGCAGCGTCGGGTGCGGGAGGCGCTGGCGGAGCGCGAGCGGCTGCTGCGGGCACGGGTAGGACGGCGGGGAGTACAAAATTGGGGGGGGGCACCAAGTGGGGGGGGGGTCCATGGGGCTTGGGGGGACCCCAAGGGTTGGGGGGAACCAAAATGAGAGGGGAAACCAAGTGTGCGGGGTGCGCTTGCCGGGGGGACGCATTTGCGGGGCGCACCGGGGGAGGAACCAAAATGAGGGGGGAACCAAGTGTGCGGGGTGCGCATGCCGGGGGGACGCATTTGCGGGGCGCACCGGGGGGGTGGAACCAAAATGAGGGGGGAACCAAGTGTGCGGGGTGCGGTCGCCGGGGGGACGCATTTGCGGGGCACACCGGGGGGGGAACCAAAATGAAGGAGGAACCAAGTGTGCGGGGTGCGGTTGCCGGGGGGACGCATTTGCGGGGCGCACCGGGAAGGAACCAAAATGAGGGGGGAACCAAGTGTGCGGGGTGCGCATGCCGGGGGGACGCATTTGCGGGGCGCACCGGGGGGGTGGAAGCAAAATGAGGGGGGAACCAAGTGTGCGGGGTGCGGTCGCCGGGGGGACGCATTTGCGGGGCGCACCGGGGGGGGAACCAAAATGAAGGAGGAACCAAGTGTGCGGGGTGCGGTTGCCGGGGGGACGCATTTGCGGGGCGCACCGGGATGGAACCAAAATGAGGGGGGAACCAAGTGTGCGGGGTGCGGTTGCCGGGGGGACGCATTTGCGGAGCGCACCGGGGGGGGGTGTCCATGGGGCTTGGGTTAGGGTTAGGGTTAGGGTTAGGGTTAGGGTTAGGGTTAGGGTTAGGGTTAGGGTTAGGGTTAGGGTCAGAGTCAGAATCAGGGTAAGCGTAGTGAGATCCTCTCCTGAGCCTATGTTATTTTCCAAAGATTGATTGACTCTTTTAAGGTTTCAGGGGTAGGGCACTAGCGTTGGGTTTCAGGGTAAATGTTCTCAGGGTTTATGTTTAGGATTTTAAGTTGTTTAGGTTTGGATTTTTAACGGTTAGTATTTTAGGGATTTGGGGGTTAAGGTTTTAAGTTTTTCAGGGTTTGTGTGTTAGGGTTTTAGAGTTTATGGGTTGTAGTGTTGAAAGGTTTTTTAGGGTTAGGGTTTTAGGATTTTCTTTTTGGTCAATTATTTAGGGTTAGGGTTTTTAAATTTTATTTTTATTTATTTATTTATTTATGTATTTATTTATTTTTTCAGGTTAGGTTCTCCAGGGTTAGGGTTTTGAGTGTCCTAATTTTTTGGGTTAGGGTTTGGAGCATCTTAATTTTTTGCGTTAGGGTTTTGAGCATCTTAATATTTTGTGTTAGTGCTTTGAGCGTCTTATTTTTTTGGATTAGTGTTTGGAGCGTTTTTGGGTTTAGGTTTTTGGGTTTTTAGGTTTTAGTTTTTGGGTTTAGGTTTTTGGGTTTTTAGGTTTTAGTTTTTGGGTTTAGGTTTTGAGATTCATGT
Organism: Anas platyrhynchos; assembly: GCF_047663525.1. Classification (NCBI taxonomy): domain Eukaryota; kingdom Metazoa; phylum Chordata; class Aves; order Anseriformes; family Anatidae; genus Anas; species Anas platyrhynchos. The sequence goes on along the minus strand of NC_092627.1, from coordinate 56,251 downwards.
TTTTTGGGCTTGGGATTTGAACGTCTTAATTTTGTGGGCTTGGGATTTGAACGTCTTAATTTATTGGGTTAGGAGTTTTAGGCATAGGTCTTCAGGTGTTTAGTGTGGTAAATATTTTGGGTTATGTCTGTAGGGGTTTCGAGGATTTTTAGGGTTAGGGCTTGAGGCTTTTTTGTAAAGGCGGTAAGGGCTAGGGTTACAGTGCGTGCTGGTAAATGTAATTCTTGAAAACTTGGCCCGTGATTGGCTGTGCCGGCTGTCCAAGGAATGCTGGTAAATATAGTTTTCCGGCACCAGGCTTCCGGGAGGCCATGTTGGGTGCCCAGAGCATGCCTGGAAATGCAGGGTTAGGGTTAGGGTTAGGGTTAGGGCACATTTTAGCGCGACGCCGCCCGGACACATTTTAGCGCGTCGCTGCCCGGACACATTTAAGCGCTGCGCCGCCCGGGCACATTTAAGCGCGGCGCCGCCCGGACACATTTTAGCGCAGCGCCGCCCGGACACATTGTACTTGTGGGGCTGGGAGGTTGTGGGGAACATCTGGAGAAGGTGCCTGTAGGGTTTGGGGGAGCACCTACAGGGTTTGGGGTGGGATCTGTGGGGCTGGGGGGGGTCTCTATGGGGCCGGGGGGGTTTTGGGGGGGATGTGACCCTATGGGGTGCCCCCCCCAGAGCCCCAACCCGCGGCTGACCTAGCATTTTAGCGTGGCCGCCGTCCACCGGCAGCTTCATGCCCGTCTTCCGCTCCCAGTGGCCCGCGGGGCGCCCCGTGGCCCTACCGGCGTCACCAGCGGCCACCTTGGGGTCAACGGCAGCGGTTTTGGAGTCAACGGCAGCGGTTTTGGGGTTTCGGTCTGGGGGGTGCTGACATGCCCCCCCCCGCACCCCCCCAGGCATCCTGGCCCTGCAGCTGCCCCCGGGGGGGCTCGACGCCGAGTCCTACAGGTGAGAACCAGTCCCCTCCGCCCCCTAAATGCGCCCCCAGACCCCCAAATGCCCCCAGACCCCCCCCAAATTGACCCCCCCCAATTTATTCCCCCCCCCCCAGCGCCTGCCTCCACCTGGCCGAGATGCAGCGTCGGGTGCGGGAGGCGCTGGCGGAGCGCGAGCGGCTGCTGCGGGCACGGGTAGGACGGTGGGGGGTACAAAATTGGGGGGGGGCACCAAGTGGGGGGGTGGTCCATGGGGCTTGGGGGGACCCCAAGGGTTGGGGGGAACCAAAATGAGAGGGGAAACCAAGTCTGCGGGGTGCGCTTGCCGGGGGGACGCATTTGCGGGGCGCACCGGGGGAAGAACCAAAATGAGGGGGGAACCAAGTGTGCGGGGTGCGCATGCCGGGGGGACGCATTTGCGGGGCGCACCGGGGGGGTGGAAGCAAAATGAGGGGGGAACCAAGTGTGCTGGGTGCGGTTGCCGGGGGGACGCATTTGCGGGGCGCACCGGGGGGGGAACCAAAATGAAGGGGGAACCAAGTGTGCGGGGTGCGCTTGCCGGGGGGACGCATTTGCGGGGCGCACCGGGGGGGGGTCCATGGGGCTTGGATTAGGGTTAGGGTTAGGGTTAGGGTTAGGGTTAGGGTTAGGGTTAGGGTTAGGGTTAGGGTTAGGGTTAGGGTTAGGGTTAGGGTTAGGGTTAGGGTCAGAGTCAGAATCAGGGTAAGCGTAGTGAGATCCTCTCCTGAGCCTATGTTATTTTCCAAAGATTGATTGACGCTTTTAAGGTTTCAGGGGTAGGGCACTAGCGTTGGGTTTCAGGGTAAATGTTCTCAGGGTTTATGTTTAGGATTTTAAGTTGTTTAGGTTTGGATTTTTAACGGTTAGTATTTTAGGGATTTGGGGGTTAAGGTTTTAAGTTTTTCAGGGTTTGTGTGTTAGGGTTTTAGAGTTTATGGGTTGTAGTGTTGAAAGGTTTTTTAGGGTTAGGGTTTTAGGATTTTCTTTTTGGTCAATTATTTAGGGTTAGGGTTTTTAAGTTTTATTTTTATTTATTTATTTATTTATTTATTTATTTATTTTTTCAGGTTAGGTTCTCCAGGGTTAGGGTTTTGAGTGTCCTAATTTTTTGGGTTAGGGTTTGGAGCATCTTAATTTTTTGCGTTAGGGTTTTGAGCATCTTAATATTTTGTGTTAGTGCTTTGAGCGTCTTATTTTTTTGGATTAGTGTTTGGAGCGTTTTTGGGTTTAGGTTTTGAGATTCATGTTTTTTGGGCTTGGGATTTGAACGTCTTAATTTTGTGGGCTTGGGATTTGAACGTCTTAATTTATTGGGTTAGGAGTTTTAGGCATAGGTCTTCAGGTGTTTAGTGTGGTAAATATTTTGGGTTATGTCTGTAGGGGTTTCGAGGATTTTTAGGGTTAGGGCTTGAGGCTTTTTTGTAAAGGCGGTAAGGGCTAGGGTTACAGTGCGTGCTGGTAAATGTAATTCTTGAAAACTCGGCCCGTGATTGGCTGTGCCGGCTGTCCAAGGAATGCTGGTAAATATAGTTTTCCGGCACCAGGCTTCCGGGAGGCCATGTTGGGTGCCCAGAGCATGCCTGGAAATGCAGGGTTAGGGTTAGGGTTAGGGTTAGGGCACATTTTAGCGCGACGCCGCCCGGACACATTTTAGCGCGTCGCTGCCCGGACACATTTAAGCGCTGCGCCGCCCGGGCACATTTAAGCGCGGCGCCGCCCGGACACATTTTAGCGCAGCGCCGCCCGGACACATTGTACTTGTGGGGCTGGGAGGTTGTGGGGAACATCTGGAGAAGGTGCCTGTAGGGTTTGGGGGAGCACCTACAGGGTTTGGGGTGGGATCTATGGGGCTGGGGGGGGTCTCTATGGGGCCGGGGGGGTTTTGGGGGGGATGTGACCCTATGGGGTGCCCCCCCCAGAGCCCCAACCCGCGGCTGACCTAGCATTTTAGCGTGGCCGCCGTCCACCGGCAGCTTCATGCCCGTCTTCCGCTCCCAGTGGCCCGCGGGGCGCCCCGTGGCCCTACCGGCGTCACCAGCGGCCACCTTGGGGTCAACGGCAGCGGTTTTGGAGTCAACGGCAGCGGTTTTGGGGTTTCGGTCTGGGGGGTGCTGACATGCCCCCCCCCGCACCCCCCCAGGCATCCTGGCCCTGCAGCTGCCCCCGGGGGGGCTCGACGCCGAGTCCTACAGGTGAGAACCAGTCCCCTCCGCCCCCTAAATGCGCCCCCAGACCCCCAAATGCCCCCAGACCCCCCCCAAATTGACCCCCCCCAATTTATTCCCCCCCCCCCAGCGCCTGCCTCCACCTGGCCGAGATGCAGCGTCGGGTGCGGGAGGCGCTGGCGGAGCGCGAGCGGCTGCTGCGGGCACGGGTAGGACGGCGGGGAGTACAAAATTGGGGGGGGGCACCAAGTGGGGGGGGGGTCCATGGGGCTTGGGGGGACCCCAAGGGTTGGGGGGAACCAAAATGAGAGGGGAAACCAAGTGTGCGGGGTGCGCTTGCCGGGGGGACGCATTTGCGGGGCGCACCGGGGGAGGAACCAAAATGAGGGGGGAACCAAGTGTGCGGGGTGCGCATGCCGGGGGGACGCATTTGCGGGGCGCACCGGCGGGGTGGAACCAAAATGAGGGGGGAACCAAGTGTGCGGGGTGCGGTTGCCGGGTGGACGCATTTGCGGGGCGCACCGGGGGGGGGGGAACCAAAATGAAGGAGGAACCAAGTGTGCGGGGTGCGGTTGCCGGGGGGACGCATTTGCGGGGCGCACCGGGAAGGAACCAAAATGAGGGGGGAACCAAGTGTGCGTGGTGTGGTTGCCGGGGGGACGCATTTGCGGAGTGCACCGGGGGGGGGTCCATGGGGCTTGGGTTAGGGTTAGGGTTAGGGTTAGGGTTAGGGTTAGGGTTAGGGTTAGGGTTAGGGTCAGAGTCAGAATCAGGGTAAGCGTAGTGAGATCCTCTCCTGAGCCTATGTTATTTTCCAAAGATTGATTGACTCTTTTAAGGTTTCAGGGGTAGGGCACTAGCGTTGGGTTTCAGGGTAAATGTTCTCAGGGTTTATGTTTAGGATTTTAAGTTGTTTAGGTTTGGATTTTTAACGGTTAGTATTTTAGGGATTTGGGGGTTAAGGTTTTAAGTTTTTCAGGGTTTGTGTGTTAGGGTTTTAGAGTTTATGGGTTGTAGTGTTGAAAGGTTTTTTAGGGTTAGGGTTTTAGGATTTTCTTTTTGGTCAATTATTTAGGGTTAGGGTTTTTAAATTTTATTTTTATTTATTTATTTATTTATGTATTTATTTATTTTTTCAGGTTAGGTTCTCCAGGGTTAGGGTTTTGAGTGTCCTAATTTTTTGGGTTAGGGTTTGGAGCATCTTAATTTTTTGCGTTAGGGTTTTGAGCATCTTAATATTTTGTGTTAGTGCTTTGGGCGTCTTATTTTTTTGGATTAGTGTTTGGAGCGTTTTTGGGTTTAGGTTTTGAGATTCATGTTTTTTGGGCTTGGGATTTGAACGTCTTAATTTTGTGGGCTTGGGATTTGAACGTCTTAATTTATTGGGTTAGGAGTTTTAGGCATAGGTCTTCAGGTGTTTAGTGTGGTAAATATTTTGGGTTATGTCTGTAGGGGTTTCGAGGATTTTTAGGGTTAGGGCTTGAGGCTTTTTTGTAAAGGCGGTAAGGGCTAGGGTTACAGTGCGTGCTGGTAAATGTAATTCTTGAAAACTCGGCCCGTGATTGGCTGTGCCGGCTGTCCAAGGAATGCTGGTAAATATAGTTTTCTGGCACCAGGCTTCCGGGAGGCCATGTTGGGTGCCCAGAGCATGCCTGGAAATGCAGGGTTAGGGTTAGGGTTAGGGTTAGGGCACATTTTAGCGCGACGCCGCCCGGACACATTTTAGCGCGTCGCCGCCCGGACACATTTAAGCGCTGCGCCGCCCGGGCACATTTAAGCGCGGCGCCGCCCGGACACATTTTAGCGCAGCGCCGCCCGGACACATTGTACTTGTGGGGCTGGGAGGTTGTGGGGAACATCTGGAGAAGGTGCCTGTAGGGTTTGGGGGAGCACCTACAGGGTTTGGGGTGGGATCTATGGGGCTGGGGGGGGTCTCTATGGGGCCGGGGGGGTTTTGGGGGGGATGTGACCCTATGGGGTGCCCCCCCCAGAGCCCCAACCCGCGGCTGACCTAGCATTTTAGCGTGGCCGCCGTCCACCGGCAGCTTCATGCCCGTCTTCCGCTCCCAGTGGCCCGCGGGGCGCCCCGTGGCCCTACCGGCGTCACCAGCGGCCACCTTGGGGTCAACGGCAGCGGTTTTGGAGTCAACGGCAGCGGTTTTGGGGTTTCGGTCTGGGGGGTGCTGACATGCCCCCCCCCGCACCCCCCCAGGCATCCTGGCCCTGCAGCTGCCCCCGGGGGGGCTCGACGCCGAGTCCTACAGGTGAGAACCAGTCCCCTCCGCCCCCTAAATGCGCCCCCAGACCCCCAAATGCCCCCAGACCCCCCCCAAATTGACCCCCCCCAATTTATTCCCCCCCCCCCAGCGCCTGCCTCCACCTGGCCGAGATGCAGCGTCGGGTGCGGGAGGCGCTGGCGGAGCGCGAGCGGCTGCTGCGGGCACGGGTAGGACGGCGGGGAGTACAAAATTGGGGGGGGGCACCAAGTGGGGGGGGGGTCCATGGGGCTTGGGGGGACCCCAAGGGTTGGGGGGAACCAAAATGAGAGGGGAAACCAAGTGTGCGGGGTGCGCTTGCCGGGGGGACGCATTTGCGGGGCGCACCGGGGGAGGAACCAAAATGAGGGGGGAACCAAGTGTGCGGGGTGCGCATGCCGGGGGGACGCATTTGCGGGGCGCACCGGGGGGGTGGAACCAAAATGAGGGGGGAACCAAGTGTGCGGGGTGCGGTCGCCGGGGGGACGCATTTGCGGGGCACACCGGGGGGGGAACCAAAATGAAGGAGGAACCAAGTGTGCGGGGTGCGGTTGCCGGGGGGACGCATTTGCGGGGCGCACCGGGAAGGAACCAAAATGAGGGGGGAACCAAGTGTGCGGGGTGCGCATGCCGGGGGGACGCATTTGCGGGGCGCACCGGGGGGGTGGAAGCAAAATGAGGGGGGAACCAAGTGTGCGGGGTGCGGTCGCCGGGGGGACGCATTTGCGGGGCGCACCGGGGGGGGAACCAAAATGAAGGAGGAACCAAGTGTGCGGGGTGCGGTTGCCGGGGGGACGCATTTGCGGGGCGCACCGGGATGGAACCAAAATGAGGGGGGAACCAAGTGTGCGGGGTGCGGTTGCCGGGGGGACGCATTTGCGGAGCGCACCGGGGGGGGGTGTCCATGGGGCTTGGGTTAGGGTTAGGGTTAGGGTTAGGGTTAGGGTTAGGGTTAGGGTTAGGGTTAGGGTTAGGGTTAGGGTTAGGGTCAGAGTCAGAATCAGGGTAAGCGTAGTGAGATCCTCTCCTGAGCCTATGTTATTTTCCAAAGATTGATTGACTCTTTTAAGGTTTCAGGGGTAGGGCACTAGCGTTGGGTTTCAGGGTAAATGTTCTCAGGGTTTATGTTTAGGATTTTAAGTTGTTTAGGTTTGGATTTTTAACGGTTAGTATTTTAGGGATTTGGGGGTTAAGGTTTTAAGTTTTTCAGGGTTTGTGTGTTAGGGTTTTAGAGTTTATGGGTTGTAGTGTTGAAAGGTTTTTTAGGGTTAGGGTTTTAGGATTTTCTTTTTGGTCAATTATTTAGGGTTAGGGTTTTTAAATTTTATTTTTATTTATTTATTTATTTATGTATTTATTTATTTTTTCAGGTTAGGTTCTCCAGGGTTAGGGTTTTGAGTGTCCTAATTTTTTGGGTTAGGGTTTGGAGCATCTTAATTTTTTGCGTTAGGGTTTTGAGCATCTTAATATTTTGTGTTAGTGCTTTGAGCGTCTTATTTTTTTGGATTAGTGTTTGGAGCGTTTTTGGGTTTAGGTTTTTGGGTTTTTAGGTTTTAGTTTTTGGGTTTAGGTTTTTGGGTTTTTAGGTTTTAGTTTTTGGGTTTAGGTTTTGAGATTCATGTTTTTTGGGCTTGGGATTTGAACGTCTTAATTTTGTGGGCTTGGGATTTGAACGTCTTAATTTATTGGGTTAGGAGTTTTAGGCATAGGTCTTCAGGTGTTTAGTGTGGTAAATATTTTGGGTTATGTCTGTAGGGGTTTCGAGGATTTTTAGGGTTAGGGCTTGAGGCTTTTTTGTAAAGGCGGTAAGGGCTAGGGTTACAGTGCGTGCTGGTAAATGTAATTCTTGAAAACTTGGCCCGTGATTGGCTGTGCCGGCTGTCCAAGGAATGCTGGTAAATATAGTTTTCCGGCACCAGGCTTCCGGGAGGCCATGTTGGGTGCCCAGAGCATGCCTGGAAATGCAGGGTTAGGGTTAGGGTTAGGGTTAGGGCACATTTTAGCGCGACGCCGCCCGGACACATTTTAGCGCGTCGCTGCCCGGACACATTTAAGCGCTGCGCCGCCCGGGCACATTTAAGCGCGGCGCCGCCCGGACACATTTTAGCGCAGCGCCGCCCGGACACATTGTACTTGTGGGGCTGGGAGGTTGTGGGGAACATCTGGAGAAGGTGCCTGTAGGGTTTGGGGGAGCACCTACAGGGTTTGGGGTGGGATCTGTGGGGCTGGGGGGGGTCTCTATGGGGCCGGGGGGGTTTTGGGGGGGATGTGACCCTATGGGGTGCCCCCCCCAGAGCCCCAACCCGCGGCTGACCTAGCATTTTAGCGTGGCCGCCGTCCACCGGCAGCTTCATGCCCGTCTTCCGCTCCCAGTGGCCCGCGGGGCGCCCCGTGGCCCTACCGGCGTCACCAGCGGCCACCTTGGGGTCAACGGCAGCGGTTTTGGAGTCAACGGCAGCGGTTTTGGGGTTTCGGTCTGGGGGGTGCTGACATGCCCCCCCCCGCACCCCCCCAGGCATCCTGGCCCTGCAGCTGCCCCCGGGGGGGCTCGACGCCGAGTCCTACAGGTGAGAACCAGTCCCCTCCGCCCCCTAAATGCGCCCCCAGACCCCCAAATGCCCCCAGACCCCCCCCAAATTGACCCCCCCCAATTTATTCCCCCCCCCCCAGCGCCTGCCTCCACCTGGCCGAGATGCAGCGTCGGGTGCGGGAGGCGCTGGCGGAGCGCGAGCGGCTGCTGCGGGCACGGGTAGGACGGTGGGGGGTACAAAATTGGGGGGGGGCACCAAGTGGGGGGGTGGTCCATGGGGCTTGGGGGGACCCCAAGGGTTGGGGGGAACCAAAATGAGAGGGGAAACCAAGTCTGCGGGGTGCGCTTGCCGGGGGGACGCATTTGCGGGGCGCACCGGGGGAAGAACCAAAATGAGGGGGGAACCAAGTGTGCGGGGTGCGCATGCCGGGGGGACGCATTTGCGGGGCGCACCGGGGGGGTGGAAGCAAAATGAGGGGGGAACCAAGTGTGCTGGGTGCGGTTGCCGGGGGGACGCATTTGCGGGGCGCACCGGGGGGGGGAACCAAAATGAAGGAGGAACCAAGTGTGCGGGGTGCGGTTGCCGGGGGGACGCATTTGCGGGGCGCACCGGGAAGGAACCAAAATGAGGGGGGAACCAAGTGTGCGGGGTGCGGTTGCCGGGGGGACGCATTTGCGGAGCGCACCGGGGGGGGGTCCATGGGGCTTGGGTTAGGGTTAGGGTTAGGGTTAGGGTTAGGGTTAGGGTTAGGGTTAGGGTTAGGGTTAGGGTTAGGGTTAGGGTCAGAGTCAGAATCAGGGTAAGCGTAGTGAGATCCTCTCCTGAGCCTATGTTATTTTCCAAAGATTGATTGACGCTTTTAAGGTTTCAGGGGTAGGGCACTAGCGTTGGGTTTCAGGGTAAATGTTCTCAGGGTTTATGTTTAGGATTTTAAGTTGTTTAGGTTTGGATTTTTAACGGTTAGTATTTTAGGGATTTGGGGGTTAAGGTTTTAAGTTTTTCAGGGTTTGTGTGTTAGGGTTTTAGAGTTTATGGGTTGTAGTGTTGAAAGGTTTTTTAGGGTTAGGGTCTTAGGATTTTCTTTTTGGTCAATTATTTAGGGTTAGGGTTTTAAAATTTTATTTTTATTTATTTATTGATTGATTTTTTCAGGTTAGGTTCTCCAGGGTTAAGGTTTTGAGTGTCCTAATTTTTTGGGTTAGGGTTTGGAGCATCTTAATTTTTTGCGTTAGGGTTTTGAGCATCTTAATATTTTGTGTTAGTGCTTTGAGCGTCTTATTTTTTTGGATTAGTGTTTGGAGCGTTTTTGGGTTTAGGTTTTTGGGTTTTTAGGTTTTAGTTTTTGGGTTTAGGTTTTGAGAGTCCTATTTTTTGGGCTTGGGATTTTTGGGCTTGGGATTGGGTCAGGGGGTCAGAGGTCAGGGGTCACAGGTCAGAGGTCAGAGGTCGGGGGTCAGGGGTCGGGGGTCAGGGGTCAGGAGTCAGTGGTCGGGGGTCAGAGGTCAGGGGTCAGGGGTCAGTGGTCAGAGGCCGGAGTTGAGGGGTCGGGTGTCTGAGGTCAGGGGTCAGGGGTCAGAGGTCAGGAGTCAGGGGGTCAGAGGTCAGGGGTCAGAGGTCCGGGGTAAGTGGTCAGAGGCCGGAGGTCAGGGGTCAGGGGTCAGAGGTCAGGGGTCAGGCGTCAGAGGTCAGGGGTCGGGGGGTCAGAGGTCAGGCGTCAGAGGTCAGGGGTCAAGGGTCAGGGGGTCAGAGGTCAGGGGTCAGAGGTCAGGGGTCAGAGGTCGGGGGTCAGAGGTCAGGGGTCAGAGGTCAGGGGTCAGGGGTCATAGGTCGGGGGTCAGAGATCAGGGGTCAGAGGGGGTCCATGAGGCTTGGGGGGACCCCAAGGGTGGGGGGGAACCAAAATGAGAGGGGAACCAAGTGTGCGGGGTTTTGTTTCCGGGGGGACCCATTTGTGGGGCGCACCGGGGGGGGAACCAAAATGAGGGGGGAACCAAGTGTGCGGGGTTTTGTTTCCGGGGGGAACCACTTGTGGGGCGCACCGGGGGGGGAACCAAAATGAGGGGGGAACCAAGTATGCGGGATTTGGTTTCCGGGGGGACCCAAGGGGGGGGGGAACCAAAATGTGGGGGGGACCAAGTGTGCGGGGTGCGGTTGCCAGGGGGTTAGGGTTAGGGTTAGGGTTAGGGTTTTCGTTTAAGGTTAGGGTTCTTTAGGGTTAGGGCTAGGGTTATCGTTAGGGGGTTAGGGGTAGTATTAGGGGGGTAGGGTTAGGGGTTAGGGTTAGGGGTAGTGTTAGGGTTTGGGGTTAGGGTTTGGGTTAGGGTTATGGTCAGGGCGTTAGGTTTAGGGTTAGGGTTAAGGTTAGCGTTAGGGTTAGCGATAGGGTTAGGCTTAGGGTTCATTAGGGTTAGGGTTAGGGCTTATGGTTATGGTTAGGGGGTTAGGGTTCGGGTTCGGGGTTAGGGTTAGGTTTAGGGTTAGGTTTAGGCGGGTTAGGGTTAGGGTGAGGGTTCGGGTTAGGGCTCGGTTTAGGGTTAGGGATTTGGGTTAGGGTTAGGGCTAGGGTTATGGTTAGGGGGTTAGGGTTAGGGGGTTAGGTTTATGGTTAGGGGTTAGGGTTAGGGGTAGGGTTAGAGTTAGGGTTAGGTTTTGGGTTAGTGTTAGGGTTAGGGTTAGAGGGTGAGGCTTAGGGTTAGGGGTAGGGTTAGGGTTAGGGTCAGGGTCAGAGTCAGAGTCAGGGTAAGCGTAGTGAGATCCTCTCCTGAGCCTATGTTATTTTCCAAAGATTGATTCACGGTTTTAAGGTTTCAGGGGTAGGGCACTAGCGTTGGGTTTCAGGGTAAGTATTCTCAGGGTTTATGTTTAGGATTTTAAGTTGTTTAGGTTTGGATTTTTAACGGTTAGTATTTTAGGGATTTGGGGGTTAAGGTTTTAAGTTTTTCAGGGTTAGTGTGTTAGGGTTTTAGAGTTTATGGGTTGTAGTGTTGAAAGGTTTTTTAGGGTTAGGGTCTTAGGGTTTTCTTTTTGGTCAATTATTTAGGGTTAGGGTTTTAAAATTTTATTTTTATTTATTTATTGATTGATTTTTTCAGGTTAGGTTCTCCAGGGTTAAGGTTTTGAGTGTCCTAATTTTTTGGGTTAGGGTTTGGAGCATCTTAATTTTTTGCGTTAGGGTTTTGAGCATCTTAATATTTTGTGTTAGTGCTTTGAGCGTCTTATTTTTTTGGATTAGTGTTTGGAGCGTTTTTGGGTTTAGGTTTTTGGGTTTTTAGGTTTTAGTTTTTGGGTTTAGGTTTTGAGAGTCCTATTTTTTGGGCTTGGGATTTTTGGGCTTGGGATTGGGTCAGGGGGTCAGAGGTCAGGGGTCACAGGTCAGAGGTCAGAGGTCGGGGGTCAGGGGTCGGGGGTCAGGGGTCAGGAGTCAGTGGTCGGGGGTCAGAGGTCAGGGGTCAGGGGTCAGTGGTCAGAGGCCGGAGTTGAGGGGTCGGGGGTCAGGGGTCAGGAGTCAGTGGTCGGGGGTCAGAGGTCAGGGGTCAGGGGTCAGTGGTCAGAGGCCGGAGTTGAGGGGTCGGGTGTCTGAGGTCAGGGGTCAGGGGTCAGAGGTCAGGAGTCAGGGGGTCAGAGGTCAGGGGTCAGAGGTCCGGGGTAAGTGGTCAGAGGCCGGAGGTCAGGGGTCAGGGGTCAGAGGTCAGGGGTCAGGCGTCAGAGGTCAGGGGTCGGGGGGTCAGAGGTCAGGCGTCAGAGGTCAGGGGTCAAGGGTCAGGGGGTCAGAGGTCAGGGGTCAGAGGTCGGGGGTCAGAGGTCAGGGGTCAGAGGTCAGGGGTCAGGGGTCATAGGTCGGGGGTCAGAGATCAGGGGTCAGAGGGGGTCCATGAGGCTTGGGGGGACCCCAAGGGTGGGGGGGAACCAAAATGAGGGGGGAACCAAGTGTGCGGGGTTTTGTTTCCGGGGGGACCCATTTGTGGGGCGCACCGGGGGGGGGAACCAAAATGAGGGGGGAACCAAGTGTGCGGGGTTTTGTTTCCGGGGGGACCCATTTGTGGGGCGCACCGGGGGGGGGAACCAAAATGAGGGGGGAACCAAGTGTGCGGGGTTTTGTTTCCGGGGGGACCCATTTGTGGGGCGCACCGGGGGGGGGAACCAAAATGAGGGGGGAACCAAGTGTGCGGGGTTTTGTTTCCGGGGGGACCCATTTGTGGGGCGCACCGGGGGGGGGAACCAAAATGAGGGGGGAACCAAGTATGCGGGATTTTGTTTCCGGGGGGACCCAAGGGGGGGGGGAACCAAAATGAGGGGGGAACCAAGTGTGCGGGGTGCGGTTGCCAGGGGGTTAGGTTTAGGGTTAGGGTTAGGGTTTTCGTTTAAGGTTAGGGTTCTTTAGGGTTAGGGCTAGGGTTATCGTTAGGGGGTTAGGGGTAGTATTAGGGGGGGTAGGGTTAGGGGTTAGGGTTAGGGGTAGTGTTAGGGTTTGGGGTTAGGGTTTGGGTTAGGGTTATGGTCAGGGCGTTAGGTTTAGGGTTAGGGTTAAGGTTAGCGTTAGGGTTAGCGATAGGGTTAGGCTTAGGGTTCATTAGGGTTAGGGTTAGGGCTTAGGGTTATGGTTAGGGGGTTAGGGTTCGGGTTCGGGGTTAGGGTTAGGTTTAGGGTTAGGGTTAGGCGGGTTAGGGTTAGGGTGAGGGTTCGGGTTAGGGCTCGGTTTAGGGTTAGGGATTTGGGTTAGGGTTAGGGCTAGGGTTATGGTTAGGGGGTTAGGGTTAGGGTTAGGGGGTTAGGTTTATGGTTAGGGGTTAGGGTTAGGGGTAGGGTTAGAGTTAGGGTTAGGTTTTGGGTTAGTGTTAGGGTTAGGGTTAGAGGGTGAGGCTTAGGGTTAGGGGTAGGGTTAGGGTTAGGGTCAGGGTCAGAGTCAGAGTCAGGGTAAGCGTAGTGAGATCCTCTCCTGAGCCTATGTTATTTTCCAAAGATTGATTCACGGTTTTAAGGTTTCAGGGGTAGGGCACTAGGGTTGGGTTTCAGGGTAAGTATTTTCAGGGTTTATGTTTAGGATTTTAAGTTGTTTAGGTTTGGATTTTTAACGGTTAGTATTTTAGGGATTTGGGGGTTAAGGTTTTAAGTTTTTCAGGGTTAGTGTGTTAGGGTTTTAGAGTTTATGGGTTGTAGTGTTGAAAGGTTTTTTAGGGTTAGGGTCTTAGGGTTTTCTTTTTGGTCAATTATTTAGGGTTAGGGTTTTAAAATTTTATTTTTATTTATTTATTGTTTGATTTTTTCAGGTTAGGTTCTCCAGGGTTAAGGTTTTGAGTGTCCTAATTTTTTGGGTTAGGGTTTGGAGCATCTTAATTTTTTGCGTTAGGGTTTTGAGCATCTTAATATTTTGTGTTAGTGCTTTGAGCGTCTTATTTTTTTGGATTAGTGTTTGGAGCGTTTTTGGGTTTAGGTTTTTGGGTTTTTAGGTTTTAGTTTTTGGGTTTAGGTTTTGAGAGTCCTATTTTTTGGGCTTGGGATTTTTGGGCTTGGGATTGGGTCAGGGGGTCAGAGGTCAGGGGTCACAGGTCAGAGGTCAGAGGTCGGGGGTCAGGGGTCGGGGGTCAGGGGTCAGGAGTCAGTGGTCGGGGGTCAGAGGTCAGGGGTCAGGGGTCAGTGGTCAGAGGCCGGAGTTGAGGGGTCGGGTGTCTGAGGTCAGGGGTCAGGGGTCAGAGGTCAGGAGTCAGGGGGTCAGAGGTCAGGGGTCAGAGGTCCGGGGTAAGTGGTCAGAGGCCGGAGGTCAGGGGTCAGGGGTCAGAGGTCAGGGGTCAGGCGTCAGAGGTCAGGGGTCGGGGGGTCAGAGGTCAGGCGTCAGAGGTCAGGGGTCAAGGGTCAGGGGGTCAGAGGTCAGGGGTCAGAGGTCAGGGGTCAGAGGTCGGGGGTCAGAGGTCAGGGGTCAGAGGTCAGGGGTCAGGGGTCATAGGTCGGGGGTCAGAGATCAGGGGTCAGAGGGGGTCCATGAGGCTTGGGGGGACCCCAAGGGTGGGGGGGAACCAAAATGAGGGGGGAACCAAGTGTGCGGGGTTTTGTTTCCGGGGGGACCCATTTGTGGGGCGCACCGGGGGGGGGAACCAAAATGAGGGGGGAACCAAGTGTGCGGGGTTTTGTTTCCGGGGGGACCCATTTGTGGGTCGCACCGGGGGGGGGGGGGGGAACCAAAATGAGGGGGGAACCAAGTGTGCGGGGTTTTGTTTCCGGGGGGACCCATTTGTGGGGCGCACCGGGGGGGGGGAACCAAAATGAGGGGGGAACCAAGTGTGCGGGGTTTTGTTTCCGGGGGGACCCATTTGTGGGGCGCACCGGGGGGGGAACCAAAATGAGGGGGGAACCAAGTGTGCGGGGTTTTGTTTCCGGGGGGAACCACTTGTGGGGCGCACCGGGGGGGGAACCAAAATGAGGGGGGAACCAAGTATGCGGGATTTGGTTTCCGGGGGGACCCAAGGGGGGGGGGAACCAAAATGTGGGGGGGACCAAGTGTGCGGGGTGCGGTTGCCAGGGGGTTAGGGTTAGGGTTAGGGTTAGGGTTTTCGTTTAAGGTTAGGGTTCTTTAGGGTTAGGGCTAGTGTTATCGTTAGGGGGTTAGGGGTAGTATTAGGTGGGGTAGGGTTAGGGGTTAGGGTTAGGGGTAGTGTTAGGGTTTGGGGTTAGGGTTTGGGTTAGGGTTATGGTCAGGGCGTTAGGTTTAGGGTTAGGGTTAAGGTTAGCGTTAGGGTTAGCGATAGGGTTAGGCTTAGGGTTCATTAGGGTTAGGGTTAGGGCTTAGGGTTATGGTTAGGGGGTTAGGGTTCGGGTTCGGGGTTAGGGTTAGGTTTAGGGTTAGGGTTAGGCGGGTTAGGGTTAGGGTGAGGGTTCGGGTTAGGGCTCGGTTTAGGGTTAGGGATTTGGGTTAGGGTTAGGGCTAGGGTTATGGTTAGGGGGTTAGGGTTAGGGTTAGGGGGTTAGGTTTATGGTTAGGGGTTAGGGTTAGGGGTAGGGTTAGAGTTAGGGTTAGGTTTTGGGTTAGTGTTAGGGTTAGGGTTAGAGGGTGAGGCTTAGGGTTAGGGGTAGGGTTAGGGTTAGGGTCAGGGTCAGGGTAAGCGTAGTGAGATCCTCTCCTGAGCCTATGTTATTTTCCAAAGATTGATTCACGGTTTTAAGGTTTCAGGGGTAGGGCACTAGGGTTGGGTTTCAGGGTAAGTATTCTCAGGGTTTATGTTTAGGATTTTAAGTTGTTTAGGTTTGGATTTTTAACGGTTAGTATTTTAGGGATTTGGGGGTTAAGGTTTTAAGTTTTTCAGGGTTTGTGTGTTAGGGTTTTAGAGTTTATGGGTTGTAGTGTTGAAAGGTTTTTTAGGGTTAGGGTCTTAGGGTTTTCTTTTTGGTCAATTATTTAGGGTTAGGGTTTTAAAATTTTATTTTTATTTATTTATTGATTGATTTTTTCAGGTTAGGTTCTCCAGGGTTAAGGTTTTGAGTGTCCTAATTTTTTGGGTTAGGGTTTGGAGCATCTTAATTTTTTGCGTTAGGGTTTTGAGCATCTTAATATTTTGTGTTAGTGCTTTGAGCGTCTTATTTTTTTGGATTAGTGTTTGGAGCGTTTTTGGGTTTAGGTTTTTGGGTTTTTAGGTTTTAGTTTTTGGGTTTAGGTTTTGAGAGTCCTATTTTTTGGGCTTGGGATTTTTGGGCTTGGGATTGGGTCAGGGGGTCAGAGGTCAGGGGTCACAGGTCAGAGGTCAGAGGTCGGGGGTCAGGGGTCGGGGGTCAGGGGTCAGGAGTCAGTGGTCGGGGGTCAGAGGTCAGGGGTCAGGGGTCAGTGGTCAGAGGCCGGAGTTGAGGGGTCGGGGGTCAGGGGTCAGGAGTCAGTGGTCGGGGGTCAGAGGTCAGGGGTCAGGGGTCAGTGGTCAGAGGCCGGAGTTGAGGGGTCGGGTGTCTGAGGTCAGGGGTCAGGGGTCAGAGGTCAGGAGTCAGGGGGTCAGAGGTCAGGGGTCAGAGGTCCGGGGTAAGTGGTCAGAGGCCGGAGGTCAGGGGTCAGGGGTCAGAGGTCAGGGGTCAGGCGTCAGAGGTCAGGGGTCGGGGGGTCAGAGGTCAGGCGTCAGAGGTCAGGGGTCAAGGGTCAGGGGGTCAGAGGTCAGGGGTCAGAGGTCGGGGGTCAGAGGTCAGGGGTCAGAGGTCAGGGGTCAGGGGTCATAGGTCGGGGGTCAGAGATCAGGGGTCAGAGGGGGTCCATGAGGCTTGGGGGGACCCCAAGGGTGGGGGGGAACCAAAATGAGGGGGGAACCAAGTGTGCGGGGTTTTGTTTCCGGGGGGACCCATTTGTGGGGCGCACCGGGGGGGGGAACCAAAATGAGGGGGGAACCAAGTGTGCGGGGTTTTGTTTCCGGGGGGACCCATTTGTGGGGCGCACCGGGGGGGGGAACCAAAATGAGGGGGGAACCAAGTGTGCGGGGTTTTGTTTCCGGGGGGACCCATTTGTGGGGCGCACCGGGGGGGGGAACCAAAATGAGGGGGGAACCAAGTGTGCGGGGTTTTGTTTCCGGGGGGACCCATTTGTGGGGCGCACCGGGGGGGGGAACCAAAATGAGGGGGGAACCAAGTATGCGGGATTTTGTTTCCGGGGGGACCCAAGGGGGGGGGGAACCAAAATGAGGGGGGAACCAAGTGTGCGGGGTGCGGTTGCCAGGGGGTTAGGTTTAGGGTTAGGGTTAGGGTTTTCGTTTAAGGTTAGGGTTCTTTAGGGTTAGGGCTAGGGTTATCGTTAGGGGGTTAGGGGTAGTATTAGGGGGGGTAGGGTTAGGGGTTAGGGTTAGGGGTAGTGTTAGGGTTTGGGGTTAGGGTTTGGGTTAGGGTTATGGTCAGGGCGTTAGGTTTAGGGTTAGGGTTAAGGTTAGCGTTAGGGTTAGCGATAGGGTTAGGCTTAGGGTTCATTAGGGTTAGGGTTAGGGCTTAGGGTTATGGTTAGGGGGTTAGGGTTCGGGTTCGGGGTTAGGGTTAGGTTTAGGGTTAGGGTTAGGCGGGTTAGGGTTAGGGTGAGGGTTCGGGTTAGGGCTCGGTTTAGGGTTAGGGATTTGGGTTAGGGTTAGGGCTAGGGTTATGGTTAGGGGGTTAGGGTTAGGGTTAGGGGGTTAGGTTTATGGTTAGGGGTTAGGGTTAGGGGTAGGGTTAGAGTTAGGGTTAGGTTTTGGGTTAGTGTTAGGGTTAGGGTTAGAGGGTGAGGCTTAGGGTTAGGGGTAGGGTTAGGGTTAGGGTCAGGGTCAGAGTCAGAGTCAGGGTAAGCGTAGTGAGATCCTCTCCTGAGCCTATGTTATTTTCCAAAGATTGATTCACGGTTTTAAGGTTTCAGGGGTAGGGCACTAGGGTTGGGTTTCAGGGTAAGTATTTTCAGGGTTTATGTTTAGGATTTTAAGTTGTTTAGGTTTGGATTTTTAACGGTTAGTATTTTAGGGATTTGGGGGTTAAGGTTTTAAGTTTTTCAGGGTTAGTGTGTTAGGGTTTTAGAGTTTATGGGTTGTAGTGTTGAAAGGTTTTTTAGGGTTAGGGTCTTAGGGTTTTCTTTTTGGTCAATTATTTAGGGTTAGGGTTTTAAAATTTTATTTTTATTTATTTATTGTTTGATTTTTTCAGGTTAGGTTCTCCAGGGTTAAGGTTTTGAGTGTCCTAATTTTTTGGGTTAGGGTTTGGAGCATCTTAATTTTTTGCGTTAGGGTTTTGAGCATCTTAATATTTTGTGTTAGTGCTTTGAGCGTCTTATTTTTTTGGATTAGTGTTTGGAGCGTTTTTGGGTTTAGGTTTTTGGGTTTTTAGGTTTTAGTTTTTGGGTTTAGGTTTTGAGAGTCCTATTTTTTGGGCTTGGGATTTTTGGGCTTGGGATTGGGTCAGGGGGTCAGAGGTCAGGGGTCACAGGTCAGAGGTCAGAGGTCGGGGGTCAGGGGTCGGGGGTCAGGGGTCAGGAGTCAGTGGTCGGGGGTCAGAGGTCAGGGGTCAGGGGTCAGTGGTCAGAGGCCGGAGTTGAGGGGTCGGGTGTCTGAGGTCAGGGGTCAGGGGTCAGAGGTCAGGAGTCAGGGGGTCAGAGGTCAGGGGTCAGAGGTCCGGGGTAAGTGGTCAGAGGCCGGAGGTCAGGGGTCAGGGGTCAGAGGTCAGGGGTCAGGCGTCAGAGGTCAGGGGTCGGGGGGTCAGAGGTCAGGCGTCAGAGGTCAGGGGTCAAGGGTCAGGGGGTCAGAGGTCAGGGGTCAGAGGTCAGGGGTCAGAGGTCGGGGGTCAGAGGTCAGGGGTCAGAGGTCAGGGGTCAGGGGTCATAGGTCGGGGGTCAGAGATCAGGGGTCAGAGGGGGTCCATGAGGCTTGGGGGGACCCCAAGGGTGGGGGGGAACCAAAATGAGGGGGGAACCAAGTGTGCGGGGTTTTGTTTCCGGGGGGACCCATTTGTGGGGCGCACCGGGGGGGGGAACCAAAATGAGGGGGGAACCAAGTGTGCGGGGTTTTGTTTCCGGGGGGACCCATTTGTGGGTCGCACCGGGGGGGGGGGGGGGAACCAAAATGAGGGGGGAACCAAGTGTGCGGGGTTTTGTTTCCGGGGGGACCCATTTGTGGGGCGCACCGGGGGGGGGGAACCAAAATGAGGGGGGAACCAAGTGTGCGGGGTTTTGTTTCCGGGGGGACCCATTTGTGGGGCGCACCGGGGGGGGAACCAAAATGAGGGGGGAACCAAGTGTGCGGGGTTTTGTTTCCGGGGGGAACCACTTGTGGGGCGCACCGGGGGGGGAACCAAAATGAGGGGGGAACCAAGTATGCGGGATTTGGTTTCCGGGGGGACCCAAGGGGGGGGGGAACCAAAATGTGGGGGGGACCAAGTGTGCGGGGTGCGGTTGCCAGGGGGTTAGGGTTAGGGTTAGGGTTAGGGTTTTCGTTTAAGGTTAGGGTTCTTTAGGGTTAGGGCTAGTGTTATCGTTAGGGGGTTAGGGGTAGTATTAGGTGGGGTAGGGTTAGGGGTTAGGGTTAGGGGTAGTGTTAGGGTTTGGGGTTAGGGTTTGGGTTAGGGTTATGGTCAGGGCGTTAGGTTTAGGGTTAGGGTTAAGGTTAGCGTTAGGGTTAGCGATAGGGTTAGGCTTAGGGTTCATTAGGGTTAGGGTTAGGGCTTAGGGTTATGGTTAGGGGGTTAGGGTTCGGGTTCGGGGTTAGGGTTAGGTTTAGGGTTAGGGTTAGGCGGGTTAGGGTTAGGGTGAGGGTTCGGGTTAGGGCTCGGTTTAGGGTTAGGGATTTGGGTTAGGGTTAGGGCTAGGGTTATGGTTAGGGGGTTAGGGTTAGGGTTAGGGGGTTAGGTTTATGGTTAGGGGTTAGGGTTAGGGGTAGGGTTAGAGTTAGGGTTAGGTTTTGGGTTAGTGTTAGGGTTAGGGTTAGAGGGTGAGGCTTAGGGTTAGGGGTAGGGTTAGGGTTAGGGTCAGGGTCAGGGTAAGCGTAGTGAGATCCTCTCCTGAGCCTATGTTATTTTCCAAAGATTGATTCACGGTTTTAAGGTTTCAGGGGTAGGGCACTAGGGTTGGGTTTCAGGGTAAGTATTCTCAGGGTTTATGTTTAGGATTTTAAGTTGTTTAGGTTTGGATTTTTAACGGTTAGTATTTTAGGGATTTGGGGGTTAAGGTTTTAAGTTTTTCAGGGTTTGTGTGTTAGGGTTTTAGAGTTTATGGGTTGTAGTGTTGAAAGGTTTTTTAGGGTTAGGGTCTTAGGGTTTTCTTTTTGGTCAATTATTTAGGGTTAGGGTTTTAAAATTTTATTTTTATTTATTTATTGATTGATTTTTTCAGGTTAGGTTCTCCAGGGTTAAGGTTTTGAGTGTCCTAATTTTTTGGGTTAGGGTTTGGAGCATCTTAATTTTTTGCGTTAGGGTTTTGAGCATCTTAATATTTTGTGTTAGTGCTTTGAGCGTCTTATTTTTTTGGATTAGTGTTTGGAGCGTTT
Source organism: Anas platyrhynchos (assembly GCF_047663525.1). Classification (NCBI taxonomy): domain Eukaryota; kingdom Metazoa; phylum Chordata; class Aves; order Anseriformes; family Anatidae; genus Anas; species Anas platyrhynchos. The sequence goes on along the minus strand of NC_092627.1, from coordinate 36,399 downwards.
TTGGGTTTAGGTTTTTGGGTTTTTAGGTTTTAGTTTTTGGGTTTAGGTTTTGAGAGTCCTATTTTTTGGGCTTGGGATTTTTGGGCTTGGGATTGGGTCAGGGGGTCAGAGGTCAGGGGTCACAGGTCAGAGGTCAGAGGTCGGGGGTCAGGGGTCGGGGGTCAGGGGTCAGGAGTCAGGGGTCAGGGGTCAGAGGTCAGGAGTCAGGGGGTCAGAGGTCAGGGGTCAGAGGTCCGGGGTAAGTGGTCAGAGGCCGGAGGTCAGGGGTCAGGGGTCAGAGGTCAGGGGTCAGGCGTCAGAGGTCAGGGGTCAAGGGTCAGGGGGTCAGAGGTCAGGGGTCAGAGGTCAGGGGTCAGAGGTCGGGGGTCAGGGGTCGGGGGTCAGGGGTCAGGAGTCAGGGGTCAGGGGTCAGAGGTCAGGGGTCAGGGGTCAGTGGTCAGAGGCCGGAGTTGAGGGGTCGGGTGTCTGAGGTCAGGGGTCAGGGGTCAGAGGTCAGGGGTCAGGGGGTCAGAGGTCAGAGGTCGGGGGTCAGGGGTCGGGGGTCAGGGGTCAGGAGTCAGGGGTCAGGGGTCAGAGGTCAGGGGTCAGGGGTCAGTGGTCAGAGGCCGGGGTTGAGGGGTCGGGTGTCTGAGGTCAGGGGTCAGGGGTCAGAGGTCAGGGGTCAGGGGGTCAGAGGTCAGGGGTCAGAGGTCCGGGGTAAGTGGTCAGAGGCCGGAGGTCAGGGGTCAGGGGTCAGAGGTCAGGGGTCAGGCGTCAGAGGTCAGGGGTCGGGGGGTCAGAGGTCAGGCGTCAGAGGTCAGGGGTCAAGGGTCAGGGGGTCAGAGGTCAGGGGTCAGAGGTCAGGGGTCAGAGGTCGGGGGTCAGAGGTCAGGGGTCAGAGGTCAGGGGTCAGGGGTCATAGGTCGGGGGTCAGAGATCAGGGGTCAGAGGGGGTCCATGAGGCTTGGGGGGACCCCAAGGGTGGGGGGGAACCAAAACGAGGGGGGAACCAAGTGTGCGGGGTTTTGTTTCCGGGGGGACCCATTTGTGGGGCGCACCGGGGGGGGGGAACCAAAATGAGGGGGGAACCAAGTGTGCGGGGTTTTGTTTCCGGGGGGAACCATTTGTGGGGCGCACCGGGGGGGGGAACCAAAATGAGGGGGGAACCAAGTGTGCGGGGTTTTGTTTCCGGGGGGACCCATTTGTGGGGCGCACCGGGGGGGGAACCAAAATGAGGGGGGAACCAAGTGTGCGGGGTTTTGTTTCCGGGGGGACCCATTTGTGGGGCGCACCGGGGGGGGGAACCAAAATGAGGGGGGAACCAAGTGTGCGGGGTTTTGTTTCCCTATTTTTTGGGCTTGGGATTTTTGGGCTTGGGATTGGGTCAGGGGGTCAGAGGTCAGGGGTCACAGGTCAGAGGTCAGAGGTCGGGGGTCAGGGGTCGGGGGTCAGGGGTCAGGAGTCAGTGGTCGGGGGTCAGAGGTCAGGGGTCAGGGGTCAGTGGTCAGAGGCCGGAGTTGAGGGGTCGGGTGTCTGAGGTCAGGGGTCAGGGGTCAGAGGTCAGGAGTCAGGGGGTCAGAGGTCAGGCGTCAGAGGTCAGGGGTCGGGGGGTCAGAGGTCAGGCGTCAGAGGTCAGGGGTCAAGGGTCAGGGGGTCAGAGGTCAGGGGTCAGATGTCAGGGGTCAGAGGTCGGGGGTCAGAGGTCAGGGGTCAGAGGTCAGGGGTCAGGGGTCATAGGTCGGGGGTCAGAGATCAGGGGTCAGAGGGGGTCCATGAGGCTTGGGGGGACCCCAAGGGTGGGGGGGAACCAAAATGAGGGGGGAACCAAGTGTGCGGGGTTTTGTTTCCGGGGGGACCCATTTGTGGGGCGCACCGGGGGGGGGAACCAAAATGAGGGGGGAACCAAGTGTGCGGGGTTTTGTTTCCGGGGGGACCCATTTGTGGGGCGCACCCGGGGGGGGGAACCAAAATGAGGGGGGAACCAAGTGTGCGGGGTTTTGTTTCCGGGGGGACCCATTTGTGGGGCGCACCGGGGGGGGGAACCAAAATGAGGGGGGAACCAAGTGTGCGGGGATTTGTTTCCGGGGGGACCCATTTGTGGGGCGCACCGGGGGGGGAACCAAAATGAGGGGGGAACCAAGTATGCGGGATTTTGTTTCCGGGGGGACCCAAGGGGGGGGGGGGAACCAAAATGAGGGGGGAACCAAGTGTGCGGGGTGCGGTTGCCAGGGGGTTAGGTTTAGGGTTAGGGTTAGGGTTTTCGTTTAAGGTTAGGGTTCTTTAGGGTTAGGGCTAGGGTTATCGTTAGGGGGTTAGGGGTAGTATTAGGGGGGTAGGGTTAGGGGTTAGGGTTAGGGGTAGTGTTAGGGTTTGGGGTTAGGGTTTGGGTTAGGGTTATGGTCAGGGCGTTAGGTTTAGGGTTAGGGTTAAGGTTAGCGTTAGGGTTAGCGATAGGGTTAGGCTTAGGGTTCATTAGGGTTAGGGTTAGGGCTTAGGGTTATGGTTAGGGGGTTAGGGTTCGGGTTCGGGGTTAGGGTTAGGTTTAGGGTTAGGGTTAGGCGGGTTAGGGTTAGGGTGAGGGTTCGGGTTAGGGCTCGGTTTAGGGTTAGGGATTTGGGTTAGGGTTAGGGCTAGGGTTATGGTTAGGGGGTTAGGGTTAGGGTTAGGGGGTTAGGTTTATGGTTAGGGGTTAGGGTTAGGGGTAGGGTTAGAGTTAGGGTTAGGTTTTGGGTTAGTGTTAGGGTTAGGGTTAGAGGGTGAGGCTTAGGGTTAGGGGTAGGGTTAGGGTTAGGGTCAGGGTCAGAGTCAGAGTCAGGGTAAGCGTAGTGAGATCCTCTCCTGAGCCTATGTTATTTTCCAAAGATTGATTCACGGTTTTAAGGTTTCAGGGGTAGGGCACTAGGGTTGGGTTTCAGGGTAAGTATTCTCAGGGTTTATGTTTAGGATTTTAAGTTGTTTAGGTTTGGATTTTTAACGGTTAGTATTTTAGGGATTTGGGGGTTAAGGTTTTAAGTTTTTCAGGGTTAGTGTGTTAGGGTTTTAGAGTTTATGGGTTGTAGTGTTGAAAGGTTTTTTAGGGTTAGGGTCTTAGGGTTTTCTTTTTGGTCAATTATTTAGGGTTAGGGTTTTAAAATTTTATTTTTATTTATTTATTGATTGATTTTTTCAGGTTAGGTTCTCCAGGGTTAAGGTTTTGAGTGTCCTAATTTTTTGGGTTAGGGTTTGGAGCATCTTAATTTTTTGCGTTAGGGTTTTGAGCATCTTAATATTTTGTGTTAGTGCTTTGAGCGTCTTATTTTTTTGGATTAGTGTTTGGAGCGTTTTTGGGTTTAGGTTTTTGGGTTTTTAGGTTTTAGTTTTTGGGTTTAGGTTTTGAGAGTCCTATTTTTTGGGCTTGGGATTTTTGGGCTTGGGATTGGGTCAGGGGGTCAGAGGTCAGGGGTCACAGGTCAGAGGTCAGAGGTCGGGGGTCAGGGGTCGGGGGTCAGGGGTCAGGAGTCAGTGGTCGGGGGTCAGAGGTCAGGGGTCAGGGGTCAGTGGTCAGAGGCCGGAGTTGAGGGGTCGGGTGTCTGAGGTCAGGGGTCAGGGGTCAGAGGTCAGGGGTCAGGGGGTCAGAGGTCAGGGGTCAGAGGTCCGGGGTAAGTGGTCAGAGGCCGGAGGTCAGGGGTCAGGGGTCAGAGGTCAGGGGTCAGGCGTCAGAGGTCAGGGGTCGGGGGGTCAGAGGTCAGGCGTCAGAGGTCAGGGGTCAAGGGTCAGGGGGTCAGAGGTCAGGGGTCAGAGGTCAGGGGTCAGAGGTCGGGGGTCAGAGGTCAGGGGTCAGAGGTCAGGGGTCAGGGGTCATAGGTCGGGGGTCAGAGATCAGGGGTCAGAGGGGGTCCATGAGGCTTGGGGGGACCCCAAGGGTGGGGGGGAACCAAAATGAGGGGGGAACCAAGTGTGCGGGGTTTTGTTTCCGGGGGGACCGATTTGTGGGGCGCACCGGGGGGGGGAACCAAAATGAGGGGGGAACCTATTGTGCGGGGTTTTGTTTCCGGGGGAAACCATTTGTGGGGCGCACCGGGGGGGGGAACCAAAATGAGGGGGGAACCAAGTGTGCAGGGTTTTGTTTCCGGGGGGACCCATTTGTGGGGCGCACCGGGGGGGGAACCAAAATGAGGGGGGAACCAAGTGTGCAGGGTTTTGTTTCCGGGGGGACCCATTTGTGGGGCGCACCGGGGGGGGGAACCAAAATGAGGGGGGAACCAAGTGTGCGGGGTTTTGTTTCCGGGGGGACCCATTTGTGGGGCGCACCGGGGGGGGGAACCAAAATGAGGGGGGAACCAAGTGTGCGGGGTTTTGTTTCCCTATTTTTTGGGCTTGGGATTTTTGGGCTTGGGATTGGGTCAGGGGGTCAGAGGTCAGGGGTCACAGGTCAGAGGTCAGAGGTCGGGGGTCAGGGGTCGGGGGTCAGGGGTCAGGAGTCAGTGGTCGGGGGTCAGAGGTCAGGGGTCAGGGGTCAGGGGTCAGAGGCCGGAGTTGAGGGGTCGGGTGTCTGAGGTCAGGGGTCAGGGGTCAGAGGTCAGGAGTCAGGGGGTCAGAGGTCAGGCGTCAGAGGTCAGGGGTCGGGGGGTCAGAGGTCAGGCGTCAGAGGTCAGGGGTCAAGGGTCAGGGGGTCAGAGGTCAGGGGTCAGAGGTCAGGGGTCAGAGGTCGGGGGTCAGAGGTCAGGGGTCAGAGGTCAGGGGTCAGGGGTCATAGGTCGGGGGTCAGAGATCAGGGATCAGAGGGGGTCCATGAGGCTTGGGGGGACCCCAAGGGTGGGGGGGAACCAAAATGAGGGGGGAACCAAGTGTGCGGGGTTTTGTTTCTGGGGGGACCCATTTGTGGGGCGCACCGGGGGGGGAACCAAAATGAGGGGGGAACCAAGTGTGCGGGGTTTTGTTTCCGGGGGGACCCATTTGTGGGGCGCACCGGGGGGGGAACCAAAATGAGGGGGGAACCAAGTGTGCGGGGTTTTGTTTCCGGGGGGACCCATTTGTGGGGCGCACCGGGGGGGGGAACCAAAATGAGGGGGGAACCAAGTGTGCGGGGTTTTGTTTCCGGGGGGACCCATTTGTGGGGCGCACCGGGGGGGAACCAAAACGAGGGGGGAACCAAGTGTGCGGGGTTTTGTTTCCGGGGGGACCCACTTGTGGGGCGCACCGGGGGGGGAACCAAAATGAGGGGGGAACCAAGTATGCGGGATTTTGTTTCCGGGGGGACCCAAGGGGGGGGGGGGGAACCAAAATGAGGGGGGAACCAAGTGTGCGGGGTGCGGTTGCCAGGGGGTTAGGTTTAGGGTTAGGGTTAGGGTTTTCGTTTAAGGTTAGGGTTCTTTAGGGTTAGGGCTAGGGTTATCGTTAGGGGGTTAGGGGTAGTATTAGGGGGGGTAGGGTTAGGGGTTAGGGTTAGGGGTAGTGTTAGGGTTTGGGGTTAGGGTTTGGGTTAGGGTTATGGTCAGGGCGTTAGGTTTAGGGTTAGGGTTAAGGTTAGCGTTAGGGTTAGCGATAGGGTTAGGCTTAGGGTTCATTAGGGTTAGGGTTAGGGCTTAGGGTTATGGTTAGGGGGTTAGGGTTCGGGTTCGGGGTTAGGGTTAGGTTTAGGGTTAGGGTTAGGCGGGTTAGGGTTAGGGTGAGGGTTCGGGTTAGGGCTCGGTTTAGGGTTAGGGATTTGGGTTAGGGTTAGGGCTAGGGTTATGGTTAGGGGGTTAGGGTTAGGGTTAGGGGGTTAGGTTTATGGTTAGGGGTTAGGGTTAGGGGTAGGGTTAGAGTTAGGGTTAGGTTTTGGGTTAGTGTTAGGGTTAGGGTTAGAGGGTGAGGCTTAGGGTTAGGGGTAGGGTTAGGGTTAGGGTCAGGGTCAGAGTCAGAGTCAGGGTAAGCGTAGTGAGATCCTCTCCTGAGCCTATGTTATTTTCCAAAGATTGATTCACGGTTTTAAGGTTTCAGGGGTAGGGCACTAGGGTTGGGTTTCAGGGTAAGTATTCTCAGGGTTTATGTTTAGGATTTTAAATTGTTTAGGTTTGGATTTTTAACGGTTAGTATTTTAGGGATTTGGGGGTTAAGGTTTTAAGTTTTTCAGGGTTAGTGTGTTAGGGTTTTAGAGTTTATGGGTTGTAGTGTTGAAAGGTTTTTTAGGGTTAGGGTCTTAGGGTTTTCTTTTTGGTCAATTATTTAGGGTTAGGGTTTTAAAATTTTATTTTTATTTATTTATTGATTGATTTTTTCAGGTTAGGTTCTCCAGGGTTAAGGTTTTGAGTGTCCTAATTTTTTGGGTTAGGGTTTGGAGCATCTTAATTTTTTGCGTTAGGGTTTTGAGCATCTTAATATTTTGTGTTAGTGCTTTGAGCGTCTTATTTTTTTGGATTAGTGTTTGGAGCGTTTTTGGGTTTAGGTTTTTGGGTTTTTAGGTTTTAGTTTTTGGGTTTAGGTTTTGAGAGTCCTATTTTTTGGGCTTGGGATTTTTGGGCTTGGGATTGGGTCAGGGGGTCAGAGGTCAGGGGTCACAGGTCAGAGGTCAGAGGTCGGGGGTCAGGGGTCGGGGGTCAGGGGTCAGGAGTCAGTGGTCGGGGGTCAGAGGTCAGGGGTCAGGGGTCAGTGGTCAGAGGCCGGAGTTGAGGGGTCGGGTGTCTGAGGTCAGGGGTCAGGGGTCAGAGGTCAGGGGTCAGGGGGTCAGAGGTCAGGGGCCAGAGGTCCGGGGTAAGTGGTCAGAGGCCGGAGGTCAGGGGTCAGGGGTCAGAGGTCAGGGGTCAGGCGTCAGAGGTCAGGGGTCGGGGGGTCAGAGGTCAGGCGTCAGAGGTCAGGGGTCAAGGGTCAGGGGGTCAGAGGTCAGGGGTCAGAGGTCAGGGGTCAGAGGTCGGGGGTCAGAGGTCAGGGGTCAGAGGTCAGGGGTCAGGGGTCATAGGTCGGGGGTCAGAGATCAGGGATCAGAGGGGGTCCATGAGGCTTGGGGGGACCCCAAGGGTGGGGGGGAACCAAAATGAGGGGGGAACCAAGTGTGCGGGGTTTTGTTTCCGGGGGGACCCATTTGTGGGGCGCACCGGGGGGGGAACCAAAATGAGGGGGGAACCAAGTGTGCGGGGTTTTGTTTCCGGGGGGACCCATTTGTGGGGCGCACCGGGGGGGGGAACCAAAATGAGGGGGGAACCAAGTGTGCGGGGATTTGTTTCCGGGGGGACCCATTTGTGGGGCGCACCGGGGGGGGAACCAAAATGAGGGGGGAACCAAGTATGCGGGATTTTGTTTCCGGGGGGACCCAAGGGGGGGGGGGGAACCAAAATGAGGGGGGAACCAAGTGTGCGGGGTGCGGTTGCCAGGGGGTTAGGGTTAGGGTTAGGGTTAGGGTTTTCGTTTAAGGTTAGGGTTCTTTAGGGTTAGGGCTAGGGTTATCGTTAGGGGGTTAGGGGTAGTATTAGGGGGGTAGGGTTAGGGGTTAGGGTTAGGGGTAGTGTTAGGGTTTGGGGTTAGGGTTTGGGTTAGGGTTATGGTCAGGGCGTTAGGTTTAGGGTTAGGGTTAAGGTTAGCGTTAGGGTTAGCGATAGGGTTAGGCTTAGGGTTCATTAGGGTTAGGGTTAGGGCTTAGGGTTATGGTTAGGGGGTTAGGGTTCGGGTTCGGGGTTAGGGTTAGGTTTAGGGTTAGGGTTAGGCGGGTTAGGGTTAGGGTGAGGGTTCGGGTTAGGGCTCGGTTTAGGGTTAGGGATTTGGGTTAGGGTTAGGGCTAGGGTTATGGTTAGGGGGTTAGGGTTAGGGTTAGGGGGTTAGGTTTATGGTTAGGGGTTAGGGTTAGGGGTAGGGTTAGAGTTAGGGTTAGGTTTTGGGTTAGTGTTAGGGTTAGGGTTAGAGGGTGAGGCTTAGGGTTAGGGGTAGGGTTAGGGTTAGGGTCAGGGTCAGAGTCAGAGTCAGGGTAAGCGTAGTGAGATCCTCTCCTGAGCCTATGTTATTTTCCAAAGATTGATTCACGGTTTTAAGGTTTCAGGGGTAGGGCACTAGGGTTGGGTTTCAGGGTAAGTATTCTCAGGGTTTATGTTTAGGATTTTAAGTTGTTTAGGTTTGGATTTTTAACGGTTAGTATTTTAGGGATTTGGGGGTTAAGGTTTTAAGTTTTTCAGGGTTAGTGTGTTAGGGTTTTAGAGTTTATGGGTTGTAGTGTTGAAAGGTTTTTTAGGGTTAGGGTCTTAGGGTTTTCTTTTTGGTCAATTATTTAGGGTTAGGGTTTTAAAATTTTATTTTTATTTATTTATTGATTGATTTTTTCAGGTTAGGTTCTCCAGGGTTAAGGTTTTGAGTGTCCTAATTTTTTGGGTTAGGGTTTGGAGCATCTTAATTTTTTGCGTTAGGGTTTTGAGCATCTTAATATTTTGTGTTAGTGCTTTGAGCGTCTTATTTTTTTGGATTAGTGTTTGGAGCGTTTTTGGGTTTAGGTTTTTGGGTTTTTAGGTTTTAGTTTTTGGGTTTAGGTTTTGAGAGTCCTATTTTTTGGGCTTGGGATTTTTGGGCTTGGGATTGGGTCAGGGGGTCAGAGGTCAGGGGTCACAGGTCAGAGGTCAGAGGTCGGGGGTCAGGGGTCGGGGGTCAGGGGTCAGGAGTCAGTGGTCGGGGGTCAGAGGTCAGGGGTCAGGGGTCAGTGGTCAGAGGCCGGAGTTGAGGGGTCGGGTGTCTGAGGTCAGGGGTCAGGGGTCAGAGGTCAGGGGTCAGGGGGTCAGAGGTCAGGGGCCAGAGGTCCGGGGTAAGTGGTCAGAGGCCGGAGGTCAGGGGTCAGGGGTCAGAGGTCAGGGGTCAGGCGTCAGAGGTCAGGGGTCGGGGGGTCAGAGGTCAGGCGTCAGAGGTCAGGGGTCAAGGGTCAGGGGGTCAGAGGTCAGGGGTCAGAGGTCAGGGGTCAGAGGTCGGGGGTCAGAGGTCAGGGGTCAGAGGTCAGGGGTCATAGGTCGGGGGTCAGAGATCAGGGGTCAGAGGGGGTCCATGAGGCTTGGGGGGACCCCAAGGGTGGGGGGGAATCAAAATGAGGGGGGAACCAAGTGTGCGGGGTTTTGTTTCCGGGGGGACCCATTTGTGGGGCGCACCGGGGGGGGGGGGAAACCAAAATGAGGGGGGAACCAAGTGTGCGGGGTTTTGTTTCCGGGGGGACCCATTTGTGGGGCGTACCGGGGGGGGGACCAAAATGAGGGGGGAACCAAGTGTGCGGGGTTTTGTTTCCGGGGGGACCCATTTGTGGGGCGCACCGGGGGGGGGAACCAAAATGAGGGGGGAACCAAGTGTGCGGGGTTTTGTTTCCGGGGGGACCCATTTGTGGGGCGCACCGGGGGGGGGAACCAAAATGAGGGGGGAACCAAGTGTGCGGGGTTTTGTTTCCGGGGGGACCCATTTGTGGGGCGCACCGGGGGGGGGAACCAAAATGAGGGGGGAACCAAGTGTGCGGGGTTTTGTTTCCGGGGGGACCCATTTGTGGGGCGCACCGGGGGGGAACCATAATGAGGGCGGAACCAAGTGTGCGGGGTTTTGTTTCCGGGGGGACCCACTTGTGGGGCGCACCGGGGGGGGAACCAAAATGAGGGGGGAACCAAGTATGCGGGATTTGGTTTCCGGGGGGACCCAAGGGGGGGGGGGAACCAAAATGAGGGGGGAACCAAGTGTGCGGGGTGCGGTTGCCAGGGGGTTAGGGTTAGGGTTAGGGTTAGGGTTTTCGTTTAAGGTTAGGGTTCTTTAGGGTTAGGGCTAGTGTTATCGTTAGGGCGTTAGGGGTAGTATTAGGGGGGGTAGGGTTAGGGGTTAGGGTTAGGGGTAGTGTTAGGGTTTGGGGTTAGGGTTTGGGTTAGGGTTATGGTCAGGGCGTTAGGTTTAGGGTTAGGGTTAAGGTTAGCGTTAGGGTTAGCGATAGGGTTAGGCTTAGGGTTCATTAGGGTTAGGGTTAGGGCTTAGGGTTATGGTTAGGGGGTTAGGGTTCGGGTTCGGGGTTAGGGTTAGGTTTAGGGTTAGGGTTAGGCGGGTTAGGGTTAGGGTGAGGGTTCGGGTTAGGGCTCGGTTTAGGGTTAGGGATTTGGGTTAGGGTTAGGGCTAGGGTTATGGTTAGGGGGTTAGGGTTAGGGTTAGGGGGTTAGGTTTATGGTTAGGGGTTAGGGTTAGGGGTAGGGTTAGAGTTAGGGTTAGGTTTTGGGTTAGTGTTAGGGTTAGGGTTAGAGGGTGAGGCTTAGGGTTAGGGGTAGGGTTAGGGTTAGGGTCAGGGTCAGAGTCAGAGTCAGGGTAAGCGTAGTGAGATCCTCTCCTGAGCCTATGTTATTTTCCAAAGATTGATTCACGGTTTTAAGGTTTCAGGGGTAGGGCACTAGGGTTGGGTTTCAGGGTAAGTATTCTCAGGGTTTATGTTTAGGATTTTAAGTTGTTTAGGTTTGGATTTTTAATGGTTAGTATTTTAGGGATTTGGGGGTTAAGGTTTTAAGTTTTTCAGGGTTAGTGTGTTAGGGTTTTAGAGTTTATGGGTTGTAGTGTTGAAAGGTTTTTTAGGGTTAGGGTCTTAGGGTTTTCTTTTTGGTCAATTATTTAGGGTTAGGGTTTTAAAATTTTATTTTTATTTATTTATTGATTGATTTTTTCAGGTAAGGTTCTCCAGGGTTAAGGTTTTGAGTGTCCTAATTTTTTGGGTTAGGGTTTGGAGCATCTTAATTTTTTGCGTTAGGGTTTTGAGCATCTTAATATTTTGTGTTAGTGCTTTGAGCGTCTTATTTTTTTGGATTAGTGTTTGGAGCGTTTTTGGGTTTAGGTTTTTGGGTTTTTAGGTTTTAGTTTTTGGGTTTAGGTTTTGAGAGTCCTATTTTTTGGGCTTGGGATTTTTGGGCTTGGGATTGGGTCAGGGGGTCAGAGGTCAGGGGTCACAGGTCAGAGGTCAGAGGTCGGGGGTCAGGGGTCGGGGGTCAGGGGTCAGGAGTCAGTGGTCGGGGGTCAGAGGTCAGGGGTCAGGGGTCAGTGGTCAGAGGCCGGAGTTGAGGGGTCGGGTGTCTGAGGTCAGGGGTCAGGGGTCAGAGGTCAGGAGTCAGGGGGTCAGAGGTCAGGGGTCAGAGGTCCGGGGTAAGTGGTCAGAGGCCGGAGGTCAGGGGTCAGGGGTCAGAGGTCAGGGGTCAGGCGTCAGAGGTCAGGGGTCGGGGGGTCAGAGGTCAGGCGTCAGAGGTCAGGGGTCAAGGGTCAGGGGGTCATAGGTCAGGGGTCAGAGGTCAGGGGTCAGAGGTCGGGGGTCAGAGGTCAGGGGTCAGGGGTCAGGGGTCATAGGTCGGGGGTCAGAGATCAGGGGTCAGAAGGGGTCCATGAGGCTTGGGGGGACCCCAAGGGTGGGGGGGAACCAAAATGAGGGGGGAACCAAGTGTGCGGGGTTTTGTTTCCGGGGGGACCCATTTGTGGGGCGCACCGGGGGGGAACCATAATGAGGGGGGAACCAAGTGTGCGGGGTTTTGTTTCCGGGGGGACCCACTTGTGGGGCGCACCGGGGGGGGAACCAAAATGAGGGGGGAACCAAGTATGCGGGATTTGGTTTCCGGGGGGACCCAAGGGGGGGGGGGAACCAAAATGAGGGGGGAACCAAGTGTGCGGGGTGCGGTTGCCAGGGGGTTAGGGTTAGGGTTAGGGTTAGGGTTTTCGTTTAAGGTTAGGGTTCTTTAGGGTTAGGGCTAGTGTTATCGTTAGGGCGTTAGGGGTAGTATTAGGGGGGGTAGGGTTAGGGGTTAGGGTTAGGGGTAGTGTTAGGGTTTGGGGTTAGGGTTTGGGTTAGGGTTATGGTCAGGGCGTTAGGTTTAGGGTTAGGGTTAAGGTTAGCGTTAGGGTTAGCGATAGGGTTAGGCTTAGGGTTCATTAGGGTTAGGGTTAGGGCTTAGGGTTATGGTTAGGGGGTTAGGGTTCGGGTTCGGGGTTAGGGTTAGGTTTAGGGTTAGGGTTAGGCGGGTTAGGGTTAGGGTGAGGGTTCGGGTTAGGGCTCGGTTTAGGGTTAGGGATTTGGGTTAGGGTTAGGGCTAGGGTTATGGTTAGGGGGTTAGGGTTAGGGTTAGGGGGTTAGGTTTATGGTTAGGGGTTAGGGTTAGGGGTAGGGTTAGAGTTAGGGTTAGGTTTTGGGTTAGTGTTAGGGTTAGGGTTAGAGGGTGAGGCTTAGGGTTAGGGGTAGGGTTAGGGTTAGGGTCAGGGTCAGAGTCAGAGTCAGGGTAAGCGTAGTGAGATCCTCTCCTGAGCCTATGTTATTTTCCAAAGACTGATTCACGGTTTTAAGGTTTCAGGGGTAGGGCACTAGGGTTGGGTTTCAGGGTAAGTATTCTCAGGGTTTATGTTTAGGATTTTAAGTTGTTTAGGTTTGGATTTTTAATGGTTAGTATTTTAGGGATTTGGGGGTTAAGGTTTTAAGTTTTTCAGGGTTAGTGTGTTAGGGTTTTAGAGTTTATGGGTTGTAGTGTTGAAAGGTTTTTTAGGGTTAGGGTCTTAGGGTTTTCTTTTTGGTCAATTATTTAGGGTTAGGGTTTTAAAATTTTATTTTTATTTATTTATTGATTGATTTTTTCAGGTAAGGTTCTCCAGGGTTAAGGTTTTGAGTGTCCTAATTTTTTGGGTTAGGGTTTGGAGCATCTTAATTTTTTGCGTTAGGGTTTTGAGCATCTTAATATTTTGTGTTAGTGCTTTGAGCGTCTTATTTTTTTGGATTAGTGTTTGGAGCGTTTTTGGGTTTAGGTTTTTGGGTTTTTAGGTTTTAGTTTTTGGGTTTAGGTTTTGAGAGTCCTATTTTTTGGGCTTGGGATTTTTGGGCTTGGGATTGGGTCAGGGGGTCAGAGGTCAGGGGTCACAGGTCAGAGGTCAGAGGTCGGGGGTCAGGGGTCGGGGGTCAGGGGTCAGGAGTCAGTGGTCGGGGGTCAGAGGTCAGGGGTCAGGGGTCAGTGGTCAGAGGCCGGAGTTGAGGGGTCGGGTGTCTGAGGTCAGGGGTCAGGGGTCAGAGGTCAGGAGTCAGGGGGTCAGAGGTCAGGGGTCAGAGGTCCGGGGTAAGTGGTCAGAGGCCGGAGGTCAGGGGTCAGGGGTCAGAGGTCAGGGGTCAGGCGTCAGAGGTCAGGGGTCGGGGGGTCAGAGGTCAGGCGTCAGAGGTCAGGGGTCAAGGGTCAGGGGGTCATAGGTCAGGGGTCAGAGGTCAGGGGTCAGAGGTCGGGGGTCAGAGGTCAGGGGTCAGGGGTCAGGGGTCATAGGTCGGGGGTCAGAGATCAGGGGTCAGAAGGGGTCCATGAGGCTTGGGGGGACCCCAAGGGTGGGGGGGAACCAAAATGAGGGGGGAACCAAGTGTGCGGGGTTTTGTTTCCGGGGGGACCCATTTGTGGGGCGCACCGGGGGGGGGAACCAAAATGAGGGGGGAACCAAGTGTGCGGGGTTTTGTTTCCGGGGGGACCCATTTGTGGGGCGCACCGGGGGGGGGGAACCAAAATGAGGGGGGAACCAAGTGTGCGGGGTTTTGTTTCCGGGGGGACCCATTTGTGGGGCGCACCGGGCGGGGGGAACCAAAATGAGGGGGGAACCAAGTGTGCGGGGTTTTGTTTCCGGGGGGACCCATTTGTGGGGCGCACCGGGGGGGGGAACCAAAATGAGGGGGGAACCAAGTGTGCGGGGTTTTGTTTCCGGGGGGACCCATTTGTGGGGCGCACCGGGGGGAACCAAAATGAGGGGGGAACCAAGTGTGCGGGGTTTTGTTTCCGGGGGGACCCACTTGTGGGGCGCACCGGGGGGGGAACCAAAATGAGGGGGGAACCAAGTATGCGGGATTTGGTTTCCGGGGGGGACCCAAGGGGGGGGGGGAACCAAAATGAGGGGGGAACCAAGTGTGCGGGGTGCGGTTGCCAGGGGGTTAGGGTTAGGGTTAGGGTTAGGGTTTTCGTTTAAGGTTAGGGTTCTTTAGGGTTAGGGCTAGTGTTATCGTTAGGGGGTTAGGGGTAGTATTAGGGGGGGTAGGGTTAGGGGTTAGGGTTAGGGGTAGTGTTAGGGTTTGGGGTTAGGGTTTGGGTTAGGGTTATGGTCAGGGCGTTAGGTTTAGGGTTAGGGTTAAGGTTAGCGTTAGGGTTAGCGATAGGGTTAGGCTTAGGGTTCATTAGGGTTAGGGTTAGGGCTTAGGGTTATGGTTAGGGGGTTAGGGTTCGGGTTCGGGGTTAGGGTTAGGTTTAGGGTTAGGGTTAGGCGGGTTAGGGTTAGGGTGAGGGTTTGGGTTAGGGCTCGGTTTAGGTTTAGGGATTTGGGTTAGGGTTAGGGCTAGGGTTATGGTTAGGGGGTTAGGGTTAGGGTTAGGGGGTTAGGTTTATGGTTAGGGGTTAGGGTTAGGGGTAGGGTTAGAGTTAGGGTTAGGTTTTGGGTTAGTGTTAGGGTTAGGGTTAGAGGGTGAGGCTTAGGGTTAGGGGTAGGGTTAGGGTTAGGGTCAGGGTCAGAGTCAGAGTCAGGGTAAGCGTAGTGAGATCCTCTCCTGAGCCTATGTTATTTTCCAAAGATTGATTCACGGTTTTAAGGTTTCAGGGGTAGGGCACTAGGGTTGGGTTTCAGGGTAAGTATTCTCAGGGTTTATGTTTAGGATTTTAAATTGTTTAGGTTTGGATTTTTAACGGTTAGTATTTTAGGGATTTGGGGGTTAAGGTTTTAAGTTTTTCAGGGTTAGTGTGTTAGGGTTTTAGAGTTTATGGGTTGTAGTGTTGAAAGGTTTTTTAGGGTTAGGGTCTTAGGGTTTTCTTTTTGGTCAATTATTTAGGGTTAGGGTTTTAAAATTTTATTTTTATTTATTTATTGATTGATTTTTTCAGGTAAGGTTCTCCAGGGTTAAGGTTTTGAGTGTCCTAATTTTTTGGGTTAGGGTTTGGAGCATCTTAATTTTTTGCGTTAGGGTTTTGAGCATCTTAATATTTTGTGTTAGTGCTTTGAGCGTCTTATTTTTTTGGATTAGTGTTTGGAGCGTTTTTGGGTTTAGGGTTTTGGGTTTTTAGGTTTTAGTTTTTGGGTTTAGGTTTTGAGAGTCCTATTTTTTGGGCTTGGGATTTTTGGGCTTGGGATTGGCTCAGGGGGTCAGAGGTCAGGGGTCAGAGGTCAGGGGTCAGAGGTCAGGGGTCAGAGGTCGGGGGTCAGAGGTCAGGGGTCAGAGGTCCGGGGTTAGTGGTCAGAGGTCAGGAGTCAGGGGGTCAGAGGTCAGGCGTCAGAGGTCAGGGGTCGGGGGGTCAGAGGTCAGGCGTCAGAGGTCAGGGGTCAAGGGTCAGGGGGTCAGAGGTCAGGGGTCAGAGGTCAGGGGTCAGAGGTCGGGGGTCAGAGGTCAGGGGTCAGAGGTCAGGGGTCAGGGGTCATAGGTCGGGGGTCAGAGATCAGGGGTCAGAGGGGGTCCATGAGGCTTGGGGGGACCCCAAGGGTGGGGGGAACCAAAATGAGGGGGGAACCAAGTGTGCGGGGTTTTGTTTCCGGGGGGACCCATTTGTGGGGCGCACCGTGGGGGGGGAACCAAAATGAGGGGGGAACCAAGTGTGCGGGGTTTTGTTTCCGGGGGGACCCATTTGTGGGGCGCACCGGGGGGGGGAACCAAAATGAGGGGGGAACCAAGTGTGCGGGGTTTTGTTTCCGGGGGGACCCATTTGTGGGGCGCACCGGGGGGGGGAACCAAAATGAGGGGGGAACAAAGTGTGCGGGGTTTTGTTTCCGGGGGGACCCATTTGTGGGGCGCACCGGGGGGGGGGAACCAAAATGAGGGGGGAACCAAGTGTGCGGGGTTTTGTTTCCGGGGGGACCCATTTGTGGGGCGCACCGGGGGGGGGAACCAAAATGAGGGGGGAACCAAGTATGCGGGATTTTGTTTCCGGGGGGACCCAAGGGGGGGGGGGAACCAAAATGAGGGGGGAACCAAGTGTGCGGGGTGCGGTTGCCAGGGGGTTAGGTTTAGGGTTAGGGTTAGGGTTTTCGTTTAAGGTTAGGGTTCTTTAGGGTTAGGGCTAGGGTTATCGTTAGGGGGTTAGGGGTAGTATTAGGGGGGTAGGGTTAGGGGTTAGGGTTAGGGGTAGTGTTAGGGTTTGGGGTTAGGGTTTGGGTTAGGGTTATGGTCAGGGCGTTAGGTTTAGGGTTAGGGTTAAGGTTAGCGTTAGGGTTAGCGATAGGGTTAGGCTTAGGGTTCATTAGGGTTAGGGTTAGGGCTTAGGGTTATGGTTAGGGGGTTAGGGTTCGGGTTCGGGGTTAGGGTTAGGTTTAGGGTTAGGTTTAGGCGGGTTAGGGTTAGGGTGAGGGTTCGGGTTAGGGCTCGGTTTAGGGTTAGGGATTTGGGTTAGGGTTAGGGCTAGGGTTATTGTTAGGGGGTTAGGGTTAGGGTTAGGGGGTTAGGTTTATGGTTAGGGGTTAGGGTTAGGGGTAGGGTTAGAGTTAGGGTTAGGTTTTGGGTTAGTGTTAGGGTTAGGGTTAGAGGGTGAGGCTTAGGGTTAGGGGTAGGGTTAGGGTTAGGGTCAGGGTCAGAGTCAGAGTCAGGGTAAGCGTAGTGAGATCCTCTCCTGAGCCTATGTTATTTTCCAAAGATTGATTCACGGTTTTAAGGTTTCAGGGGTAGGGCACTAGGGTTGGGTTTCAGGGTAAGTATTCTCAGGGTTTATGTTTAGGATTTTAAGTTGTTTAGGTTTGGATTTTTAACGGTTAGTATTTTAGGGATTTGGGGGTTAAGGTTTTAAGTTTTTCAGGGTTAGTGTGTTAGGGTTTTAGAGTTTATGGGTTGTAGTGTTGAAAGGTTTTTTAGGGTTAGGGTCTTAGGGTTTTCTTTTTGGTCAATTATTTAGGGTTAGGGTTTTAAAATTTTATTTTTATTTATTTATTGATTGATTTTTTCAGGTAAGGTTCTCCAGGGTTAAGGTTTTGAGTGTCCTAATTTTTTGGGTTAGGGTTTGGAGCATCTTAATTTTTTGCGTTAGGGTTTTGAGCATCTTAATATTTTGTGTTAGTGCTTTGAGCGTCTTATTTTTTTGGATTAGTGTTTGGAGCGTTTTTGGGTTTAGGTTTTTGGGTTTTTAGGTTTTAGTTTTTGGGTTTAGGTTTTGAGAGTCCTATTTTTTGGGCTTGGGATTTTTGGGCTTGGGATTGGGTCAGGGGGTCAGAGGTCAGGGGTCACAGGTCAGAGGTCAGAGGTCGGGGGTCAGGGGTCGGGGGTCAGGGGTCAGGAGTCAGTGGTCGGGGGTCAGAGGTCAGGGGTCAGGGGTCAGTGGTCAGAGGCCGGAGTTGAGGGGTCGGGTGTCTGAGGTCAGGGGTCAGGGGTCAGAGGTCAGGAGTAAGGGGGTCAGAGGTCAGGCGTCAGAGGTCAGGGGTCGGGGGGTCAGAGGTCAGGCGTCAGAGGTCAGGGGTCAAGGGTCAGGGGGTCAGAGGTCAGGGGTCAGAGGTCAGGGGTCAGAGGTCGGGGGTCAGGGGTCAGGGGTCAGAGGTCAGGGGTCAGGGGTCATAGGTCGGGGGTCAGAGATCAGGGATCAGAGGGGGTCCATGAGGCTTGGGGGGACCCCAAGGGTGGGGGGGAACCAAAATGAAGGGGGAACCAAGTGTGCGGGGTTTTGTTTCCGGGGGGACCCATTTGTGGGGCGCACCGGGGGGGGGAACCAAAATGAGGGGGGAACCAAGTGTGCGGGGTTTTGTTTCCGGGGGGACCATTTGTGGGGCGCACCGGGGGGGGGGGAACCAAAATGAGGGGGGAACCAAGTGTGCGGGGTTTTGTTTCCGGGGGGACCCATTTGTGGGGCGCACCGGGGGGGGAACCAAAATGAGGGGGGAACCAAGTGTGCGGGGTTTTGTTTCCGGGGGGACCCATTTGTGGGGCGCACCGGGGGGGGAACCAAAATGAGGGGGGAACCAAGTATGCGGGATTTTGTTTCCGGGGGGACCCAAGGGGGGGGGGGAACCAAAATGAGGGGGGAACCAAGTGTGCGGGGTGCGGTTGCCAGGGGGTTAGGTTTAGGGTTAGGGTTAGGGTTTTCGTTTAAGGTTAGGGTTCTTTAGGGTTAGGGCTAGGGTTATCGTTAGGGGGTTAGGGGTAGTATTAGGGGGGTAGGGTTAGGGGTTAGGGTTAGGGGTAGTGTTAGGGTTTGGGGTTAGGGTTTGGGTTAGGGTTATGGTCAGGGCATTAGGTTTAGGGTTAGGGTTAAGGTTAGCGTTAGGGTTAGCGATAGGGTTAGGCTTAGGGTTCATTAGGGTTAGGGTTAGGGCTTAGGGTTATGGTTAGGGGGTTAGGGTTCGGGTTCCGGGTTAGGGTTAGGTTTAGGGTTAGGGTTAGGCGGGTTAGGGTTAGGGTGAGGGTTCGGGTTAGGGCTCGGTTTAGGGTTAGGGATTTGGGTTAGGGTTAGGGCTAGGGTTATGGTTAGGGGGTTAGGGTTAGGGTTAGGGGGTTAGGTTTATGGTTAGGGGTTAGGGTTAGGGGTAGGGTTAGAGTTAGGGTTAGGTTTTGGGTTAGTGTTAGGGTTAGGGTTAGAGGGTGAGGCTTAGGGTTAGGGGTAGGGTTAGGGTTAGGGTCAGGGTCAGAGTCAGAGTCAGGGTAAGCGTAGTGAGATCCTCTCCTGAGCCTATGTTATTTTCCAAAGACTGATTCACGGTTTTAAGGTTTCAGGGGTAGGGCACTAGGGTTGGGTTTCAGGGTAAGTATTCTCAGGGTTTATGTTTAGGATTTTAAGTTGTTTAGGTTTGGATTTTTAACGGTTAGTATTTTAGGGATTTGGGGGTTAAGGTTTTAAGTTTTTCAGGGTTAGTGTGTTAGGGTTTTAGAGTTTATGGGTTGTAGTGTTGAAAGGTTTTTTAGGGTTAGGGTCTTAGGGTTTTCTTTTTGGTCAATTATTTAGGGTTAGGGTTTTAAAATTTTATTTTTATTTATTTATTGATTGATTTTTTCAGGTTAGGTTCTCCAGGGTTAAGGTTTTGAGTGTCCTAATTTTTTGGGTTAGGGTTTGGAGCATCTTAATTTTTTGCGTTAGGGTTTTGAGCATCTTAATATTTTGTGTTAGTGCTTTGAGCGTCTTATTTTTTTGGATTAGTGTTTGGAGCGTTTTTGGGTTTAGGTTTTTGGGTTTTTAGGTTTTAGTTTTTGGGTTTAGGTTTTGAGAGTCCTATTTTTTGGGCTTGGGATTTTTGGGCTTGGGATTGGGTCAGGGGGTCAGAGGTCAGGGGTCACAGGTCAGAGGTCAGAGGTCGGGGGTCAGGGGTCGGGGGTCAGGGGTCAGGAGTCAGTGGTCGGGGGTCAGAGGTCAGGGGTCAGGGGTCAGGGGTCAGAGGCCGGAGTTGAGGGGTCGGGTGTCTGAGGTCAGGGGTCAGGGGTCAGAGGTCAGGAGTCAGGGGGTCAGAGGTCAGGCGTCAGAGGTCAGGGGTCGGGGGGTCAGAGGTCAGGCGTCAGAGGTCAGGGGTCAAGGGTCAGGGGGTCAGAGGTCAGGGGTCAGAGGTCAGGGGTCAGAGGTCGGGGGTCAGAGGTCAGGGGTCAGAGGTCAGGGGTCAGGGGTCATAGGTCGGGGGTCAGAGATCAGGGATCAGAGGGGGTCCATGAGGCTTGGGGGGACCCCAAGGGTGGGGGGGAACCAAAATGAGGGGGGAACCAAGTGTGCGGGGTTTTGTTTCCGGGGGGACCCATTTGTGGGGCGCACCGGGGGGGGGAACCAAAATGAGGGGGGAACCAAGTGTGCGGGGTTTTGTTTCCGGGGGGACCCATTTGTGGGGCGCACCGGGGGGGGGGAACCAAAATGAGGGGGGAACCAAGTGTGCGGGGTTTTGTTTCCGGGGGGACCCATTTGTGGGGCGCACCGGGGGGGGAACCAAAATGAGGGGGGAACCAAGTGTGCGGGGTTTTGTTTCCGGGGGGACCCATTTGTGGGGCGCACCGGGGGGGAACCAAAACGAGGGGGGAACCAAGTGTGCGGGGTTTTGTTTCCGGGGGGACCCACTTGTGGGGCGCACCGGGGGGGGAACCAAAATGAGGGGGGAACCAAGTATGCGGGATTTTGTTTCCGGGGGGACCCAAGGGGGGCGGGGGAACCAAAATGAGGGGGGAACCAAGTATGCGGGATTTTGTTTCCGGGGGGACCCAAGGGGGGGGGGGGAACCAAAATGAGGGGGGAACCAAGTGTGCGGGGTGCGGTTGCCAGGGGGTTAGGTTTAGGGTTAGGGTTAGGGTTTTCGTTTAAGGTTAGGGTTCTTTAGGGTTAGGGCTAGGGTTATCGTTAGGGGGTTAGGGGTAGTATTAGGGGGGTAGGGTTAGGGGTTAGGGTTAGGGGTAGTGTTAGGGTTTGGGGTTAGGGTTTGGGTTAGGGTTATGGTCAGGGCGTTAGGTTTAGGGTTAGGGTTAAGGTTAGCGTTAGGGTTAGCGATAGGGTTAGGCTTAGGGTTCATTAGGGTTAGGGTTAGGGCTTAGGGTTATGGTTAGGGGGTTAGGGTTCGGGTTCGGGGTTAGGGTTAGGTTTAGGGTTAGGGTTAGGCGGGTTAGGGTTAGGGTGAGGGTTCGGGTTAGGGCTCGGTTTAGGGTTAGGGATTTGGGTTAGGGTTAGGGCTAGGGTTATGGTTAGGGGGTTAGGGTTAGGGTTAGGGGGTTAGGTTTATGGTTAGGGGTTAGGGTTAGGGGTAGGGTTAGAGTTAGGGTTAGGTTTTGGGTTAGTGTTAGGGTTAGGGTTAGAGGGTGAGGCTTAGGGTTAGGGGTAGGGTTAGGGTTAGGGTCAGGGTCAGAGTCAGAGTCAGGGTAAGCGTAGTGAGATCCTCTCCTGAGCCTATGTTATTTTCCAAAGATTGATTCACGGTTTTAAGGTTTCAGGGGTAGGGCACTAGGGTTGGGTTTCAGGGTAAGTATTCTCAGGGTTTATGTTTAGGATTTTAAGTTGTTTAGGTTTGGATTTTTAACGGTTAGTATTTTAGGGATTTGGGGGTTAAGGTTTTAAGTTTTTCAGGGTTAGTGTGTTAGGGTTTTAGAGTTTATGGGTTGTAGTGTTGAAAGGTTTTTTAGGGTTAGGGTCTTAGGGTTTTCTTTTTGGTCAATTATTTAGGGTTAGGGTTTTAAAATTTTATTTTTATTTATTTATTGATTGATTTTTTCAGGTTAAGGTTCTCCAGGGTTAAGGTTTTGAGTGTCCTAATTTTTTGGGTTAGGGTTTTGAGCATCTTAATTTTTTGCGTTAGGGTTTTGAGCATCTTAATATTTTGTGTTAGTGCTTTGAGCCGTCTTATTTTTTTGGATTAGTGTTTGGAGCGTTTTTTGGGTTTAGGTTTTTGGTTTTTAGGTTTTAGTTTTTGGGTTTAGGTTTTGAGAGTCCTATTTTTTGGGCTTGGGATTTTTGGGCTTGGGATTGGGTCAGGGGGTCAGAGGTCAGGGGTCACAGGTCAGAGGTCAGAGGTCGGGGGTCAGGGGTCGGGGGTCAGGGGTCAGGAGTCAGTGGTCGGGGGTCAGAGGTCAGGGGTCAGGGGTCAGGGGTCAGAGGCCGGGAGTTGAGGGGTCGGGTGTCTGAGGTCAGGGGTCAGGGGTCAGAGGTCAGGAGTCAGGGGGTCAGAGGTCAGGCGTCAGAGGTCAGGGGGTCGGGGGGTCAGAGGTCAGGCGTCAGAGGTCAGGGGTCAAGGGTCAGGGGGTCAGAGGTCAGGGGTCAGAGGTCAGGGGTCAGAGGTCGGGGGTCAGAGGTCAGGGGTCAGAGGTCAGGGGTCAGGGGTCATAGGTCGGGGGTCAGAGATCAGGGATCAGAGGGGGTCCATGAGGCTTGGGGGGACCCCAAGGGTGGGGGGGAACCAAAATGAGGGGGGAACCAAGTGTGCGGGGTTTTGTTTCCGGGGGGACCCATTTGTGGGGCGCACCGGGGGGGGAACCAAAATGAGGGGGGAACCAAGTGTGCGGGGTTTTGTTTCCGGGGGGACCCATTTGTGGGGCGCACCGGGGGGGGGAACCAAAATGAGGGGGGAACCAAGTGTGCGGGGTTTTGTTTCCGGGGGGACCCATTTGTGGGGCGCACCGGGGGGGGGGGGAACCAAAATGAGGGGGGAACCAAGTGTGCGGGGTTTTGTTTCCGGGGGGACCCATTTGTGGGGCGCACCGGGGGGGAACCAAAATGAGGGGGGAACCAAGTGTGCGGGGTTTTGTTTCCGGGGGGACCCATTTGTGGGGCGCACCGGGGGGGAACCAGAACGAGGGGGGAACCAAGTGTGCGGGGTTTTGTTTCCGGGGGGACCCACTTGTGGGGCGCACCGGGGGGGGAACCAAAATGAGGGGGGAACCAAGTATGCGGGATTTTGTTTCCGGGGGGACCCAAGGGGGGCGGGGGAACCAAAATGAGGGGGGAACCAAGTATGCGGGATTTTGTTTCCGGGGGGACCCAAGGGGGGGGGGGGAACCAAAATGAGGGGGGAACCAAGTGTGCGGGGTGCGGTTGCCAGGGGGTTAGGTTTAGGGTTAGGGTTAGGGTTTTCGTTTAAGGTTAGGGTTCTTTAGGGTTAGGGCTAGGGTTATCGTTAGGGGGTTAGGGGTAGTATTAGGGGGGTAGGGTTAGGGGTTAGGGTTAGGGGTAGTGTTAGGGTTTGGGGTTAGGGTTTGGGTTAGGGTTATGGTCAGGGCGTTAGGTTTAGGGTTAGGGTTAAGGTTAGCGTTAGGGTTAGCGATAGGGTTAGGCTTAGGGTTCATTAGGGTTAGGGTTAGGGCTTAGGGTTATGGTTAGGGGGTTAGGGTTCGGGTTCGGGGTTAGGGTTAGGTTTAGGGTTAGGGTTAGGCGGGTTAGGGTTAGGGTGAGGGTTCGGGTTAGGGCTCGGTTTAGGGTTAGGGATTTGGGTTAGGGTTAGGGCTAGGGTTATGGTTAGGGGGTTAGGGTTAGGGTTAGGGGGTTAGGTTTATGGTTAGGGGTTAGGGTTAGGGGTAGGGTTAGAGTTAGGGTTAGGTTTTGGGTTAGTGTTAGGGTTAGGGTTAGAGGGTGAGGCTTAGGGTTAGGGGTAGGGTTAGGGTTAGGGTCAGGGTCAGAGTCAGAGTCAGGGTAAGCGTAGTGAGATCCTCTCCTGAGCCTATGTTATTTTCCAAAGATTGATTCACGGTTTTAAGGTTTCAGGGGTAGGGCACTAGGGTTGGGTTTCAGGGTAAGTATTCTCAGGGTTTATGTTTAGGATTTTAAATTGTTTAGGTTTGGATTTTTAACGGTTAGTATTTTAGGGATTTGGGGGTTAAGGTTTTAAGTTTTTCAGGGTTAGTGTGTTAGGGTTTTAGAGTTTATGGGTTGTAGTGTTGAAAGGTTTTTTAGGGTTAGGGTCTTAGGGTTTTCTTTTTGGTCAATTATTTAGGGTTAGGGTTTTAAAATTTTATTTTTATTTATTTATTGATTGATTTTTTCAGGTAAGGTTCTCCAGGGTTAAGGTTTTGAGTGTCCTAATTTTTGGGTTAGGGTTTGGAGCATCTTAATTTTTTGCGTTAGGGTTTTGAGCATCTTAATATTTTGTGTTAGTGCTTTGAGCGTCTTATTTTTTTGGATTAGTGTTTGGAGCGTTTTTGGGTTTAGGTTTTTGGGTTTTTAGGTTTTAGTTTTTGGGTTTAGGTTTTGAGAGTCCTATTTTTTGGGCTTGGGATTTTTGGGCTTGGGATTGGGTCAGGGGGTCAGAGGTCAGGGGTCACAGGTCAGAGGTCAGAGGTCGGGGGTCAGGGGTCGGGGGTCAGGGGTCAGGAGTCAGTGGTCGGGGGTCAGAGGTCAGGGGTCAGGGGTCAGTGGTCAGAGGCCGGAGTTGAGGGGTCGGGTGTCTGAGGTCAGGGGTCAGGGGTCAGAGGTCAGGAGTCAGGGGGTCAGAGGTCAGGCGTCAGAGGTCAGGGGTCGGGGGGTCAGAGGTCAGGCGTCAGAGGTCAGGGGTCAAGGGTCAGGGGGTCAGAGGTCAGGGGTCAGAGGTCAGGGGTCAGAGGTCGGGGGTCAGAGGTCAGGGGTCAGAGGTCAGGGGTCAGGGGTCATAGGTCGGGGGTCAGAGATCAGGGATCAGAGGGGGTCCATGAGGCTTGGGGGGACCCCAAGGGTGGGGGGGAACCAAAATGAGGGGGGAACCAAGTGTGCGGGGTTTTGTTTCCGGGGGGACCCATTTGTGGGGCGCACCGGGGGGGGGAACCAAAATGAGGGGGGAACCAAGTGTGCGGGGTTTTGTTTCCGGGGGGACCCATTTGTGGGGCGCACCGGGGGGGGGAAACAAAATGAGGGGGGAACCAAGTGTGCGGGGTTTTGTTTCCGGGGGGACCCATTTGTGGGGCGCACCGGGGGGGGAACCAAAATGAGGGGGGAACCAAGTGTGCGGGGTTTTGTTTCCGGGGGGACCCATTTGTGGGGCGCACCGGGGGGGGGGGAACCAAAATGAGGGGGGAACCAAGTGTGCGGGGTTTTGTTTCCGGGGGGACCCATTTGTGGGGTGCACCGGGGGGGGAACCAAAATGAGGGGGGAACCAAGTGTGCGGGGATTTGTTTCCGGGGGGACCCATTTGTGGGGCGCACCGGGGGGGGGGAACCAAAATGAGGGGGGAACCAAGTGTGCGGGGTTTTGTTTCCGGGGGGACCCATTTGTGGGGCGCACCGGGGGGGGAACCAAAATGAGGGGGGAACCAAGTGTGCGGGGTTTTGTTTCCGGGGGGACCCATTTGTGGGGCGCACCGGGGGGGGAACCAAAATGAGGGGGGAACCAAGTGTGCGGGGTTTTGTTTCCGGGGGGACCCATTTGTGGGGCGCACCGGGGGGGGAAACAAAATGAGGGGGGAACCAAGTGTGCGGGGATTTGTTTCCGGGGGGACCCATTTGTGGGGCGCACCGGGGGGGGAACCAAAATGAGGGGGGAACCAAGTATGCGGGATTTTGTTTCCGGGGGGACCCAAGGGGGGGGGGGGAACCAAAATGAGGGGGGAACCAAGTGTGCGGGGTGCGGTTGCCAGGGGGTTAGGGTTAGGGTTAGGGTTAGGGTTTTCGTTTAAGGTTAGGGTTCTTTAGGGTTAGGGCTAGTGTTATCGTTAGGGGGTTAGGGGTAGTATTAGGGGGGTAGGGTTAGGGGTTAGGGTTAGGGGTAGTGTTAGGGTTTGGGGTTAGGGTTTGGGTTAGGGTTATGGTCAGGGCGTTAGGTTTAGGGTTAGGGTTAAGGTTAGCGTTAGGGTTAGCGATAGGGTTAGGCTTAGGGTTCATTAGGGTTAGGGTTAGGGCTTAGGGTTATGGTTAGGGGGTTAGGGTTCGGGTTCGGGGTTAGGGTTAGGTTTAGGGTTAGGGTTAGGCGGGTTAGGGTTAGGGTGAGGGTTCGGGTTAGGGCTCGGTTTAGGGTTAGGGATTTGGGTTAGGGTTAGGGCTAGGGTTATGGTTAGGGGGTTAGGGTTAGGGTTAGGGGGTTAGGTTTATGGTTAGGGGTTAGGGTTAGGGGTAGGGTTAGAGTTAGGGTTAGGTTTTGGGTTAGTGTTAGGGTTAGGGTTAGAGGGTGAGGCTTAGGGTTAGGGGTAGGGTTAGGGTTAGGGTCAGGGTCAGAGTCAGAGTCAGGGTAAGCGTAGTGAGATCCTCTCCTGAGCCTATGTTATTTTCCAAAGATTGATTCACGGTTTTAAGGTTTCAGGGGTAGGGCACTAGGGTTGGGTTTCAGGGTAAGTATTCTCAGGGTTTATGTTTAGGATTTTAAGTTGTTTAGGTTTGGATTTTTAACGGTTAGTATTTTAGGGATTTGGGGGTTAAGGTTTTAAGTTTTTCAGGGTTAGTGTGTTAGGGTTTTAGAATTTATGGGTTGTAGTGTTGAAAGGTTTTTTAGGGTTAGGGTCTTAGGGTTTTCTTTTTGGTCAATTATTTAGGGTTAGGGTTTTAAAATTTTATTTTTATTTATTTATTGATTGATTTTTTCAGGTAAGGTTCTCCAGGGTTAAGGTTTTGAGTGTCCTAATTTTTTGGGTTAGGGTTTGGAGCATCTTAATTTTTTGCGTTAGGGTTTTGAGCATCTTAATATTTTGTGTTAGTGCTTTGAGCGTCTTATTTTTTTGGATTAGTGTTTGGAGCGTTTTTGGGTTTAGGTTTTTGGGTTTTTAGGTTTTAGTTTTTGGGTTTAGGTTTTGAGAGTCCTATTTTTTGGGCTTGGGATTTTTGGGCTTGGGATTGGGTCAGGGGGTCAGAGGTCAGGGGTCACAGGTCAGAGGTCAGAGGTCGGGGGTCAGGGGTCGGGGGTCAGGGGTCAGGAGTCAGTGGTCGGGGGTCAGAGGTCAGGGGTCAGGGGTCAGTGGTCAGAGGCCGGAGTTGAGGGGTCGGGTGTCTGAGGTCAGGGGTCAGGGGTCAGAGGTCAGGAGTAAGGGGGTCAGAGGTCAGGCGTCAGAGGTCAGGGGTCGGGGGGTCAGAGGTCAGGCGTCAGAGGTCAGGGGTCAAGGGTCAGGGGGTCAGAGGTCAGGGGTCAGAGGTCAGGGGTCAGAGGTCGGGGGTCAGGGGTCAGGGGTCAGAGGTCAGGGGTCAGGGGTCATAGGTCGGGGGTCAGAGATCAGGGATCAGAGGGGGTCCATGAGGCTTGGGGGGACCCCAAGGGTGGGGGGGAACCAAAATGAAGGGGGAACCAAGTGTGCGGGTTTTGTTTCCGGGGGGACCCATTTGTGGGGCGCACCGGGGGGGGGAACCAAAATGAGGGGGGAACCAAGTGTGCGGGGTTTTGTTTCCGGGGGGACCATTTGTGGGGCGCACCGGGGGGGGGGGAACCAAAATGAGGGGGGAACCAAGTGTGCGGGGTTTTGTTTCCGGGGGGACCCATTTGTGGGGCGCACCGGGGGGGGAACCAAAATGAGGGGGGAACCAAGTGTGCGGGGTTTTGTTTCCGGGGGGACCCATTTGTGGGGCGCACCGGGGGGGGAACCAAAATGAGGGGGGAACCAAGTATGCGGGATTTTGTTTCCGGGGGGACCCAAGGGGGGGGGGGAACCAAAATGAGGGGGGAACCAAGTGTGCGGGGTGCGGTTGCCAGGGGGTTAGGTTTAGGGTTAGGGTTAGGGTTTTCGTTTAAGGTTAGGGTTCTTTAGGGTTAGGGCTAGGGTTATCGTTAGGGGGTTAGGGTAGTATTAGGGGGGTAGGGTTAGGGGTTAGGGTTAGGGGTAGTGTTAGGGTTTGGGGTTAGGGTTTGGGTTAGGGTTATGGTCAGGGCATTAGGTTTAGGGTTAGGGTTAAGGTTAGCGTTAGGGTTAGCGATAGGGTTAGGATTAGGTTCATTAGGGTTAGGGTTAGGGCTTAGGGTTATGGTTAGGGGGTTAGGGTTCGGGTTCCGGGTTAGGGTTAGGTTTAGGGTTAGGGTTAGGCGGGTTAGGGTTAGGGTGAGGGTTCGGGTTAGGGCTCGGTTTAGGGTTAGGGATTTGGGTTAGGGTTAGGGCTAGGGTTATGGTTAGGGGGTTAGGGTTAGGGTTAGGGGGTTAGGTTTATGGTTAGGGGTTAGGGTTAGGGGTAGGGTTAGAGTTAGGGTTAGGTTTTGGGTTAGTGTTAGGGTTAGGGTTAGAGGGTGAGGCTTAGGGTTAGGGGTAGGGTTAGGGTTAGGGTCAGGGTCAGGAGTCAGAGTCAGGGTAAGCGTAGTGAGATCCTCTCCTGAGCCTATGTTATTTTCCAAAGACTGATTCACGGTTTTAAGGTTTCAGGGGTAGGGCACTAGGGTTGGGTTTCAGGGTAAGTATTCTCAGGGTTTATGTTTAGGATTTTAAGTTGTTTAGGTTTGGATTTTTAACGGTTAGTATTTTTAGGGATTTGGGGGTTAAGGTTTTAAGTTTTTCAGGGTTAGTGTGTTAGGGTTTTAGAGTTTATGGGTTGTAGTGTTGAAAGGTTTTTTAGGGTTAGGGTCTTAGGGTTTTCTTTTTGGTCAATTATTTAGGGTTAGGGTTTTAAAATTTTATTTTTATTTATTTATTGATTGATTTTTTCAGGTTAGGTTCTCCAGGGTTAAGGTTTTGAGTGTCCTAATTTTTTGGGTTAGGGTTTGGAGCATCTTAATTTTTTGCGTTAGGGTTTTGAGCATCTTAATATTTTGTGTTAGTGCTTTGAGCGTCTTATTTTTTTGGATTAGTGTTTGGAGCGTTTTTGGGTTTAGGTTTTTGGGTTTTTAGGTTTTAGTTTTTGGGTTTAGGTTTTGAGAGTCCTATTTTTTGGGCTTGGGATTTTTGGCTGGGAATTGGTCAGGGGGTCAGAGGTCAGGGGTCACAGGTCAGAGGTCAGAGGTCGGGGGTCAGGGGGTCGGGGGTCAGGGGTCAGGAGTCAGTGGTCGGGGGTCAGAGGTCAGGGGTCAGGGGTCAGGGGTCAGAGGCGGAGTTGAGGGGTCGGGTGTCTGAGGTCAGGGGTCAGGGGTCAGAGGTCAGGAGTCAGGGGGTCAGAGGTCAGGCGTCAGAGGTCAGGGGTCGGGGGGTCAGAGGTCAGGCGTCAGAGGTCAGGGGTCAAGGGTCAGGGGGTCAGAGGTCAGGGGTCAGAGGTCAGGGGTCAGAGGTCGGGGGTCAGAGGTCAGGGGTCAGAGGTCAGGGGTCAGGGGTCATAGGTCGGGGGTCAGAGATCAGGGATCAGAGGGGGTCCATGAGGCTTGGGGGGACCCCAAGGGTGGGGGGGAACCAAAATGAGGGGGGAACCAAGTGTGCGGGGTTTTGTTTCCGGGGGGACCCATTTGTGGGGCGCACCGGGGGGGGGAACCAAAATGAGGGGGGAACCAAGTGTGCGGGGTTTTGTTTCCGGGGGGACCCATTTGTGGGGCGCACCGGGGGGGGGGAACCAAAATGAGGGGGGAACCAAGTGTGCGGGGTTTTGTTTCGGGGGACCCATTTGTGGGGCGCACCGGGGGGGGAACCAAAATGAGGGGGGAACCAAGTGTGCGGGGTTTTGTTTCCGGGGGGACCCATTTGGGGCGCACCGGGGGGAACCAAAACGAGGGGGGAACCAAGTGTGCGGGGTTTTGTTTCCGGGGGGACCCACTTGTGGGGCGCACCGGGGGGGGAACCAAAATGAGGGGGGAACCAAGTATGCGGGATTTTGTTTCCGGGGGGACCCAAGGGGGGCGGGGGAACCAAAATGAGGGGGGAACCAAGTATGCGGGATTTTGTTTCCGGGGGGACCCAAGGGGGGGGGGGGAACCAAAATGAGGGGGGAACCAAGTGTGCGGGGTGCGGTTGCCAGGGGGTTAGGTTTAGGGTTAGGGTTAGGGTTTTCGTTTAAGGTTAGGGTTCTTTAGGGTTAGGGCTAGGGTTATCGTTAGGGGGTTAGGGGTAGTATTAGGGGGGTAGGGTTAGGGGTTAGGGTTAGGGGTAGTGTTAGGGTTTGGGGTTAGGGTTTGGGTTAGGGTTATGGTCAGGGCGTTAGGTTTAGGGTTAGGGTTAAGGTTAGCGTTAGGGTTAGCGATAGGGTTAGGCTTAGGGTTCATTAGGGTTAGGGTTAGGGCTTAGGGTTATGGTTAGGGGGTTAGGGTTCGGGTTCGGGGTTAGGGTTAGGTTTAGGGTTAGGGTTAGGCGGGTTAGGGTTAGGGTGAGGGTTCGGGTTAGGGCTCGGTTTAGGGTTAGGGATTTGGGTTAGGGTTAGGGCTAGGGTTATGGTTAGGGGGTTAGGGTTAGGGTTAGGGGTTAGGTTTATGGTTAGGGGTTAGGGTTAGGGGTAGGGTTAGAGTTAGGGTTAGGTTTTGGGTTAGTGTTAGGGTTAGGGTTAGAGGGTGAGGCTTAGGGTTAGGGGTAGGGTTAGGGTTAGGGTCAGGGTCAGAGTCAGAGTCAGGGTAAGCGTAGTGAGATCCTCTCCTGAGCCTATGTTATTTTCCAAAGATTGATTCACGGTTTTAAGGTTTCAGGGGTAGGGCACTAGGGTTGGGTTTCAGGGGTAAGTATTCTCAGGGTTTATGTTTAGGATTTAAGTTGTTTAGGTTTGGATTTTTAACGGTTAGTATTTTAGGGATTTGGGGGTTAAGGTTTTAAGTTTTTCAGGGTTAGTGTGTTAGGGTTTTAGAGTTTATGGGTTGTAGTGTTGAAAGGTTTTTTAGGGTTAGGGTCTTAGGGTTTTCTTTTTGGTCAATTATTTAGGGTTAGGGTTTTTAAAATTTTTTTTTATTTATTTATTGATTGATTTTTTCAGGTAAGGTTCTCCAGGGTTAAGGTTTTGAGTGTCCTAATTTTTTGGTTAGGGTTTGGAGCATCTTAATTTTTTGCGTTAGGGTTTTGAGCATCTTAATATTTTGTGTTAGTGCTTTGAGCGTCTTATTTTTTTGGATTAGTGTTTTGGAGCGTTTTTGGGTTTAGGTTTTTGGGTTTTTAGGTTTTAGTTTTTGGGTTTAGGTTTTGAGAGTCCTATTTTTTGGGGCTTGGGATTTTTGGGCTTGGGATTGGGTCAGGGGTCAGAGGTCAGGGGTCACAGGTCAGAGGTCAGAGGTCGGGGGTCAGGGGTCGGGGGTCAGGGGTCAGGAGTCAGTGGTCGGGGGTCAGAGGTCAGGGGTCAGGGGTCAGGGGTCAGAGGCCGGAGTTGAGGGGTCGGGTGTCTGAGGTCAGGGGTCAGGGGTCAGAGGTCAGGAGTCAGGGGGTCAGAGGTCAGGCGTCAGAGGTCAGGGGTCGGGGGGTCAGAGGTCAGGCGTCAGAGGTCAGGGGTCAAGGGTCAGGGGGTCAGAGGTCAGGGGTCAGAGGTCAGGGTCAGAGGTCGGGGGTCAGAGGTCAGGGGTCAGAGGTCAGGGTCAGGGGTCATAGGTCGGGGGTCAGAGATCAGGGATCAGAGGGGGTCCATGAGGCTTGGGGGGACCCCAAGGGTGGGGGGGAACCAAAATGAGGGGGGAACCAAGTGTGCGGGGTTTTGTTTCCGGGGGGACCCATTTGTGGGGCGCACCGGGGGGGGAACCAAAATGAGGGGGGAACCAAGTGTGCGGGGTTTTGTTTCCGGGGGGACCCATTTGTGGGGCGCACCGGGGGGGGGAACCAAAAATGAGGGGGGAACCAAGTGTGCGGGGTTTTGTTTCCGGGGGGACCCATTTGTGGGGCGCACCGGGGGGGGGGGAACCAAATGAGGGGGAACCAAGTGTGCGGGGTTTTGTTTCCGGGGGGACCCATTTGTGGGGCGCACCGGGGGGGGAACCAAAATGAGGGGGAACCAAGTGTGCGGGGTTTTGTTTCCGGGGGGACCCATTTGTGGGGCGCACCGGGGGGGAACCAGAACGAGGGGGGAACCAAGTGTGCGGGGTTTTGTTTCCGGGGGGACCCACTTGTGGGGCGCACCGGGGGGGGAACCAAAATGAGGGGGGAACCAAGTATGCGGGATTTTGTTTCCGGGGGGACCCAAGGGGGGCGGGGGAACCAAAATGAGGGGGGAACCAAGTATGCGGGATTTTGTTTCCGGGGGGACCCAAGGGGGGGGGGGGGAACCAAAATGAGGGGGGAACCAAGTGTGCGGGGTGCGGTTGCCAGGGGGTTAGGTTTAGGGTTAGGGTTAGGGTTTTCGTTTAAGGTTAGGGTTCTTTAGGGTTAGGGCTAGGGTTATCGTTAGGGGGTTTAGGGGTA